>NC_081854.1:3221840-3521840 GCF_963259705.1 Myotis daubentonii
GAAGCCCAGCACCATGGAAAAGACAGAAGCCACAGGATCCCGGGGACAGGGCCAACTTCTCCATCCCACACATGACAGAGTATGATGCAAGGACATATCGCTGTTACTATCACAGCCCCACTGGCTGGTCAGAGCGCAGTGACCCCCTGGAGCTGGTGGTGACAGGTGAGAGGACACTCAGGGGTCCCAGCCTCAGGCCCTGCCCTCAGGAAGGGGGTCTGCTCTCAGGGTGTCTCCCTCTCACAGCCCAGCCCTGGGAGACATGCGGAAGGTGTGAGCCCATTTAACATACTGTCTCCTCCTCTCCTAGGATTCTACAGCAAACCCAGGCTCTCAGCCCTGCCCAGCCCTGTCGTGACCTCAGGAGGGAACGTGACCCTCCAGTGTGGCTCAGGGCAGGGATTTGGCAGGTTCCTTCTGACTAAGGAAGGAGATCACAGGCTCTCCTGGGCCCTGGACTTACACATTTACCCCAATGGCCAGTCCCAGGCCCTGTTCCCTGTGGGCCCCGTGACCTTCAGCCACAGGTGGATGTTCAGATGCTATGGCTGTTCCAGGAACAGCCCCCATGTGTGCTCACACCCCAGTGACCTCCTGGAGCTCCTGGTCCCAGGTGAGTCCCATTATTGTCTCATCAATAGATTGAGGCGCCAGACACATTATTGGCTTATTTTTCATTGAGGGGAGTCCTATGGGAGAGAATGGGGTGAGGAAAGCACAGGGGTTTTTGGGCCAGAGACACAGAAAGAGACAGTGAGACCTGGGGGCCAGGCCAGGAGAAGGGGGTTATGGGAGGAGCAGCCCCTGTAATTCAGGTCTGGTCTCCCCAGGTGCCTCTGGGAAGCCCTCTCTCCTGAGCCAGCAGGGCCCCATTATGGCCGCTGGACAGAGCCTGACCCTCCAGTGTCGCTCTGATGTCGGCTATGACAGATTTGCTCTGCACAAGGAGGGGGGATGGGACCTCCCCCAGAGCCTTGTCCTGCAGCCCCAGGCTGGGCTCTCTCAGGCCTACTTCCCCCTGGACACTGTGAGCAGCTCCCACGGGGGCCGGTACAGATGCCATGGTGGATACAGGCTCTCCTCTGAGTGGTCAGTGGCCAGTGACGCCCTGGACATCCTGGTGGCAGGTGAGGAGCCCGGGGGTTCAGTCAGGGACCAGACTCTGCACAGGCCCTGCTGGGGGTCTCAGGGGGTGAGGCCAGAATGGCAGTGCAGGGCCCAGGGAGGGAGAGAGACAGAGAGAGACAGGGGGTGGGAGGGGAGAGGGGAGACTCAGAGAAACAGAGACAGACAGAGATGAGAGTCCTCAGAGAGAGGCCTGGTGACTCTCACAACAAGGTGGGCGGGAAGCCCTCACCCTCCCTCCCTCTCTCTAGGACACCTGCAGGACAGACCCTCCCTCTTGGTGCAGCCAGGCCCCAGGGTGGCCTCAGGAGAGAACGTGACCCTGCTGTGTCAGTCACAGAGCCCGAGGGACACGTTCCTTCTGTCCAAGGAGGGGGCAGCCGATCCCCCCCTGCGTCTGAGATCAGAGCATCGAGGTCGGCAGTACCAGGCAGAGTTCTCCATGAGTCCTGTGACCTCAGCCCACGGGGGCACCTACAGGTGCTACAGCTCACACAGCTCCTCCCCCTTCCTGCTGTCACTCCCCAGTGAGGCCCTGGCGCTCCAGGTCTCAGGTGAGGGCCCCTGACCCTGTCTGCTGAGCTGTCAGCTCAGGGTCCTGTCCCCCGAAGAACTATGAACTGAAAGGGAGGGAGGGGCTCTAGGGATGGCTGCCCACAAGAGATGTGCCCCTCAGAGATCCTCCTCCCCCTGCTCAGTCCTATCCCTCACCTAGGTCCAGATGGTGCCAGGTGGGCACTGGGAGATCCTTAGTAGTCACAGGGCAGGTGTAAGAGGGGTCTGAGTGAGGTGGGGAGGGCAGGCCTTGTGGCCCAGCAGGGTGGCAGTCTCGAAAATATTTCTGTGAAAAACCGGGCTCCAGCGTCTCTGAGGATTCACCCCTCCTCCTCCCATGGAGTCTGGCCTTAGAGGGGAAGCGAGGCAAGTGACAGGTGGGGTGGTCATGGCAGAGGTAGAGATTGGGGCACAGGCTGGGGGAGTGTCATGAGAAGGCAGCCCTACCCCTCACCCCTTTGACCTTGGCTCATTGTGAAGGGGGGATTTCCTGGCAGAGGGGTCTCAGTGCTCCCTGAGGTCATGGATTTGGTCCTGTGTCTGGCCCCCGAGCTCCTGGTCTCAGGTGAGCAGCCCTGTCCTGTCCTCTCTGGGCTCCAAGGTCATCCCTGTCTCTGTCCCCAGCTAAGTCTGAGATGTGATGGAAGTAGGTGGAGCACTGGGTGGTTCCACAGAGGAGGGTCATCTGGGAAAGGGTGGACACAGGAAGGGACCTCCCTACCCTGGGACAGCCCATCCCTGCAGTCAGGAAGGGAGGCGGCACTACTAGCGTGAAGCCAAGAGGAAGTGAGTTAGACTGATGTGACCAGACAGAGGCCCCGCCCCCTGTCTTCTGGTGGCTCCACCTCAGACCAAAGCATCCCTGCTCCCAGGAGGACATCCCACAGGCGGGACCCCGGGAAATGGGGCTGAGTGTGTGTGGACTCAGCTCTCCTGGGAGGTGAACTCTGAGAACCTTTCCCTCTGAACAAGGGGGCTGCCTGCCATGACCTGCAGGGGCGCTTTCATTTCTGACTTCCTGGGGCACCTCACACCTGGCTTGTCCTAGACCTGCTCTGGGTGCGGCCTCTCTGCGCCTGTCCTGCTGCTCCCAGTCACTGTGACCTTGTAGGGATTGAAAATCTGAGGGGGTCAGGGGGCAGGTACACTGATTATCCACCAGGCCTGGGGGCTCAGCTCAGCAAGAGGAGCCACCATGTTATGGAGACGCCAAAGATTGGGAAACAACCACTTAGCATCTCAGCTCCTCCTGGCTCCACACAGAATCTGTGGGGTTTTCCACTAAAAGCCAGCAGCCCTGCATAGTTCACCTGGCACCCGGTCCCTAAGCAGGTAGAGAGTGTGTGGAGTGGGATATGGAGAGCAGGCCAGGTTGGCAGCCTTTGGTGCCCAGGCCTGGCTTGTAACACAGGGACGATGGCTGGGCTGATGGGAGTGGAGAGGCCGGGAAAGGTGGAGAGAGGAGAGGGGACACTCCCTCGGCTGCTCATTTCCAGAGCCCCTTGGATGGAAGCCCTCACCCACACACGTGGGGGCCCTGAGCTTCTCAGAGCAGGACAGGTGGCTGCTCTGGTCAAGGTGGGACCTGCTGTGGGGGACAGTGCCATCCCCATTGAACATCCTGCTCTAGTGAGAAGTGTCTCCACCTGTGGGCACCACTCTGCAAGGCCCCTGAGTCCCCTGGAGGCCTCCAGTCCGTCAGGGCTCACCTGAGACTCACGGGGACCTTGGGAGGCTCAGGATAAACTAGGGGGGTCCTGCTCAGACTCTATGAGAAATTCATGCTTTCTCTCTGCATTTTCTATGCATACCTCTCTATTATTGCTCTTTTGCTGGGAACTTGTAGGTAATAGTTGCATATATAATTTTAACCTGCAAATATTTATGACTTTAAAAACATGGGTTCATTCTTATTTTAATTGGGATTATATTAAATCTATGTATTTATTATGAGGAATAACTTCTTGTTAACAGGAAGTTTCTTATAAAAGATGCTTCAAAAAGTTAATTTTTTAAAATATGTTTTTATTGAGTTCAGAGAGGAAGGGCGTGGGAGAGAAATATGAGAGAGAATCATTGATCTGCTGCCTCCTGAATGCCCCACACAGGGGATCGAGCCCACAACCTAGGCATATGCCCTGACCAGGAATCTAACCAAGTTCATAGGTGGACGCTCAACCACTGAGCTATACTGGCTGGGCTCAAAATGTTAATTTTTGAGTTCAGATGCATTTTGTAATTTTATTTATAAAATTGTCCACACTCATAGCTCAAGAATTGCTCAAGGTCTACATATATACACGAATGTATATTTGAAACCATCCTCAACTGTTGCATAAATATAAGCTCTTATACCCAGATGAGTCAGCTTCCGTGGTACAGAATTTTACAATAAGCAGAGAGATCAGAAACACTAATCATGGCCCTGCCCTGGCCGTGGTTGTCTAGTGGTTAGAGCATCGGCCCATGCACTACAGGCCTGTGGGTTTGATTCCCAGTCAAGGGTCACAGGCTTGATCCTCAGCCCCTGTCAAGGCTTACGCAGGGGGCAACCAATCGATGTGTCTCTCTCACATCTCTTTCTCTTTCTGTCTCTCTCTCTCCCCCTCTCCTCCCTCCTACCTTCCTCCACTCTAATTTCTCTGCACATCAATGAAAAAAAATATCCTCCACTGAGGACTTAAATAAATATATAAATATGTAAATAAATAAATGAATAGTAGCTATTGTCTATAATGAGAAAGCATGTTTCTCTCCCATCCTGGATTCTCTGGGCAAAGCCAAGGTGCTCCAAAGTGACTCAGAAGCAAAGTCTAGACTCAAAATTCCGAGGGAGCTTGAAAGAATCCATGAAAGCAGACAGGACCCTTCTCCAACAGAGAAGGGGTTCGTGGAGGGACTGGTAGCAGTTAGGTCATGAGAAAGGGGAGATCTCTGGGGACACTGGGCTTGAGTGGAATCAACACCTCACACAGCCCAATTCTTTCTGGTTCTCAGGAGCAGCCGACACCATCAGCCCCTCACAGAACAACTCAGACCCCAAGAGTGGTGAGTAGGAGACACTCTCTGTTATTGGCTCAGCCCAGATGGTCATGTCCAGTCAAGAGGAGGTCGGTGACCTGGGTGGACATCCAGGGTCCTGGGGTTACTTTGTCCTGCCCTGACCTCTGTGACCTGTTTTCCCACAATCCCCAGCCTCCCACTCCCAAGACTACACCGTGGAGAATGCCATCCGGATGGGCGTGGCTGGATTGGTCCTGGTGGCACTCGGGTTGCTGCTCTTTTGGTCTCGAAAGAACTAGAAACAGACCCAGGATGCAGCCAGGACGTGAACATGGAGGGAACAATGCATGGTTCAGAGAGGGGGATCTTGGGAAGGTTCTGGAAGATAACGTGGGACATATGCTGAGGGACCTGCCTGCGGCTCCTTGCAGGTGGAGGAGTCATCGCTCATGTGCAGGGACAAGGTCTGGACCTTCTGCCCTTGGACTGTGGTCCTTTCCCTCCCGGCCCCTGTGAGTCCTGTGACTGGTTCTGACTTTCCCCATTTTGGTGAAATTAGCATTTATCCCACATGGCAGGTACAGGTCCACACCTCCCTACGCTTGCATGGAATATGTTTTCATTTATTTCTAACCACACGGAACTTCATGTCTGTATGGAGTCGCCATCTCCTGAGACCAGAGAATGCCGTCTATTGGAATCAATCTACAAGGTGCACAATCCATCCTGCAAGAGGTAAACCCATAGGAGGCCCTAACGCCCTCTCTGGACTCCACACGCCCCTCACCTGGCCTCGGAGGCCACCTGTGTACTTTCTGCAGAAACTTCACCCCTTGGGATGTAGACCTGGTTGTTTGAAGGGGTCGCCTGGTCTGAGCTGCCTCTGAAAACCCTAATGTCCAAAACACAGTGCAAGACACAGATGATGGGTTACAGACGTGCACACTTGAAACCTATGTCATGTTATTCACAGATGGCACTCCAATAAATTTAATATAAAAACCCTGATTCATGGCTTTTGCCAATTTCTCTGGTATACATGCCCCCTTCATGGTTAAGGTCAAGTGCCCATGTAAGGTCCTTACACAGACTTGGGAAGCGATACACAAACTGACTTTCACAAAACAGTACAAGCCCATGTGGGACACCTATAACACCACACTGATAGCCCCACGGTGCTCCTAAGTCCCTTCTAGCTGATGTGTAATGATGGTTTCTACTTCAAGGTTGGGGCACAGTTTCCATGAAAACACAAGACCATGCTCCCAACCCATCCAGATGAGATGCACAAATGAATGGTTTACTATCAGTTGTGGGAGAGAATCGTGAGTCCATAGAATCCTACGGCATTACTAGTAGGAGTGCCAATTATATTCATCAATTCAGAGACTACATGACACTCATCTAGTTAGAGACACACAGCTCTGTCTTTAAGCACATGCCCTAGAGAAAATGTGCACATGTGCATCACGCACAAGGACATTGACAAGAGTTATTCTTATTAACCCACCCCCCCCCAAAAAAAGCACCATAAGATTGTATGCACAAGAAAAGAGACATTTTGGTGTCCTGTATTTAAAAATTATCAAATAGTATATATGAATCAAAATGCACAACTTGAAATTGCAAGGGTCATGTATATCCATCATCACATATAATAACTAATACATGTAGATGATTATAAAACGATGTTTTTAGGATTATTCCATTTACCCAATATTAAAGAGGAGACTTTAAGAAAAGGAGACATTGTGTATTATTTAGGAATGTACACCTAAGTTAAACCCCACAAATAAATGAAATAAAGGAATTCCAGGAAATCCATGATGATTACAAGTTGGGAAGTGTTGAGTGGTTTTGTTCAGGATGGAAACCACGGAGTCTTCTGGAATCATGGCCACCTGCTTCTCCATGTTCCTTTGATGACTCATAAATCTACTGGTCACTACTCACACATAGAGCATTTCTGTTCTATGACCCTCATTATTCCCCACACAAGTTAGTGGGGTGGAAATGAACTAGGGGGGAAAGCCACACCCTGCATGAGTGACACATCTACCACTAAGTGGTTGCTGATCACGTGCAGCAAGCCCTTCCCATGTGATCATTGTGTTTTCCAAACTCATGACTTCGCCTGCCTGATAAGCCTCACCTGAGTCCAGTCCCACAGTGAGTCTTTCCAGGTGAGAAACTCTGGCTCTGAAGGAAGCATATGGCCTGAAATGCATTTCAGAATTTGATCTGAACCCAAGAGAGCTTCTGACCCACAATGGCCCTAGAATGTGAATTGGCATGAAGCCCAGCATCGTGGATGTGGGGTGATGTCAGAGATCGCGTTCACCACCATCAGGTGGTGGTTTTAGGTCACATGCCAGGAGTAGTTCCAGATTGGGGTTGGTTCCAAAGGAAACTGGTCTTCATATCCTCTTTAAGGTGTCTATCCTCAATTTTTGTTCTCAAGCCAAAGGCTTTAACTTCTCTACTAGACTCCCAGACTTGCACAAGGGAACCCTCATCTGTGGGTGGTTGGCAAAATTGATGCGGAATTCAGGTGTGATTGTAGAAATCGCTTATTCTGCCCTCCTGCTGATGCCTCCAGGATGTCTACTCTGCCTCTCTGACAGCCTCCAAGTTTTGATGTTAGTCCATCATTCTCTTTCTTAATAATGCATAAATTCAAGCACCTATTTTCTGATTTAGCATATCACTTATTTCAGGCTGGTTGGAGACTTTTCATATCTTTTTAGGGTTGATTGCTAATTAAATTGCAACCTACTCAGGGTACATAATGTACAGGAGAGCAGTTTGAACAGATGTAAAGGGACTATCTATTTAGCCTAATAACTTAAATATTGTAGGTACAATATTAGTCTTAAACACTCGAATTTTTCCCTGTTATTTATATTACCTTAGTTATACATTACAAATAACTTTATCCATATTTATTAATATAAATAATATAAAGATTAATCATTTGAACTACTAGACCAGGCATTTGTGTCATTCGCTCTTATTAAAAAAAGTTTTTTTTCACCCATTTCTTTTATCTTATAAATGTTCAGTTGAGTCTCCAATTATGTACAGACTTTATGTATTTCAAGCACATGTGATGACTGTGTGTTTAATATAGTATTTTAAAAACTAAAATGAATTTTATAACACATTATTGCATCATATTGTTGAATATTTATATAGCAATCAGCTGATTTTATTAAATAATAACAACACATTCGTTATTCATACAACATACCTTTTAATGATTTAGTTTGAGATCAGACTGTATGGCTGCATACATTTGGTTTTATTGGCAGGTGTCCTTTGATCTAACTTTTGAGCCAGTCCATTAATCTTTTAATGTTTGGTAATAAGTGAAAACATTTTAATAGTTACCACCTCTTATTTAAGTAGGAGTTTTCTGTTAAGTAGCTTTTAACCTTTAATTAAAGATTTTAAATCATTTTTTATTTTTCAACTACAGTTGACATACAATTCAACATTAGTTTCAGGAGTACACCATGGTGATTAGACATTATATAATGTTTTAAGTGATCATCCTGGTAAATCTTATACCCATTGGACACCATACATAGATATTGGAATATTATTGACTATGTTCCCTATGATGTACTTACATCCATTCAATTTGTACATCTTTTTAAAAAATATATATTTTTATTGATTTCAGACAGGAAGGGAGAGGGAGAGAGAGAAACATCAATGCTGAGAGAGAATCATTGATTGGTTGCCTCCTGCACGTTCTCTCCTGGGGATTGTGACCTTGACTGGAATCAAAACTGGGACCCTTCCGTCTGCAGGGCGAGGCTCTATCCACTGAGCCAAACCAGCCAGGGCAATTTGTACTTCTTAATCCACTCACCTTTTTCACCCAGGCCCCACTCCCCACTCATCTGGTGAGAACCAATTTGGTCTATGAATCTATGACTTTGTATCCATTCGGCTTGTACATTTATTTTGATCTTTAGATTCAATTGTTGATGGATACCAATTTATTGCCATTTTATCAGTCATATTTATTCCTCCTCCTCCTCCTCCTCCTCCTCCTCCTCCTCCTCCTCCACCTTCTTCTTCTTCTTCTTCTTCTTCTTCTTCTTCTTCTTCTTCTTCTTCTTCTTCTTCTACCAGAAGGTCCTTTAACGTTTCATAAAATACTGTTTTCGGGGTAACCCTGCCCCACCCCTTTCGCAGCCCCACCTAAGGTGTTTGCAACAGCTTTTTCCCTAAGAATGTCCTGTCCTGGTTCAGGACTCAGACTTTCCTAAAATCCCTCAAAGAAGCAGCAGCTGGTGTCCCTGTGCCCCATAACACTCAATAAGAGACCCAAGGCTTGGCACTAGCGGCACCCTGCCTGGCTTCATGGCTTGGCCTCTCCTGGGCACTTCCAAGCCCAACACAGATAGCAGCCATCTGCAGATTACTCTGTAGCTCCTCTCAAGTGCCCCAGGAAGTACCTGACTTTACACCTCTCTGGAGGCCCCAGAATGACTGTTCCCAGTGAACAGCTTCAGACAATAACAGATTACAACTCTACACATCCACCAGAGACACACTAAAGGGGCAGACTCAGTGAGTACCAAAGCCCCACTGAAGCAAGTCCTGCTCCATAGGAGTGCCTCCTGCACAGCAGCTCCTCCAATATAGTCACATCTGGTCCTCACAACCAATTGGCCTGGAGGTGAATTCCTCCTAGTGATGCCAATAGCAATCAACTCTCAACTACAACAAGACAGTGCACACAGCCCACACATGGGCACACCTAGAGTGCCCAGCTCAGGTAACTGGGGAGGCTGAGCCACTGGGCCCTACAGGACATGTATTATACAAGGCCACCCTACCAATTATAGGGCACATGGCAGCTCTAAATAGTACATAGAAACAAGCAGAGGGAAGCAGCCAAAATGCAGACACAACAAAACATGTCCCCTATGAAAGAAAGGAAGAAATCTCCAGAAAAAGAACTTAATGAAATGGAAGCAAACAAACTCCTACATACAGAGTTCAAAACAATGGCTATAAGGTTGCTCAGGGATCTTAATGTGAGCTTCAAGGGGCTAAATGAGAATTTCAAGAATCTTAGAACATCAAAGACATGAAAAAGAACCAGTCAGAAATTACACATACACTAACTGAAATAAAGAATCATTTAGAGGGATTCAACATTAGAATACAGGATGCCAAGAATTAAATCAGCAATTTGGAATATGAGGAAGAGTAAAACGCCCAATCAGAAAAGCAAAGAGAATCTAAAAATATGAAGATAGTGTAAGGAGCCTCTGGGACAAATTCAAGGGTACCAACGTTCACATTATGGAGGAGCCAGAAGGAGAAGAGACAGAGCAAAGATATTGAAAACCTTTTGGAAAATACAGTGACAGAAATCTTCCCCTACCTGGGGAAAGAAATAGACTTACACACCCAGTAATTACAGAGTCCCAAGCAAGAGGAACCACCCCGGGAGGCCCACACCAAGACACATCATAATGAAAACACCAAGGGTTAAAGACAAAGATATAATCTTAAAAGCAGTAAGAAAAGCAGTTACCTAAAAGATACCGCATATACCACGGTCAGCTGATTTCTCAACACAAACTTTGCAGACCAGAAGGAAGTGGCATGAAATATTCAAAGTGATGCAAGGCAAGGACCCACAACCAGGATGACACTACCCAGCAAAGCTATCATTTAGAATTGAGGGTCAGATAAAGAGCTTCACAGAGAAGAAAAGGTTACAGCAGTTCGTCACCAACAAACCAATATGAAATGGCAAGAGGAGGAGGAGGAGGAGGAGGAGGAGGAGGAGGAGGAGGAGGAGGAGGAGGAGGAGGAAGAAGAAGAAGAAGAAGAAGAAGAAGAAGAAGAAGAAGAAGAAGAAGAAGAAGAAGAAGAAGAAGAAAAAGAAGAAGAAGAAGAAGAAGAAGAAGAAGAAGAAGAAGAAGAAGAAGAAGAAGAAGAAGAAGAAGAAGAAGAAGAAACAAGAAAATGGTAATAAATACATATCTAGCAAAAATTGATCAAAAAATCAAAATAACCAATCAAGGAATCTAATGAACAAAATAAACTGATGAGAATAAAGGAGAACCAGAAACATGGGCTGATAAATTTCAGAAGGAAGGGGGAGGTGGTCAGGAAGAGATTAAACAAAGAAACTTGTAGGCATATATGCATTACCAGAGGACACAGATGATAGGGTGATGAAGGCCTGGGAAGGGCAGGAACTGGGTGGAGGGGCAGAATAGGGAGAAAAAAGGTGATATCTGTAATACTTTCAACAATAAGCATTTCAAAAAAATAAAATGGGTCTCTTGTAAGCAACAAAAAAATAAACAAACAAACAAACAAACAAAAATATAAATAAATATCGGTCTGTTTTAAGTCAAAATCAGAACTCCAACCCAAATCAGTGTCCCCTAAAGATTGAAGGCTGGACCACAGGATGAGGAGGAGACTTGAACACAGGAAACAAGGGGCACTGAGGAGGAAAATTGCCTCAGAAGCTTGTCCCCAGGAAGGTGCTGTAGATGCTATGGCTAAGAAAAAAACAAAAAGAAGGAGGTGGCTGATAGCAACAAAGCCACACTCTGGAGCCAAGAAAAGGCACATGTTTCCTTCCCTTATTTCCCAGCACTTCCCCTCTGTGCTCACTGTCACAGTGACATCGCCCTGAGCGGCACAGTTGGAGGGTGAGCGTGTCCCTGCTGATCTGAACTCTTCAAGCCACAGGGACCCACGTCTTCCTGACGCGTCTCCAGGGCCCGGGTGGCACTGTCCATGGTGAGGACCCCAGGGAGGTGCTGATGGACGGGCTGAGGAGGAGGGAGACCCCGTGGGGAAGGCTCTGTCAGGGAAGGACGTGCCTGGGTCACCTCACCTGCAAGGGGCGTCTCAGGAGGCTGAGGGTCTATTTCCTGCTTCACCAGGAAATAGATGCGGGAAACCAGATGCGGGCCTTTGGGAAGCGAAGTGAATGTTCCCCTTTCTGTGGGGCTGCTGAGGTGAGAACCTCGTCACAGGGAGGGCCAGCCTCCCAGTGGCCACACCCTGTGTGTCTGTCTGTTCTTAGGACACTGTGTCCTCCAGCACCTGCACAGCGGGGTGTAAAGAGAGGAGACACCATGACTCCCACCCTCATGGCCCTGCTCTGCCTTGGTGAGATGGAACGGGTTGGGGAGCCCTGGTCTGTCAGGACCCCAGGACTCAGGAGGCTCATGGGGAGGAGGGTGCTGCTCAGGGTTCAGGGCAAATCTCTCACAGGGACTCTCTTCCATGGCTGAGTGTGGGCCTCAGGACCCCAGTGCAGGCAGGTGAGTCTCCCAGGTGTGCCAGGTCCCACTCCTGCATGGGGATGAGGGGCCACACCACAGGCAGCTGGGGATGGAGAACAGCAATTCTGGGCTGACAGATGGGGAACACTTTGGAAGGTTCTGGCCTGAAAGCTGGGGCTGAGAGTGGGAATGTCTTAGAACCCAGCTACTGGCTTCCTTTCAGGGCCCCTCCCCAAACCCACCATCAAGGCTGAACCAGGCCCTGTGATCCCTTCTGGGAGCCCCGTGACCATCTGGTGTGAGGGGACCCCAGGGACTGAGCAGTACCGTCTGGAGAAAGAGGGAAGCCCAACACCATGGAAAAGAGAGAAGCCACTGGAGCCCAGGGACAAGGCCAAGTTCTCCCTCACACACATCACAGAGCGTTATGCAGGGATATATCGCTGTCTCTACCACAGCCCTGCAGGCTGGTCAGAGCGCAGTGACCCCCTGGAGCTGGTGGTGTCAGGTGAGAGGATACTCAGGGGTCTCAGCCTCAGACCCTGCCCTCAGGAAGGGGGTCTGTTCTCAGGGTGTCTCCCTCGCACAGCCCAGCCCTGGGGGACATGAGGGAGGTGTGAGCCCCATTTAACACGCTGCCTCCTCCTCTCCTAGGATCCTACAGCAAACCCAGCCTCTCAGCCCTGCCCAGCCCTGTGGTGACCTCAGGAGGGAACGTGACCCTCCAGTGTGGCTCAGGGCAGGGATTTGCCAGGTTCATTCTGACTAAGGAAGGAGATCACAGGCTCTCCTGGACCCTGGACTCACAGCCACAGCCCAGCAGGAAGTTCCAGGCCCTGTTCCCTTTGGGCCCAGTGAACTCCAGCCACAGGTGGACCTTCAGATGCTATGGCTGTTACAGGAACAGCCCCCACGTGTGCTCAAACTCCAGTGACCCCCTGGAGCTCCTGGTCCCAGGTGAGTCCAATTATTGTTCCATCCATGGATTGTGGCACCAGACACATATGGGCATCTTTGTTGTGAGGGGAGCCCTATGTGAGAGGGGAAGGGGAGGGAAGCACAGGGGCTACTGGATCAGAGACACAGAGAGAGACAGTGAGACCTGGGGGCCAGGCCAGGAGAAGGGGTTATGGGAGGAGCAGCTCCTGTAATTCATGTCTGGTCTCCCCAGGTGCCTCTGGGAAGCCCTCCCTCCTGAGCCAGCAGGGCCCCATCGTGGCCTCTGGACAGAGCCTGACCCTCCAGTGTCGCTCTGATGGCGGCTATGACAGATTCGCTCTGCACAAGGAGGGGGGATGGGACCTCGCCCAGAGCCTTGTCCTGCAGCCCCAGGCTGGGCTCTCTCAGGCCCACTTCCCCCTGGACACTGTGAGCAGCTCCCACGGGGGTCGGTACAGATGCTACGGTGGATACAACCTCTCCTCTGAGTGGTCGGCCCCCAGTGACCCCCTGGACATCCTGGTGGAAGGTAAGGAGCCAGTGGGTTCACTCAGGGACCAGACTCTGCACAGGCCGTGCTGGGGGTCTCAGGGGGTGAGGCCAGAATGACAGTGCAGGGCCCAGGGGGGTAGAGAGACAGAGAGGCAGGGGGTAGGAGGGGAGAGGGGGAGGCTCAGAGAAACCGAGACAGACAGAGAGAGAGGCCTGGTGACTCTCAGGTCACAACACAGTTAGCAAGCAGCCCTCACCCTCCCTCCCTCTCTCTAGGGTGGCTGCGTGACAGACCCTCCCTCGTGGTGCATCCAGGCCCCAAGGTGGTCTCAGGAGAGAGCATGACCCTGCTGTGTCAGTCACAGAGCCCGAGGGACACGTTCCTTCTGTCCAAGGAGGGGGCCGCCGATCCCCCCCTGCATCTTACATCAAAGCACCAAGCTCAGCAGTTCCAGGCAGAGTTCTCCATGAGCCCTGTGACCTCAGCCCATGGGGGCACCTACAGGTGCTACAGCTCACGCAGCACCTCCCCCTTCCTGCTGTCACTCCCCAGTGAGCCCCTGGAGCTCCAGGTCTCAGGTGAGGAACCCACGGCCCTTTCTGCTGAGCTGTCAGCTCAGGGTCCTGGCCTCAGAAGGATTATGGGCTTGAAAGGGAGGGAGGGGCTCTGGGGATCATCACCCAGAGGTGATCTGACACTCAGAGACCCTCCGCCCCATGCTTAGCCCTCCCCATCACCTGGTCCAGAAGGTACCACGTGGGCAGTGTGAGGGTCTGAGGGCTGATGCAGGAGGAGTCTGAGTGAGGTGGGGAGCCCAGGGTTGGCCCCAGAATCTCACACTTTGTCCTCCTTCCCAAGACCCTCTGGTACCCTGACTCCCCAACAACAGGGACCATGTCCACAGTTGGTCAATCCTGGGTCCCCTTTGCTCAGAGGGAGCACTGTCCACCCCAGGGAAGTTCTTAGTCTCTTAGAGGATCTAGCATCCCACCACCACCCCCCACTCGGAGAGAGACTTGTGTCCGAGGGGGGCCAGGAGTCCGGGAGACATTTCAGGGAAGTACTGGGTTCCAAGGTCTCTGAGGATTCTCCCCACACCCCAAGGAGTCAGGCCTAAGTGGGAGAAGTGACAGGTGGGTGGTCATGGCAGAGGGAGATGTTGGGGCCCAGTCTGAGGGAGGAGCAGAGGCCAGAGAGGTAGAGAGAGGACAGGGGACACTCTCTCAGCTGCTCATTTCCAAAGCCCCTTGGATGGAAGCCCTCACCACACTGGTGGGGTCCCTGATCCTTCTCAGAGCAGGACAGGTGGCTGCTCTGCCCAAGGTGGGACCTGCTGTGGGTGACGGTGCCATCCCCACTGCTGTAGTGAGAAGTGTCCCCACTTGTGGGCACCACTCTGCAAGGCCCTGTGTTCAACTGGAGGCCTCCAGGCCCTCAGTGCCCACCTGAGACTCAGGGGGAACATGGAGGGCTCATGAGGAACTAGGGGCTCCTACCCCGACATTGTGTGAAATTCAAGTTTGCTCTCTGCATTTTCTGTGCATACCTCTCTATTATTGCTCTTTTCCTGGGAACTTGTAGGCAATACTTGCATATATAATTTTAACCTGCAAACATTTATGACATCAAAAACATGCATTTATTCTTATTGGGATTATAGTAAATCTGTATTTATTATGCGGAGTATCTTCTTATTAACATGAAGTTTCTTATAAAAGATGCTATAAAAGTTAATTTTTAAAAATATATTTTTATTGATTTCAGAGAGAAAGGGGGTGGGAGAGAGATACAGAAACATCATTGATGAGAGAGAATCATTGATCTGCTGCCTCCTGCACGCCCCACACAGGGGATGGAACCCACAACCCAAACATGTACCCTGAACAGGAATGGAACTGTCATCTCCTGTTCTTCGGTCGACGCTAAACCACTGGCTGTGCCGACTGGGTAAAATGGTTAATATTTGACTTCAGGTGCATTCTGTAGTTTTATTCATAAAATTGTCCACACTCAGAGCTCAATAATTGCTCAGGTTTCACATATATGAATGTCTACATAGTAGAGACCAAATGCGTGGCTCCTGGGTCCTCGCTGTTGCAAAAATATGAGCTCTCATACGCAGATGAGTTAGCTTCCCTGGTACAGAATCCACAATGAGCACATAGATTAGGATAACTAATTATGGTCCTGGCCGCTGTGGCTCGGTGCTTAGAGCATCAGCCCATGCCTCACGGGGCCGTGGGATTGATTCCCAGTCAAGGGTCACAGGTGTGATCCCTGGCCCCTGTCAGGCCTTGTGCAGGAGGCACTGATCCATGTGTCTCTCTCCCATCAATGTTTTTCTCTTCCTCTCCCTCTCTCCCCATCCCCTTGTCCCTTTTACTCTTTGAATATCAATGAAAAAATATCCACCGGTGAGGATTTTAAATAAATAGTCACCATTTTCCAAATTGTGAGCACATATTTCTGCTCAATCCTCAATTCTCCAGGCAAAGCCAAACTGTGATCCAAAGTGACTCAGAAGTAGAGTCTAAACTCAAAATTCCCAGGGAGCCTGAAAGAATCCATGAAAGCAGGCAGGACCCTTCTCCAGCAGAGAAAGGGTTCGTGGGGGGGACTGGTAGCAGTTAGGTCATGAGAAAGGGGAGAGCTATGGGGACCCTGGGCTTGAGTGGCATCAACTCCTCACACAGCCCCACTCCTATCTGGTTCTCAGGAGCAGCCAACACCATCAGCTCATCACAGAACAACTCAGACCCCAAGAGTGGTGAGTAGGAGACACTGTCTGTTTTGGGCTCAGCACAGATGGTCATGTCCTGTCAAGGGGAGGGGGTGCCTAGGTGGAAATCCAGGGTCTGCTTGACATTGTCCTGCCCTGACCTCTGTGACCTGTTTTCCCACAATTTCCAGCCTCCGACCCGCAAGACTACACTGTGGGGAATGCCATCCGGTTGGCCGTGGCAGGATTGGTCATGCTGGTGCTCGGGGTGCTGCTCTTTTGGTCTCAAAACAGCCAGGAGCAGACCCAGGATGCCGCCAGGACATGAACATGGAGGGAACAATGCACGGTTCAGAGAGGGGGATCTTGGGAAGGTTCTGGAAGATAATGTGGGACATATGCTGAGGGACCCGTCTGGGAGTCCTTGCAGGTGGAGGAGTCATCGCTCATATGCAGGGACAAGGTCTGGACCTTCTGCCCTTGAACTGTGGCCCTTCCATCCTAACCACTGTGAGTCCTGTGACTGGTTCCTGACTTTCCTCATTTTGGTGAAATTAGCATTTATCCCACCTGGCAGATACAGGCCCACACCTCCCTACAATTTCCTGGAATGTATTTTGTTTTAAATTGCTATTTACATGGACCTTGGTGTCCCACAGAGTCCCCATCTTCCGAGTCCAGAGCATGCTGTCTATTGTATTCAATCTACAAGGTGCACAATCCATCCTGCAAGAGGGAAACCCAAAGGAGGTCCTAACGCCCTCTCTGGACTCCACACGCCCCTCACCTGCCCTCAGAGGCCACCTGTGATCTTTCTGCAGCAACCTCACCCCTTGGGATGGAGACCTGGTTGTTTGAAGGGGTCCCCTGGTCTGCACTGCCTCTGAAACCCCCATTGTCCAAAAAAGTGCAAGACACAGATGATGGGTTACAGATGTACACACTTGAAACCTATGTCCTGCTATTCACCGATTGCACTCCAATGAATTTAATATAAAAATCACTGATTCCTGGCACTTGCCACTTTCTCTGGTGTATATGCCCCCTTCATGGCCAAGGTCAAGAGCCCATGTAAGGTCCTCAGGCAGACTTGGGAAGACATACACAAACTGACTTTCACAAAACAGTACAAGCCGATGTGGGACACCTTTAACACCACACTGATAGCCCCATGGTGCTCCTAAGACCTTTCTAGTTTATGTGTAAAGATGGTTTCTACTTCAAGGTTGGGGCACAGTTTCCATGAAAACACAAGACCATGCTCCCAACCCATCCAGATGAGATGCACAGAGAAATGTTTTAACATCACTTGTGGGAGAGATGAATAACTTGTACTAACTTGTACATATTAGACCAGGCATTTGTGTCATTTGCTCTTATTAAAAGTTTTTTTCACCCATTTCATTGATCTTATAAATGTTCAGTTGAGTCTCCAAATTTGTACAGACTTTATGTATTTCAAGGACATGTGATCAGTGTCTATTTAATATAGTGTTTTAAAAAACTAATATGGCCCTAACTGGTTTGGCTCAGTGGATACAGCGTCGGCCTGCAGACTGAAGGGTCCCAGGTTCGATTCCGGTCAAAGGCATGTGCCTTGGTTGCGGGCACATTCCCAGTAGGGAGTGTGCAGGAGGCAGCTGATTGATGTTTCTCTCTCATTGATGTTTCTAGCTCTCTAACCCCCTCCTTCCTCCCTGTAAAAAATCAATAAAATATATTTTTTTAAAACTAATATGAATTTTATAACACACTGTTGCATCATATTGTTGAATATTTATAGAGCAATCAGCTAATTTTATTAAGTAATAACAACACATTCTTTATTCACACAACATACCCTTTAATGATTTTGTTTGGGATAAGAGTGTATGGCTGTATACATCTGGTTTTGCTGGCAGGTGTCCTTTGATCTAACCCTTGAGCAAGTCCATTAATCTTTTAATGTTTGCTCATAAGTTAAAACATTTTAAGATTTACCATCTCTTATTTAAGTAGGAGTTTTCTGTTAAATAGCTTTTGACCTGTAATTAAAGATTTCTAATCATGTTTTCTTTTTCAAGTACAGTTGACACACAATTCAATATTAGTTTCAGGTGTACACCATGGTGATTAGACATTATATAATTTTCTAAGGGATCATCCTGATAAATCTTATACCCATCGGACACCATACATAGATATTAGAGTATACTGACTATATCCCCTATGCTATACTTAAATCCCCATGACTATTCTGTAACAACCAATTTGTACTTCTTAATCCCCTCACCATTTTTACCCAGCCCCTAGTCCCCTCTCATTTGGGGACCACCAATTTGTTCGCTGAATCAATGAGTTTGTTTCTGTTCTGCAGGTTCATTTATTTTTTTTTTAGATTGAATTATTGATAGATATGTATTTAGGACTATTTTATTGTTCATATTTTTAAAAATCATTATTGTTGAGAGTATTATAGATGTCCCCTTATTTTTTCCCCCATTACGTACCTCTACCCATTTCCCACCCCATCCCAGGCCTTCACCACCTTATTGTCCATGTCCATAGGTAATGCATATATGATCTTTGGTTAATCTCTATCTGACCCCACCAACCCCCTTTCTTCTGAGAGTCATCAGTCTCTTCCATGTTTCCATGCCTCTGGTTCTTTTTAAAAATATATATTTTTTTTATTTATTTCAGAGAGGAAGGGAGAGAGAGAGAGAGTTAGAAACATCAATGATGAGAGAGAATCATTGATCAGCGGCCCCCTGCATGCCACACACTGGGCATTCAGCCCGCAACCCAGGCATGTTCTCCGACCAGGAACTGTGACCTCCTGGTTAATAGGTCGATGCTCAACCACTGAGCAATGCCAGCTGGCCTCTGGTTCTATTTTATTCATCAGTTTCTTTTGTTCACTAGATTCTTTGTTCATTTATGTTTATTTTTACATTCAGTTGTTGCTGGATAAGTATTTATTGCCATTTTGTCGTTCATATTTTTTACCTTTTTTCCCTTCTTCTTAAAGAAGACCCTTTAACATTTTATAAAGTACTGTTTTGGGGGTAACCCCACCCCACCCATTTTGCAGCCTCACCCAAGTTGTTAGCAGTGGCTTTTCCATATTAATGGCCTGTCCTGGCTCAGGACTCAGATTTCCTAAATCTCTCTACAAGCAGCAGCTAGTGTCCCTGTGCCCCATTCCTTCCAACAAGAGGCCAAGGCTTGGCACTATGAGTAGCTGCCTGGCTTTACAGCTTGACATGTTCTGGGCACCTCCAAGCCCAACACAAGTAGCAGCCATCTGCAGATCACGCTGTAGCTCCTGTCAGGTGGCCCAGGCAGTGGCTGACTTCGCACCTCCCTGGAGGCTCCCGAGCCAGTATACCCAATGGACAGTTTCAGACCACATCAGATTACAACTCTACACTAAAGGGGCAGATTCAGTGAGCACCAAAGCCCCACTGAAGCAAGTCCTGCTCCATAGGGGTGTCTCCTGCACAGCAGCTCTTCCACTGTAGTCGCAGCTGGCGCACAAAGCCAATGGGCCTGGAGGTTAGTTCCTCCCAGTGAAGCCAACAGCAATCAAGGCTCAACTGCAGTGAGACTGTACACAGCCAACACAGGGGTGCACATAGAGTGCTCAGCTCAGGTGACTGGGGGCGCAGTGGGGGAGAGGCTGAGCCACTGGGCTCGGCAGGACACCTAATACGCAAGGCCACTCTCCCAATTCTAGGAGACATAGCAGCTCTACCTAATACATAGAAACAACTGCAGGGAAGCAGCCAAAATGCAGTCACCAATGAAAGAATCATGTCACCAATGAAAGAACAGAAGAAATCTCCAGAAAAAGATCTAAATGAAATGGAAGCAAACAAACTACTACATTCAGAGTTCAAAACAATGGTTATAAAGTTGCTCAAGGATCTTAATGAGAGCTTCAAAGGGCTTAAAGAGAATTTCAAGAATCTTAGTGAGAACGTCAAAGACACGAAAAAGGACCAGTCAGAAATTACACATACACTAACTGAAATAAAGAATCAGTTACGGGAATTCAACAGTAGAATAAAGGGTGCCAAGGACCAAATCAGCTGTATGGACTATGAGGGAGCATAAAATGCCCAATCAGAACAGCAAACAGAATCCAAATATATGAAGACAGTTTAAGGAGCTTCTGGGAGAACTTCAAGCATGCCAACATTCACATTGTGGAGGTGCCAGAAGGAGAAGAGACAGAGCAAGATATTGAAAACCTGCTGCAATAAACAGTGACAGGAATCTTCCCCTACCTGGTGAAAGAAATAGACTTACAAGTCCAGGAAGCCCAGAGAGTCCCAAGCAAGAGGAACCCCAAGAGGCCCACACCAAGACACATCATAATTAAAACAGCAAGGATTAAAGACAAAGATCTAGTCTTAAAAGCAGTAAGAGAAAAGCAGTTACCTACAAGCTACTGCCCATATGACTGTCAGGTGATTTCTCAACATGAACTTCGCAGACCAGAACGAAGTGGCAAGAAATAGTCAAAGTGATGAATAGCAAGTACCCACAACCAAGATTACACTACCCAGCAAACTATCGTTTAGAATTAAGGGTCAGATAAAGAGCTTCACAGACAAGAAAAACCTAATGCAGTTCATTACCAGCAAACCAATATTATATGAAATGTCAAGAAGAAGATGAAGAAGGAGGAGGAGGAGGAGGAGGAGGAGGAGGAGGAGGAGGAGGAGGAGGAGGAGGAGGAGGAGGAGGAGGAGAAGGAGGAGGAGGAGGAGGAGGAGGAGGAGGAGGAGGAGGAGGAGGAGGAGGGAAGAAAAAAATATGAATGATAAAATGGCAATAAATATGTACCCATCAATAATTGAATATAAAAATCAAAATAAGCCCTAGCTTATTTTGGCTCAGTCGATAGAGCCTCGACATGCAAACTGAATGTTCCCAGGTTCAATTCTGGTCAAGGGCACATGCCTGGGCTGTGTGCTCAATCCCCAGTGGGAGACTTGCAGGAGGCAGCCGATCCATCATTCTCTCTCATCATGGATATTTCTATCTCTCTCTCCCTCTTCCTTCATCTCTTCAATCAATAAAAATATATTTTAAAAAATCAAAATAAATAAACAAGGAATCTAATGAATAAAATGAACAGATTAGAGAACCACAGGCATGGACTGATGAATCTCAGAGGGAAGGAGGAGGGGGTAAGGAAGAGATTAATCAAATAACTTATAGGCATCTATGCATTACAAATGGACATAGGTAATAAGATGATGAAGGCCTGGGGCAGGGTGGGACCAGGAGGATGGGGCAATAGGGAGATAAAAGGTGAGATCTGTAATATTCTCAACAATAATTATTCAAAATAAGTAAATAAATCGGGAATCTTGTAGGCTGCAAATAGCAACAACAACAACAACAACAAATAAACATCTGTTTTCAGTCAAAATCAGAACTCTAATCTAAGTCAGTGTCCCCTAAAGCTTGAAGCAGGACCACAGGATGAGGAGGAAAATTTAACACAGGAAACAAGGCGCACTGAGGAGGGAAAAAGTGACTCAGAAACTTGTCCCCAGGACGGTGTGGCAGATGCTGTGCTAAGAAAAAAAAAGACAAGTCCGTGAGGGCAGCTATGATAGAAAGAAAGCCACACTCGGGGCCAGGAGAAGTGACGTGTTTCCTTCCCTAATTTTCCTGCATTTCTCCTCTGTGCTCATTGTCACAGGGACATCTCCCTGAGCTGCACAGTTGGAGGGTCCCTGCTGATCTGAGCTCTGCAGGCCACAGGGACCCAGGACTTCCTGAAGCGTCTCCAGGGCCCCAAAGACACTGTCCATGGTGCGGACCCCAGGGAGGTGCTGATGGACGGGCTGAGGAGGAAAGAGACCTCGTGGGGGAGGCTCTGACAGGGAAGGATGTGCCCTGGGTCACCTCACCTGCAAGGGGTGTCTCAGGAGGCTCTGGGCCTATTTCCTGCTTCACCATGGAAACCAGATGCAAGCCTCTGGGAAGTGAATGTTCCCCTTTCTGTGGGACTGCTGACGTGAGAACCCCGTCACAGGCAGGGCCAACCTCCCAGGGGCCACACCCTGTGTGTCTGTCTGTTTACAGGACACTGTGTCCTCCTGCATCTGCACAGCGGGGTGCAAAGAGAGGAGACGCCATGACTCCCATCCTCACAGCCCTGCTCTGCCTCGGTGAGATGGGAGACGGAGGGGAGCCCTGGTCTGTCAGGACCCAGGACTCAGGAGGCTCATGGGGAGGAGGGTGCTGCTCAGGGTTCAGGGCAAATCTCTCACAGGGACTCTCTTCCAGGGCTGAGTGTGGGCCTCAGGACCCCAGTGCAGGCAGGTGAGTCTGTCCAGGTGTCCCAGCTCCCACTCCTCACTGGGGACATGGGCCACCACCAGGAGGCTGGGGAAGGACAGTGTTCTAAGCTAACAGACGAGTAACATCTGGGAAGATTCTGGGCTGAGAGCTGGGACTGAGGGTTCGAAATATCTTAGAACACAGCTACTGGTTTCCTTCCAGGGCCCCTCCCCAAGCCCACCATCTGGGCTGAGCCAGGCCCTGTGATCCCCTGGGGGAGCCCCGTGACCATCTGGTGTGAGGGGACCCCAGGGGCTGAGGAGTACCATCTGGATAAAGAGGGAAGCCTGGCACCATGGAAAATAGAGAAGCCACTGGAGCCTGGGGACAAGGCCAAGTTCTCCATCCCACACATGACAGAGCGTGATGCTGGGAGATATCGCTGTCACTATCTCAGACCTGATAGCTGGTCAGAGCGCAGTGACCCCCTGGAGCTGGTGGTGACAGGTGAGAGGACACTCAGGGGTCCCAGCCTCAGCCTCTGCCCTCAGGAAGGCGGTCTGCTCTCAGGGTGTCTCCCTCTCACAGCCCAGCCCTCGGGGACGTGAGGGAGGTGTGAGCTCATTTAACACGCTGCCTCCTCCTCTCCTAGGATTCTACAGCAAACCCAGCCTCTCAGCCCTGCCCAGCCCTGTGGTGACCTCAGGAGGGAACGTGACCCTCCTGAACGTGTGGCTCATGGGAGAGATTTGACAGATTCCTTCTGACTAAGGAAGGAGATCACAGGCTCTCCCGGACCCTGGACTCACAGCCACAGCCCAGTGGCCGGTCCCAGGCCTTGTTCCCTGTGGGCCCTGTGACCCCCAGCCACAGGGGGACGTTCAGATGCTATGGCTGCTACAGGAACAGGTCCCAGGTGTGCTCACACCCCAGTGTTGCCCTGAAGCTCCTGGTCTCAGGTGAGTCCCATTATTGTCCCATCTATCGATTGAGGCACCGGATACACTGTGGCCATTTTTGCTGACAGTGGAGCCCCATGTGAGAAGGTAGGGGTGAGGGGAGCACAAGGGCTACTGGATCAGAGATACAGAGAGAGAGTGTGAGACCTGGGGGCCAATCAGGAGAGGGTGTTTATGGGAGGAGCAGCCCCTATAACTCATGTCTGGTCTTCCCAGGTGAGTCTGAGAAGCCCTCCCTCCTGAGCCAGCAGGGCCCCATCGTGGCCTCTGGACAGAGCCTGACCCTCCAGTGTCGCTCTGATGTCGGCTATGACAGATTCGCTCTGCACAAGGAGGGGCGACGGGACCTCCCCCAGAGCCTTGTCCTGCAGCCCCAGGCTGGGCTCTCTCAGGCCCACTTCCCCCTGGACACTGTGAGCAGCTCCCACGGGGGCCGGTACAGATGCTACGGTGGATACAGGCTCTCCTCTGAGTGGTCGGCCCCCAGTGACCCCCTGGACATCCTGGTGGCAGGTGAGGAACCAGTGGGTTCAGTCAGAGACCCAGACTCTGCACAGGCCCTGCTGGGGTCTCAGGGGGTGAGGCCAAAATGACAGTGCAGGCCCCAGGGAGGGAGAGAGACTGAGAGAGACAGGGGGTGGGAGGGGAGAGGGGAGACTCAGAGAAACAGAGTCAGAGAGGAGAGTCCTCAGAGAGAGGCCTGGTGACTCTCAGGTCACTTCATGGTTGGCAGGCAGCCCTCACCCTCCTTCCCTGTCTCTAGGATGGCTGGGTTACCGACCCTCCCTGTTGGTGCAGCCAGGCCCCAGGGTGGCCTCAGGAGATGACGTGACCCTGCTGTGTCAGTCACGGAGCCTGACAGACACTTTCCTTCTGTCCAAGGAGGGGGCAGCTGGTCCCCCCGACCGTCTTACATCAAAGCACCGAGCTCAGCAGTTCCAGGCGGAGTTCTCCATGAGTCCTGTGACCTCAGCTCATGGGGGCACCTACAGGTGCTACAGCTCACTGAACTCCTCCCCCTTCCTGCTGTCATATCCCAGTGAGCCCCTGGAGCTCCTGGTCTCAGGTGAGGGCCCCTGACCCTGTCTGCTGAGCTGTCAGCTCAGGGTCCTGTCCCCAGAAGGATAAGGGGCTGAAGGGAGTGGGGGAGCAGTAGGGATGGTCACCCAGAAGACATTTGCTCTTCAGAGCCCCTCCCCAACTCCACATGCACCCCTTCCCTTCCCCTGAATCCTGAAGGTGCCAGGTGGGCAGTGGGAGGGTCTGAGGGGCCCCAGGGCAGATGCAGGAGGATCTGAGTGAGGTGGGGACTCCAGGGTCAGTCCCAGATTCTCACCCCCTTCTGTCCTCCTTCTCAGGACCCTCTGGGACCCCAGCACCCCACCCACAGGGCCCATGCCCACAGCTGATGAATCCCTGCGTCCCCTCTGCTCAGAGGGAGACAGACCACTCCCGGGAGGTTCTGAGTCTCTCAGAGGACCTAATGCCCCCCTGACATTGAGGACAGGCTTCTGTCCGGGGAAGGGGAGCAGGGATTCCAGGAGACATTTCAGGGGGACCACAGGCCTCCAGGGGCTCTGAGGGTTCACCCCTCTCCCACCACAGAGTCAGGCCTAAGAGGGGAAAGTGATACAGGTGACAGGTGGGATGGTCAGGGCAGAGGGAGATGTTGGGGCTCAGGCTGAGGGAGGAGGAGAGGCCGGAGATGTGGAGAGAAGACAGGGGCACCCTCCCTCTGCTGCTCATTTCCAGAGCCCCTTGGATGGAAGCCCTCACCCTCACAGGTGTGTCCCTGAGCCTTTTCAGAGCAGAAGAGGTGGCTGCTCTGGCCAAGGTGGGACCTGCTGTGGGTGACAGTGCCATACCCACTGGACACCCTGCTGTTGTGAGAAGTGTCCCCACCTGTGGGCACCACTCTGCAAGGCACTGTGTCCCCTAGAGGCCCCCAGGCCCTCAGTGCCCACCTGAGATTCAGTGGGACCATGGAGGGCTCATGAGGAACCAGGGTTCCTACCCAGACTCTGTGTGAAATTAAGTTTGCTCTCTTCATTTTCTGCGCTTACTTCTCTATTATTGCTCTATTGCTGGAAACTTGTAGGCAATACTTGCATATATAATTTTAACCTGCAAACATTTATGACTTCAAAAACATGGATTTATTCTTATTTTTGTTGGGATTATAGTAGATTTATGTATTAATTATGAGGAGTAACTTCTTATTAACATGAAGTCTCTTATAACAGATGCTACAAAAATTTAATTTTTAAAAATATTTTCTAATGACTTCAGAGAGGAAGGGAGTGGGAGAGAGATACAAAAACATCAATGATGAGAGAGAAACATTGGTCAGCTGCCTCCTGAACGCCCCACACAGGGGATGGAGCCCATAATCTGGGCATGTCCCCTGAATAGTAATCCAACTGTGATCTCCTGATCTCAGCTTGACACTAACCCACTGGCTGTGCCAGCAGAGCTAACATGGTTTATATTTGACTTCAGGTGCATTCTGTAGTTTCGTTCATAAAATTGTCCACACTCAGAGCTCAATAATTGCTCAGGTTTTACACATATGAATGTCTACATAGTAGAGACCAAATGCATGGCTCCTGGGTCCTCGCTGTTGCAAAAATATGAGCTCTCATACGCAGATGAGTTAGCTTCCCTGGTACAGAATCCACAATGAGCACATAGATTAGGATAACTAATTATGGTCCTGGCCGCTGTGGCTCGGTGCTTAGAGCATCAGCCCATGCCTCACGGGGCCGTGGGATTGATTCCCAGTCAAGGGTCACAGGTGTGATCCCTGGCCCCTGTCAGGCCTTGTGCAGGAGGCACTGATCCATGTGTCTCTCTCACATCAATGTTTTTCTCTTCCTCTCTCTCTCTCCCCATCCCCTTGTCCCTTTTACTCTCTTTGAATATCAATGGAAAAAAATATCCACCGGTGAGGATTTTAAATAAATAGTCACCATTTCCAAAATTGTGAGCCCATATTTCTGCTCAATCCTCAATTCTCCAGGCAAAGCCAAACTGTGATCCAAAGTGACTCAAAAGTAGAGTCTAAACTCAAAATTCCCAGGGAGCCTGAAAGAATCCATGAAAGCAGGCAGGACCCTTCTCCAGCAGAGAAAGGGTTCGTGGAGGGACTGGTAGCAGTTAGGTCATGAGAAAGGGGAGAGCTATGGGGACCCTGGGCTTGAGTGGCATCAACTCCTCACACAGCCCCACTCCTATCTGGTTCTCAGGAGCAGCCGACACCATCAGCCCCTCACAGAACAACTCAGACCCCAAGAGTGGTGAGTAGGAGACACTGTCTGTTATGGGCTCAGCACAGATGGTGCTGGCCTGTCAAGGGGAGGGGGTGCCTGGGTGGAAATCCAGGGTCTGGATGACATTGTCCTGCCCTGACCTCTGTGACCTGTTTTCCCACAATCCCTAGCCTCTGACTCACAAGACTACACTGTGGAGAATGCCATCCGGTTGGCTGTGGCTGGATTGGTCTTGCTGGTGCTCGGGGTGCTGCTATTTTGGTCTCAAAACAGCCAGAAGCAGACCCAGGAAGCAGCCAGGACATGAACATGGAGGGAACAATGCACGGTTCAGAGAGGGGGATCTTGGGAAGGTTCTGGAAGATAATGTGGGACATATGCTGAGGGACCCGTCTGGGAGTCCTTGCAGGTGGAGGAGTCATCGCTCATGTGCAGGGACAAGGTCTGGACCTTCTGCCCTTGAACTGTGGCCCTTCCCTCCTAACCACTGTGAGTCCTGTGACTGGTTCCTGACTTTCCCCATTTTGGTGAAATTAGCATTTATCCCAGGTGGCAGGTACAGGCCCACACCTCCCTACAATTTCCTGGAATGTATTTTGTTTTAAATTGCTATTTACATGGACCTTGGTGTCCCACAAAGTCCCCATCTTCCGAGTCCAGAGCATGCTGTCTATTGTATTCAATCTACAAGGTGCACAATCCATCCTGCAAGAGGGAAACCCACAGGAGGTCCTAACGCCCTCTCTGGACTCCACACGCCCCTCACCTGCCCTCAGAGGCCACCTGTGATCTTTCTGCAGAAACTTCACCCCTTGGGATGTAGACCTGGTTGTTTGAAGGGGTCGCCTGGTCTGAGCTGCCTCTGAAAACCCCAATGTCCAAAACACAGTGCAACACACAGATGATGGGTTACAGACATGCACATTTGAAACCTATGTCATGTTATTCACCGATGGCACTCCAATAAATTTAATATAAAAACCCTGATTCATGGCTTTTGCCAATTTCTCTGGTATATATGCCCCCTTCGTGGCTAAGGTCAAGTGCCCATGTAAGGTCCTTACACAGACTTGGGAAGCGATACACAAACTGACTTTCACAAAACAGTACAAGCCCATGTGGGACACCTTTAACACCACACTGATAGCCCCACGGTGCTCCTAAGTCCCTTCTAGTTGATGTGTAATGATGGTTTCTACTTCAAGGTTGGGGCACAGTTTCCATGAAAACACAAGACCATGCTCCCAACCCATCCAGATGAGATGCACAAAGGAATGTTTTACTATCAGTTGTGGGAGAGAATCATGAGTCCATAGATCCGACGGCATTACTTGTACGAGTGCCAATTTTATTCATCAATTCAGAGACTACATGACACTCATCTAGTTAGAGACACACAGCTCTGTCTTTAAGCACATGCCTTAGAGAAAATGTGCACATGTGCATCACGCACAAGGACATTGACAAGTTATTCTTATTAACACCCCCCCCCAAAAAAATCACTATAAGATTGTATGCACAAGAAAAGAGACATTTTGGTGTCCTGTATTAAAAAATTATCAAATAGGCCGGAGAAACTAAGATGGCGGCATAGATAAACACCGGGAAATTGCTGCCTCCCACAACAATTGAAAAATACAACAAAAACACAAAACGGACATCATCCAGAACTACAGGAAGGCTGCGTGAGTGTAAATTCTACAACTAGAAGGAAAGAAAAGCACACTGAGAGCCAGAGGAGCTGCGGAAGTAAAGTGCAGAGGTACGGGGGCTCGTGCACGCTCGGAAAGGGGCTGGCACCTAAAGACACGGCTGTCTTTTTGAATCCGGAGGGAGTCACAAGCTCCCGACGGCTCTGAACTCCGGTTCCAGGAAGTATCTGGGGACCCAGGACTCATACGGGGAGAAACTGGACTGTCTGGCAGTGGGCGAACTTGCGGGCGGCTTTCCCTCAGAGGTGCTTGCAACTGTTACCTGGACACTGAGACGCGCGACTCCTTAAGGCAGGGCTAAGGATCCGCCATAGCTGCTTGCTCCGCCCTTTGATTCCTTGAGACCCCGCCCCACCCAGGCTGCAGCAGAGGCTTTTGCATATGAATGCCCCGGCCCTTTGCAACCTGATAATTACCTAACTGCAGCCGGGCCAGACAGACCCAGAACTTCCAAGAGAAGGCCCAAGGCCCCACAGCGGCTTGCATTGCTTCACAGCTGAGCCTCATCAGGGCACCTCCAAACTCCAAAAAAGGAAGGGGAATCTGCAGTTCTCTTCGAAGCTCCTGCTGTGTAACCTCAGGCAGAGGCTAAATTAGCACCTCCTTAGATCCAAGAGCCACTGTACCCAGTGGTCAGAGGGGGACCATCCAGATCACAACTCCTCAGATCCATAAGGGACACACTCAGGGTGCAGTCTCAGTGAGCACCAAAGCCCCACTGAAGCAAGTCTTGCTCCAGAAGGGTGTCTCCAGCACAGAAGTTCTCCCACTGAAGACACAGCTAATTCTCACTGCCAATTGGCCTGGAGGTCAATTCCTCCCAGTGATCCTACAACAACCAAGGCATAACTACAACAAGACTGTGCACAAAGCCCACAAGGGGGTGCACCCAGAGTGTCCACCTCAGGTAACTGGGGAGGCTGAGACACTGGGCCCTACAGGACACCTAGCACACAAAGTCACTCTATCAACACAGGGAAGCAGCCAAAATGCGGAGACAAAGAAACAGGTCACAAATGGCAGAAATGGAGGAAAGCAAACGACTGGATATAGAGTTCAAGGCCAAGTTTATAAGGTTTTTCAAGAATTTTATGGAAACCGCCGATAAATTTAGTGAGTCCCTCAATAAGTATAGTGAGACCATGGAGGACATGAAAAAGGACCAACTAGAAATTAAGCATACACTGACTGAAATAAAGAATAATTTACAGAGATCCAACAGCAGACAAGAGGATCCCAAGAATCAAGTCAAAGATTTGAAATACAAAGAAACAAAAAATACCCAACCGAAAAAGAAAAAAGAAAAGAGATTCCAAAAATATGAAGGTAGTGTAAGGAGCCTCTGGGACAACTTCAAGCGTACCAACATCAGAATTATAGGGGTACCAGAAGAAGAGAGAGGGCAAGATATTGAAAACCTATTTGAAGAAATAATGACAGAAAACTTCCCCTACCTGGTGAAAGAAATAGACTTACAAGTCCAGGAAGCACAGAGAACCCCAAACGAAAGGAATCCAAAGAGGACCACACCAAGACACATCATAATTAAAATGCCAAGAGCAAAAGACAAAGAGAGAATCTTAAAAGCAGCAAGAGAAAGACAGTCAGTTACCCACAAGGGAGTACCCATACGACTGTCAGCTGATTTCTCAACAGAAACCATGCAGGCCAGAAGAGAGTGGCAAGAAATATTCAAAGTGATGAATAGCAAGAACCTGCAACCAAGATTACTTTATCCAGCAAAGCTATCATTCAGAATAGAAGGTCAGATAAAGAGCTTCACGGATAAGAAAAAGCTAAAAGAGTTCATCACCACCAAACCAGCATTATATGAAATGCTGAAAGGTATTCTTTAAGAAGAGGAAGAAGAAAAAGGAACTCTTACCATTTGCCACAGCATGGATGGAACTGGAGAGCGGATAAATACCACATGATCTCACTCATTTGTGGAATATAATGAACAACATAAACTGATGAACAAGGGCTGATCCAGAGACGGAGAGGCATTGATTGGACTGTAGGGCCTTGGAGGGAAGGTAGGGGAGGGTAGGGTTAAGGGGGAAAGATCAACCAAAGGACTTACATGCAAGCATATAGGCCTAACCAATGGACACGGACCACGGGGGGTGGGGGTGAGGGCATGAGCGGGGGGGGGGGCGGGTAGAGGGTAACGTGGGGACAAGGACACATATGTAATATCTTAATCAATAAAAAATATATTAAAAAATTATCAAATAGTATATATGAATCAAAATGCACAACTTGAATTTGCAAGGGTCATGTATATCCATCATCACATATAATAACTAATACATGTAGATGATTATAAAACGATGTTTTTAGGATTATTCCATTTACTCAACATTAAAAAGGAGACATTAAAGAAAAGGAGACATTGTGTATTATTTAGGAATGTATACGTAAGATAAACCCCACAAATAAAGGAATGAAAAGAATTCCAGGAAATCCATGATGATTACAAGTTGGGAAGTGTTGGGTGGTTTTGTTCAGGATGGAAACCACGGAGTCTTCTGGAATCATGGCTACCTGCTTCTCAATGTTCCTTTGATGACTCATAAATCTACTTGTCACTACTCACACATAGAGCATTTCTGTTCTATGACCCTCATTATTCCCCACACAAGATAGTGGGGTGGAAATGAACTAGGGGGGAAAGCCACACCCTGCATGAGTGACCACATCCACCACTAAGTGGTTGCTGATCACGTGCAGCAAGCCCTTCCCATGTGATCATTGTGTTTTCCAGACTCATGACCTCACCTGCCTGATCAGCCTCACCCGAGTCCAGTCCCACAGTGAGTCTTTCCAAGTGAGAAACTCTGGCTCTGAAAGAAGCATATGGCCTGAAATGCAATTCAGAATTTGAACTGGGCCCATGAGAGCTTCTGATCCACAATGGCCCTAAAATGTGAATTGGCATGAAGCCCAGCATTGTGGGTGTGGGGGTGATGTCAGAGATGGGGTTCGCCATGATCAGGTGGCAGTTTTAGGTCACATCCCAGGAGTAGTTCCAGATTGGGGTTGGTTCCAAAGGAAACTGGTCTTCATATCCTCTTTAATGTGTCTATCCTCAATTTTTGTGCTCAAGCCAAAAGCTATAACTTCTCTACTAGACTCCCAGACTTGCACAAGGGAACCCTCATCTGTGGGTGGTGGTCAAAATTGATGTGGAATTTAGGTGTGATTGTAGAAATCGCTTATTCTGCCCTCCTGCTGACGTCTCTCAGGAGGTCTACTCTGCCTCTCTGACAGCCTCCAAGTTTTTTGTAAGTCCATCATTGTCTTTCTTAATAATACATAAATTCAAGCAAATATTTTCTGATTTCACATATCACTTATTTCAGGCTGGTTGGAGAGTTTTCATATCTTCTTAGGTTTGACTGCTAACTAAATTCCAACCTACTCAGGGTACATATTGTACAGGAGAGCAGTTTGAACAGATGTAAAGAGACTCTCTGTCTATGCTAATAAATGTTAAATATTGTAGGTACAATATTAATCTTAAACACACGAATTTTTCCTGTTGCTATTTATATTACCTTATTTATACATTACAAATAACTTTACCCATATTTATATAATGCAAATAATACCAAGATTAATAATTTGTACATATTAGACCAGGCACCTGTGTCATTATCTCTTATTTTAAAAAAGTTATTTTTCACCCATTTCATTGATCCTATAAATATTCAGTTGAGTCTCCAATTCTGTACACACTTTATGTATTTCAAGGACATGTGATGAGTGTCTGTTTAATATAGTATTTTAAAAGGGAAAATGATTTTTATAACACACTATTGCATCATATTGTTGAATATTTATAGAGCAATCAGCTAATTTTATTAAAGAATAACAACACATTCTTTATTCATAAAACATACCCTTTAATGATTTTTGTCTGAGATCAGATTGTATGGCTGCATACATTTGGTTTTATTGGCAAGTGTTATTTGATCTCACCCTTGAGCCAGTCCATTAATCTTTTAATGTTTGGTAATAAGTTAAAACATTTTAAGAGTTACCACCTCTTATTTAAGTAAGAGTTTTCTGTAAAGTAGCTTTTAACCTTTAATTAAAGATTTTTAATCATTTTTTATTTTTCAACTACAGTTGACATACAATTCAATATTTGTTTCAGGAGTACACCATGGTGATTAGACATTATATAATGTTTTAAGTGATCATCCTGGTAAATCTTATACCCATTGGACACCATACATAGATATTGGAATATTATTGACTATGTTCCCTATGATGTACTTACATCCCATTGACTATCCTGTAACAATCAATTTGTACTTCTTTTTTTAAAAAATACATTTTTTTTATTTCATAGAGGAAGGGAGAGGGAGAGAGAGAAACATCAATGATGAGAGAGAATCATTGATTGGCTGCCTCCTGCACACTCCCTACTGGGGATTGTGCCCTTGACTGGAATCAAACCTGGACCTTCAGTCTGCAGGCCCATGCTCTATCCACTGAGCCAAACTAGTCAGGGCAATTTGTACTTCTTAATCCCCTCACCTTTTTCTTTTCTTTTCTTTTCTTTTTTTAAAATATATTTTATTGATTTTTCACAGAGAGGAAGAGAGAGAGATAGAGAGTTAGAAACATCAATGAGAGAGAAACATCGATCAGCTGCCTCCTGCACATCTCCCACTGGGGATGTGCCCGCAACCCAGGTACATGCCCTTGACTGGAATCGAACCTGGGACCTTACAGTCCACAGGCCGACGCTCTATCCACTGAGCCAAACTGGTTTCGGCACCCCTCACCTTTTTCACCCACCCCCCACTCTCCTCTCATCTGGTGAGAACCAATTTGTTCTCTGAATCTATGAGTTTGTATCCATTCGGCTAGTACATTTATTTTGATCTTTAGATTCAATTGTTGATGGATATGCATTTATTGCTATTTTATCACTCATATTTATTTCTCCTCCTCCTCCTCCTCCTCCTCCTCCTCCTCCTCCTCCTCCTCCTCCTCCTCCTCCTCCTCCTCCTCCTCCTCCTCCTTCTTCTTCTTCTTCTTCTTCTTCTTCTTCTTCTACCAGAAGGCCCTTTAACATTTCATAAAATACTGTTTTCATGGTAACCCTGCCCCACCCCTTTCGCAGCCCCACCTAAGGTGTTTGCAACAGCTTTTTCCATAAGAATGTCCTGTCCTGGTTCAGGACTCAGACTTTCCTAAAATCTCGCAAAGAAGCAGCAGCTGGTGTTCCTGTGCCCCATAACACTCAATAAAAGACCCAAGGCTTGGCACTAGCAGTAGCCTACCTAGCTTCATGGCTTGGCCTCTCCTGGGCACTTCCAAGCCCAACACAAATAGCAGCCATCTAAATATCACTCTGTAGCTCCTCTCAGGTGCCCCAATAAGTACTTGACTTTACACCTCCCTGGAGGCCCCAGAACAGCTTCAGACAATACCAGATTACATCTCTGCACATCCACCAGAGACACACTCAAGAGGCAGACTCAGTGTTCACGAAAGCCCCACTGAAGCAAGTCCTGCTCTATAGGGGTGCCTCCTGCACAGCAGCTCCTCCATTATAGTCACAGCTGGTCCTCACAACTAATTGGCCTGGAAGTCAATTCCTCCCTGAGACGCCAATAGCAATTAAGGCTCAACTACAACAAGACTGTGCACACAGCCCACACATGGGGGCATCTAGAGTGCCCAGCTCAGGTAACTGGGGAGGCTGGGCCACCGGGTCCTACAGGACACCTATTATGCAAGGCCACCCTACCAATTCCAGGGGACATAGCAGTTCTACATAATATCTAGAAACAAGCACAGGGAAGAAGCCAAAATGCAGAGACAAAGAAACATGTCCCCCATTAAAAAAAAAAAAAAAAAGAAATCTCCCGAAAAAGAACTTAATGAAATGGAAGCAAACAAAGTACTAGATACAGAACTCAAAACAGTGGTTATAAGGTTCCTCAAGGATCTTAATAAGAACTTCAAGGGTCTCTTGTAGGCAGCAAAAAATAATATTAATATATAAATAAGTAAATAGATTCCATAATTAATAAATATTTTATTTTATTTAAGTCTATATCAGAACTCCAACCCAAATCAATGTACCCTAAAGCTTGAAGGCTGGATCACAGGGTGAGGAGGAGACTTTAACACAGGAAGCAAGGGGCACTGAGGAGGAAAAATAACTCAGAAGTTTGTCCCCAAGAAGCAGCAGTAGATGCTGTGGTTACAAAAAAAAGAGAAGTCCGCGAGAGCAGCTGTGATTCAAAGAAAGCCACAGTCAGGGCCAGGATAAGCCCTGACGTGTTTCCTCCGTTATTTCCCTGCATTTCCCTCTGTGCTCACTGTCACAGGGACATCGCCCTGAGCTGCACAGGGAGAGGGTGAGCGTGTCCCTGCTGATCTGAGCTCTGCAGGCCACAGGGACCCACATCTTCCTGAAGCGTCTCCAGGGCCCGGGTGGCACTGTCCATGGTGAGGACCCCAGGGAGGTGCTGATGGACGGGCTGAGGAGGAAGGAGACCCCGTGGGGGAGGCTCTGACAGGGAAGGACTTGCCCTGGGTCACCTCACCTGCAAGGGGCCTCTCAGGAAGTCCCTGATTTGTTTCTTCCTTTCCACTGAAACCAGATGCGGGCCTCTGGGAAGTGAATGTTCCACTTTCTGTGGGGCTGCTGAGGTGAGAATTCCATCACAGGGAGGGCCAGCCTCAGAGGGGCCACACCCTGTTTGTCTATCTGTTTAGAGGACACTGTGGCCTCCTGCATCTGCACAGCGAGGTGTAAAGAGAGGAGAAGACATGACTCCCACCCTCACGGCCCTGCTCTGCCTCGGTGAGATGGGAGGGGGAGGGGAGCCCTGGTCTGTCAGGACCCCAGGACTCAGGAGGCTCATGGGGAGGAGGGTGCTGCTCAGGGTTCAGGGCAAATCTCTCACAGGGACTCTCTTCCAGGGCTGAGTGTGGGCCTCAGGACCCCAGTGCAGGCAGGTGAGTCTCCCCAGGTGTCCCAGCCCCCACTTCTAACTGGGGACAAGGTCCACTCCCCAGGAAGCTGGGGAAGAACAGTGTTCTAAGCTGATAGATGAGTAACATCAGGAAAGGTCCTGGGCTGAGAGGTGGGACTGAGAGTGGGAAATATCTTAGAACACAACTACTGATTTCCTTCCAGGGCCCATCCCCAAACCCACTATCTGGGCTGAACCAGGCCCTGTGATATCCTGGGGGAGCCCCATGACCATCTGGTGTGAGGGGACCCCAGGGTCTGAGGAGTACCATCTGGAGAAAGAGGGAAGCCCAGCACCATGGAAAACACAGGAGCCACTGGAGTCCGGTGACAAGGTGATGTTCTCCATCACCCGCATGACAGAGGGTTATGCTGGTAGATATCGCTGTCAGTATCGAAGCCCTGCTGGCTGGTCAGAGCGTAGTGACCCCCTGGAGCTGGTGGTGATAACAGGTGAGAGGACACTCAGGGGTCCCAGCCTCAGGTTCTGCCTCAGGAAGGGGGTCTGCTCTCAGGGTGTCTCCCTCTCACAGCCCAGCCCTGGGGGACATGAGGGAGGTGTGAGCCCATTTAACATGCTTCCTCCTCCTCTCCTAGGATCCTACAGCAAACCCAGCCTCTCAGCCCTGCCCAGTCCTGTCGTGACCTATGGAGAGAACGTAACCCTCCAGTGTGGCTCATGGCAGGGATTTGGCAGGTTCCTTCTGACTAAGGAAGGAGATCACAGGCTCTTCTGGACCCAGGACTCACAGCCACAGCCCAGTTGGCAGTCCCAGGCCCTGTTCCCTGTGGGCCCCGTGACTTCCAGCTACAGGGGGCCATTCAGATGCTCTGGCTGCTACAGGGACAGCCCCCAGGTGTGCTCACCACTTAGTGACCCCCTGGAGCTCCTTGTCTCAGGTGAGTTTCATTATTGCCCCATCCATGGATCAAGTCACCAGATACATTATTGGCATCTTTGCTGGGAGGGGAGCCCTATGGGAAAAGGTGGGGTGAGGGAGCACAGAGGCTCCTTAGCCAGAAACAGAGACAGTGATCCTGGGAGCCAGGCCAAGAGAAGGGGTTTATGGGAGGAGCAGCCCTTGTAATTCAGGTCTGGTCTCCCCAGGTGAGTATGGGAAGCCCTCCCTCCTGAGCCAGCAGGGCCCCATCGCAGCCTCTGGACAGAACCTGACCCTCCAGTGTCGCTCTGATGTCGGCCTTGACATATTCATTCTACACAAGGAGCGGGGACGGGTCCAACCCAAGAGGATTTTCCTGCAGATCCAGGCTGGGCTCTCTCAGGCCCACTTCCCCCTGGACACTGTGAGCAGCTCCCACGGGGGCCGGTACATATGCTACGGGGGATGCAAGCTCTCCTCCAAGTGGTCGGCCCCCAGTGACCCTCTGGACATCCTGGTGGCAGGTGAGGAGCCAGTGTGTTCAGTCAGGGACCCAGACTCAGCACAGGCCCTGCTGGGGTCTCAGGTGGTGAGGCCAGAATGAAGGTGCAGGCCCCAGGGAGGGAGAGAGACAGAGAGTCAGGAGGTGGGAGGGAGAGGGGAGACTCAGGGAAACAGAGACAGACAGAGAGGAGGTCCTTAGAGAGAGGCCTGGTGACTCTCAGAACAAGGTGGGCGGGCAGCCCTCACCCTTCCTCCCTCCCTCTCTCTAGGACACCTGTCTGATAGACCCACCCTCTCGGTGCATCCAGGCCCCAGGGTGGCCCCAGGAGAGAACGTGACCCTGCTGTGTCAGTCCCAGAGCCCGAGGAACACGTTCCTTCTGTCCAAGGAGGGGGCGGCCGATCCCCCCCTAAGTCTGAGATCAGAGCATCGAGGTCGGCAGTACCAGGCGGAGTTCTCCATGAGCCCTGTGACCTCAGCCCACGGGGGCACCTACAGGTGCTACAGCTCAGTCAGCACCTCCCCCTACCTGCTGTCACTCCCCAGTGAGCCCCTGGAGCTCCTGGTCTCAGGTGAGGGCCCCTGACCATGTCTGCTGAGCTGTGAACACAGGGTCCGGTCCCCAGAACAATCATGGGCTGAAAGGGAGTTAGGGGCTGTAGGGATGGTCACTCAGAGGAGATCTGCCTCTTAGAGACCCCCATACCTGTTTATTCCTCCCCCTCTCCTGTGTCCTGAAGGTGCCATATGGGCAGTGGGAGGGTCTGAGGGGCTACAGGGCACAGGCAAGAGGATCTGATTGAGTTGGGGACTCAAGGGTCAGTCCCAGATTCTCAACCCCTTCTGTCCTCCTTCCCAGGACCCTTGGGGACCCCAGCCCCCCACCCACAGGGCCCATGTCCACAACTGATGAACCAATGGTTTTCCTTTGCTCAGAGAGCAGTGGCCACCCCAGAGCGGTTCTGAGTCTCTCACAGGACCTAATGCCCCCCTGACACCTCGTGCCCCAGGGGGACTGTGAGTGTGGGAGAGATTTCAAGGAACCACGTGGCTCAAGGGTCTGTGAGGATTTACCCCCCTGCCATGAAGTCAGGCCTTAGAGAGAGAAGTGAGGCAGGTGACAGGTGGGGTGGTCATGACAGAGGGAGATGTTGGGGCCCTGGCTGGTGGAGGAGGAGCCAGGCTCAAGTGATGAGAAGGCAGCCCCGCCCCTCACCCCTGACCTTGGCTCATGATGCATGGAGGCATCCCTGGTAGAGGGGTCTCAGTGCTCCTTGAGGTCATGTGTTTGTTCCTGTGTCTGGCCCCCGAGCTCCTGGTCTCAGGAGAGCAGCCCTGTCCTGTCCTCTCTGGGCTCCAATGTCATCTCGGTCTCTGTCTCCAGCAAAGTCTGAGATGTGATGGAAGTAGTGGGAGCACTGAGTGGCTCCACAGAGGAGGGCCATCCTGTGAAAAGGGGGATCTCCCTCCCCTGGGGCAGCTGAGCACTGAAGTCTCAGATAGGCCTGAAGGAGGAAGGAGGTGGCACTACTCCAGTGATGCTAAGAGGAAGTGAGATTAGACTGAAGTTACCAGATAGAGGCCCCTTCCCTTACTTCTGGTGGCTCCACCTCAGACCAAAGCATCGCTGCTCCCAGGGGGACATCCCACAGGCGGGACCCAGGGAAATGGGGCTGAGTGTGTGTGGACTCAGTTCTCCTGGGAGGTGAACTCTGAGAACCTTTTCCATCTGAACAAGGGGGCTGCCTGCCATGACCTGCAGGGGCGCTTTCATTTCTGACTTCCTGGGGCACCTCACACCTGGTTTGTCCTAGACCTGCTCTGGGTGCAGCCTCTCTGCGCCTGTCCTGCTGCTCCCAGTCACTGTGGCCTTGTAGGGATTGAAAAGCTGAGGGGGTCAGGGGGCAGGTACACTGATTATCCACCAGGCCTGGGGACTCAGCTTAGCAAGAGGAGCCACCATGTTATGGAGCCGCCAAAGATTGGGAAACTCCCACTTAGCATCTCAGCTCCTCCTGGTCCCACACAGAATCTGTGGGGTTTTCCACTAAAAGCCAGCATCCCTGCATAGTTCGCCTGGTGCCCGCATCCCTAAGCAGGGTGGAGACTGTGTGGAGTGGACGATGGAGAGCGGGCCAGGTTGGCAGCCTTTGGGGCCAGGCCTGGCTTGTAGCACAGGGAAGATGGCTGGGCTGATGGGGAGGAGAGGTCAAGAGAGTCGGAGAGAGGACAGGGGGACACTCCCTAGATGGTCATTTCCAGAGCCCCTTGGATGGAAGCCCTCACCCACACAGGTGGGGGCCCTGAGCCTTCAAAGAGCAGGACAGGTGGCTGCTCTGGCCAAGGTGGGACCTGCTGTAGGTAACAGTGCCATCCCCACTGCTGTAGTGAGAAGTGTCCCCACCTGTGGGCACCACTCTGCAAGCTCCTGTGCTCACCTGGAGGCCTGCAGGCACTCAGTGCTCACCTGAGACTCAGGGGAGACCATGCATGTGTCCTGAGGAACTAGGGGCTCCTGCCCAGAAACTGTGTGAAATTCTCATTTGCTCTCTGCATTTTCTGTGCATACCTCTTTGTTATTGCTCTTCTGCTGGGAACTTGTAGGTAATACTTGCATATATAATTTTACCTGCAAACATTTATGACTTTAAAAACATGTATTTATTCTTATTTTAATTGGGATTATATTTCTATGTATTAAATAAATCTATGTATTTATTATTAAGAATAAATTTTGTTAACAGGAAGTTTCTTATAAAAGATGGTTCAAAAAGTTAATTTTTAAAATATATTTTGATTGATTTCAGAGAGGAAGGGAGTGGGAGAGAAATATAAAAACATCAGTGATGAGAGAGAAACATTGATCTGCTGCCTCCTGCATGCCCCACATCAGGGATCGAGCCCACAACCTAGGCATGTGCCCTGACCAGGAATCAAACCATGACCTCCAAGTTCATAGGTGGATGCTCAACCACTGAGCTACATTGGCTGGGCTCAAAATGTTAATTTTTGACTTCAGGTGCATTTTGTAGTTTTACTCATAAAATTGTCCACACTTATAGCTCAAGAATTGATGAAGGTCTACATATATACATGTATGTATATTTGAAACCAATCCATGGATCCTGGGTCCTCAACTGTTGCATAAATATAAACTCTTATACCCAGATGAGTTAGCTTCCATGGTACAGAATTTAACAATAAGCAGAGAGATTAGAATAACTAATTATGGCCCTGGCCGTGGTTGTCTAGTGGTTAGAGCATCGGCCTATGCACCACAGAACCGTGGGTTTGATTCCCAGTCAAGGGTTACAGGCTTGATCCTCAGCCCCTGTCAAGGCTTGTGCAGGAGGCAACCAATCGATGTGTTTCTCTCACATCTTTCTGTCTCTCTGTTTCTCTTTCTCTCTGTCTCCCCTCCCCCCTGCCTTCCTCCACTCCAATCTCTCTGAACATCAATGGAAAAAATACCCTCCACTGAAGATTTAAAATAAATATATAAATATGTATAACTTCTATATTATTATAAGTGTAATATGCTAATTAGACCGGACAGCCGAACGACCTTCCAGATGAAGCCAAGGGGGGCGGAGGCCGAGGCAGAGGTGGTTACGGGTGATCAGGCAGGCAGGCTAGCAATTAGAGGCCATCAGGCAGGCAGGCAGAGTGGTTAGGGGTGATCAGGCAGGCAGGCTAGCAATTAGAGGCAATCAGGCAGGCAGGCAGAGTGCTTAGGGGTGATCAGGCAGGCAGGCTAGCAATTAGAGGCCATCAGGCAGGCAGGCAGAGTGGTTAGGGGTGATCAGGCAGGCAGGCTAGCAATTAGAGGCAATCAGGCAGGCAGGCAGAGTGGTTAGGGGTGATCAGGCAGGCAGGCTAGCAATTAGAGGCCATCAGGCAGGCAGGCAGAGTGGTTAGGGGTGATCAGGCAGGCAGGCTAGCAATTAGAGGCAATCAGGCAGGCAGGCAGAGTGGTTAGGGGTGATCAGGCAGGTAGGCAAGCAGTTAGGAGCCAGGGGCCATGGATTGCTAGAGGGATGTCTGACTGCCAGTTTAGGCCCGATCTCACAGGTATCCCTGTGGGATTGGGCCTAAACTGGCAGTTGGACATCCCCTGAGGGGTCCGGGTTGCAAGAGGGTGCAGGCCAGGCTGAGGGACCCTCCTACTCCCATACACAGATTTTGTTCACTGGGCCTCTAGTGAATGAATGAATGAATGAATGAATGAATAAATAAATAAATAAATAAATAAATAAATAAATAAATAAGAGACACTGTCTGTTATGGGGCTCAGCACAGACAGTCATGTCCTGTCAAGGGGAGGTGGGTGCCCTGGGTTACTTTGTCCTGCCCTGACCTCTGTGACCTCTTTTCCCAGAATTCCCAGCCTCCCAGCCCCAAGACTACACCATGGAGAATTTCATCTGGATGGGCGTGGCTGGATTGGTCTTGGTGGCCCTCGGGGTGCTAATCCTTTGGTCTCATAACAGCAAGATAAAGACCCAAGATGCAGCCAGGACGTGAACATGGAGGGAACAATGCACGGTTCAGAGAGGGGGATCTTGGGAAGGTTCTGGAAGATAATGCGGGACATATGCTGAGGGACCTGTCTGGGAGTCCTTGCAGGTGGAGGAGTCATCGCTCATGTGCAGGGACAAGGTCTGGACCTTCTGCCCTTGAACTGTGGCCCTTCCCTCCTAACCACTGTGAGTCCTGTGACTGGTTCCTGACTTTCCCCATTTTGGTGAAATTAGCATTTATCCCAGGTGGCAGGTACAGGCCCACACCTCCCTACAATTTCCTGGAATGTATTTTGTTTTAAATTGCTATTTACATGGACCTTGGTGTCCCACAAAGTCCCCATCTTCTGAGTCCAGAGCATGCTGTCTATTGTATTCAATCTACAAGGTGCACAATCCATCCTGCAAGAGGGAAACCCAAAGGAGGTCCTAACGCCCTCTCTGGACTCCACACGCCCCTCACCTGCCCTCAGAGGCCACCTGTGATCTTTCTGCAGCAACCTCACCCCTTAGGATGGAGACCTGGTTGTTTTAAGGGGTCCCCTGGTCTGCACTGCCTCTGAAACCCCCATTGTCCAAAAAAGTGCAAGACACAGATGATGGGTTACAGATGTACACACTTGAAACCTATGTCCTGCTATTCACCGATTGCACTCCAATGAATTTAATATAAAAATCACTGATTCCTGGCATTTGCCACTTTCTCTGGTGTATATGCCCCCTTCATGGCCAAGGTCAAGAGCCCATGTAAGGTCCTCAGGCAGACTTGGGAAGACATACACAAATTGACTTTCACAAAACAGTACAAGCTGATGTGGGACACCTATAACACCACACTGATAGCCCCACGGTGCTCCTAAGACCTTTCTAGTTTATGTGTAACGATGGTTTCTACTTCACGGTTGGGGCACAGTTTCCATGAAAACACAAGACCATGCTCCCAACCCATCCAGATGAGATGCACAGAGAAATGTTTTAACATCACTTGTGGGAGAGATTAATAACTTGTACATATTAGACCAGGCATTTGTGTCATTTGCTCTTATTAAAAGTTTTTTTTCACCCATTTCATTGATCTTATAAATGTTCAGTTGAGTCTCCAAATTTGTACAGACTTTATGTATTTCAAGGACATGTGATCAGTGTCTATTTAATATAGTGTTTTAAAAAACTAATATGGCCCTAACTGGTTTGGCTCAGTGGATACAGCGTCGGCCTGCAGACTGAAGGGTCCCAGGTTCGATTCCGGTCAAAGGCATGTGCCTTGGTTGTGGGCACATTCCCAGTAGGGAGTGTGCAAGAGGCAGCTGATCGATGTTTCTCTCTCATTGATGTTTCTAGCTCTCTAACCCCCTCCTTCCTCCCTGTAAAAAATCAATAAAATATATTTTTTAAAAACTAATATGAATTTTATAACACACTGTTGCATCATATTGTTGAATATTTATAGAGCAATCAGCTAATTTTATTAAGTAATAACAACACATTCTTTATTCACACAACATACCCTTTAATGATTTTGTTTGGGATAAGAGTGTATGGCTGTATACATCTGGTTTTGCTGGCAGGTGTCCTTTGATCTGACCCTTGAGCCAGTCCATTAATCTTTTAATGTTTGCTCATAAGTTAAAACATTTTAAGAGTTACCATCTCTTATTTAAGTAGGAGTTTTCTGTTAAGTAGCTTTTGACCTTTAATTAAAGATTTCTAATCATGTTTTCTTTTTCAAGTACAGTTGACACACAATTCAATATTAGTTTCAGGTGTACACCATGGTGATTAGACATTATATAATTTTCTAAGGGATCATCCTGATAAATCTTATACCCATCGGACACCATGCATAGATATTAGAGTATACTGACTATATCCCCTATGCTATACTTAAATCCCCATGACTATTCTGTAACAACCAATTTGTACTTCTTAATCCCCTCACCTTTTTTACCCAGCCCCTAGTCCCCTCTCATTTGGGGACCACCAATTTGTTCGCTGAATCAATGAGTTTGTTTCTGTTCTGCAGGTTCATTTATTTTTTTTTAGATTGAATTATTGATAGATATGTATTTAGGACTATTTTATTGTTCATATTTTTAAAAATCATTATTGTTGAGAGTATTATAGATGTCCCCTTATTTTTTCCCCCATTACGTACCTCTACCCATTTCCCACCCCATCCCAGGCCTTCACCACCTTATTGTCCATGCCCATAGGTAATGCATATATGATCTTTGGTTAATCTCTATCTGACCCCACCAACCCCCTTTCTTCTGAGAGTCATCAGTCTCTTCCATGTTTCCATGCCTCTGGTTCTTTTTAAAACTATATATATATATTTTTTTATTTATTTCAGAGAGGAAGGGAGAGCTAGAGAGAGAGTTAGAAACATCAATGATGAGAGAGAATCATTGATCGGCTGCCCCCTGCATGCCCCACACTGGGCATTGAGCCCGCAACCCAGGCATGTTCTCCGACCAGGAACTGTGACCTCCTGGTTCATAGGTCGATGCTCAACCACTGAGCAATGCCAGCTGGCCTCTGGTTCTATTTTATTCATCAGTTTCTTTTGTTCACTAGATTCCTTGTTCATTTATGTTTATTTTTACATTCAGTTGTTGCTGGATAAGTATTTATTGCCATTTTGTCGTTCATATTTTTTTTACCTTTTTTCCCTTCTTCTTAAAGAAGACCCTTTAACATTTTATAAAGTACTGTTTTGGGGGTAACCCCACCCCACCCATTTTGCAGCCTCACCCAAGTTGTTAGCAGTGGCTTTTCCATATTAATGGCCTGTCCTGGCTCAGGACTCAGATTTCCTAAATCTCTCTACAAGCAGCAGCTAGTGTCCCTGTGCCCCATTCCTTCCAACAAGAGGCCAAGGCTTGGCACTATGAGTAGCTGCCTGGCTTTACAGCTTGACATGTTCTGGACACCTCCAAGCCCAACACAAGTAGCAGCCATCTGCAGATCACGCTGTAGCTCCTGTCAGGTGGCCCAGGCAGTGGCTGACTTTGCACCTCCCTGGAGGCTCCAGAGCCAGTGCACCCAGTGGACAGTTTCAGACCATATCAGATTACAATTCTAAATGGAAGTTGCCGACTTAGTGAGCACCAAAGCCCCACTGAAGCAAGTCCTGCTCCATAGGGGTGTCTCCTGCACAGCAGCTCTTCCACTGTAGTCGCAGCTGGCGCACAAAGCCAATGGGCCTGGAGGTTAGTTCCTCCCAGTGAAGCCAACAGCAATCAAGGCTCAACTGCAGTGAGACTGTACACAGCCAACACAGGGGTGCACATAGAGTGCTCAGCTCAGGTGCCTGGGGGCGCAGTGGGGGAGAGGCTGAGCCACTGGGCTCGGCAGGACACCTAATACGAGAGGCCACTCACCCAATTCTAGGAGACATAGCAGCTCTACCTAATACATAGAAACAATTTCAGGGATGCAGTCAAAAAGCGGTCACCAATGAAAGAATCATGTCACCTATGAAAGAACAGAAGAAATCTCCAGAAAAAAAATCTAAATGAAATGGAAGCAAACAAACTACTACATTCAGAGTTCAAAACAATAAGGATGCTCAAGGATCTTAATGAGAGCTTCAAAGGGCTTAAAGAGAACTTCAAGAATCTTAGTGAGAACATCAAAGACACGAAAAAGGACCAGTCAGAAATTACACATATAATAACTGAAATAAAGAATCATTTACGGGAATTAAACAGTAGAATAAAGGGTGCCAAGAACCAAATCAGCTGTGTGGAATATGAGGGAGCATAAAATGCCCAATCAGAAGAGCAAACAGAATCTAAATATATGAAGACAGTTTAAGGAGCTTCTGGGAGAACTTCAAGCATGCCAACATTCACATTGTGGAGGTGCCAGAAGGAGAAGAGACAGAGCAAGATACTGAAAACCTGTTGGAAGAAACAGTGATAGGAATCTTTCCCTACCTGGTGAAAGAAATAGACTTACAAGTCCAGGAAGCCCAGAGAGTCCCAAGCAAGAGGAATCCCGAGAGGCCCACACCAAGACACATCATAATTAAAACACCAAGGATTAAAGACAAAGATCTAGTCTTAAAAGCAGTAAGAGAAAAGCAGTTACCTACAAGATACTGCCCATATGACTGTCAGCTGATTTCTCAACACAAACTTTGCAGACCAGAGGGAAGTGGCAAGAAATAGTCAAAGTGATGAATACCAAGGACCTACAACCAAGATTACGCTACCCAGCAAACTATCATTTAGAATTAAGGGTCAGATAAAGTGCTTCACAGACAAGAAAAACCTAAAGCAGTTCATTACCAGCAAACCAATATTATATGATATGTCTTGAAGAAGAAGACGGAGGAGGAGGAGGAGGAGGAGGAGGAGGAGGAGGAGGAGGAGGAGGAGGAGGAGGAGGAAGAGAGGAAGAAGGAGGAGAAAAGGAGAAGAAAAATATGAATAATAAAATGGCAATAAATATGTACCTGTCAAGAATTGAATCTAAAAATCAAAATAAGCCCTAGTTTATTTTGGCTCAGTGGATAGAGCATCCGCCTGCAAACTGAAAGGTCCCAGGTTTGATTCTGGTCAAGGGCACATGCCCAGGTTGTGGGCTTGATCCCCAGTGGGGGACTTACAGGAGTCAGCTGATCCATGATTCTCTTCATCATGGATATTTCTATCTCTCTCTCCCTCTTCCTTCGTCTCTGAAATAAATAAAAATATATTTTAAAAAATCAAAATAAATAAATAAGGATTCTAATGAATGAAATAAACAGATGAGAATAAGAGAGAACCACAGGCATGGACTGATGAGTCTCAGAAGGAAGGGAGAGGTGGTCAGGAAGAGATTAATCAAATAACTTATAGGCATCTATGCATTACAAATGGACACAGGTGATAGGGTGATGAAGGCCTGGGGCAGGGTGGGACCAGGTGGAGGGGGTCAATAGGAAGAAAAAAGGTGATATCTGTAATATTCTCAACAATAATGATTTTAAAATAAGTAAATAAAGTGGGACTCTCATAGGCAGCAAATAATAATAATAATAATAATAATAATAATAATAAATATCTGTTTTCAGTCAAAATCAGAACTCTAATCTAAATCAGTGTCTCCTAAAGCTTGAAGGCAGGATCACAGGATGAGGAGGAGACCTTAACACGGGAAACACCACAGGATGAGGAGGAGACCTTAACACGGGAAACAAGGGGCACTGAGGAGGAAAAAATGACTTAGAAGCTTGTGCCCAGGACGGTGTGGTAGATGCTGTGCTAAGAAACAAAAAGACAAGTGCATGAGGGCAGCTATGATAGAAAGAAAGCCACACTCGGGGCCAGGAGAAGTGACGTGTTTCCTTCCCTAATTTTCCTGCATTTCCCTCTGTGCTCATTGTCACAGGGACATCTCCCTGAGCTGCACAGTTGGAGGGTGAGCGTGTCTCTGCTGATCTGAGCTTTGCAGGCCACAGGGACCCAGGTCTTCCTGAAGCGTCTCCAGGGCCCAGGTGGCACTGTCCATGGTGAGGACCACAGGGAGGTGCTGATGGACGGGCTGAGGAGGAAGGAGACCCCGTGGGGGAGGCTCTGACAGGGAAGGACGTGCCCTGGGTCACCTCACATGCAAGGGGTGTCTCAGGGGGCTCTGGGTCTATTTCCTAATTCACCATGGAAACCAGATGCAGGCCTCTGGGAAGGGAATGTTCCCCTTTCTGTGGGGCTGCTGACGTGAGAGCCGGTGACAGCGACGGCCAGCCTTCCAGGGGCCTCACCCTGGGTGTCTGTTCAGAGGACACTGTGGCCTCCAGCATCTGGACAGCGGGGTGCAAAGAGAGGAGACGCCATGATTCCCACCCTCACAGCCCTGCTCTGCCTCGGTGAGATGGGAGGGGAAAGGGAACCCTGGTCTGTCAGGACCCAGGACTCAGGAGTCTCATGGGGAGGAGGGTGCTGCTCAGGGTTCAGGGCAAATCTCTCACAGGGACTCTCTTCCAGGGCTGAGTGTGGGCCTCAGGACCCCAGTGCAGGCAGGTGAGTCTCCCAGGTGTCCCAGGTCCCACTACTCACTGTGGATGAGGGACTACACCACAGGCAGCTGGGGATGGAGAACAGCAGTTCTGGGTTGACAGATAGGTAACACCTGGGAGGGTCCTGGCCTGACACCTGGGACTGAGGGTGGGAATGTCTTAAACCCAGCTACTGGTTTCCTTCCAGGGGCCATCCCCAAACCCACCATCAGGGCTGAGCCAGGCCCTATGATCCCCTTGGGGAGCCCCGTGACCATCTGGTGTCAGGGGACCCCAGGGGCTGTGGAGTACCTCCTGTATAAAGAGGGAAGACCACAACCATGGAAAAGACAGGAGCTACTGGAGCTGGGGGACAGTGCCAAGTTCTCCATCACATACATGACAGAGCATGATGCTGGGAGATATCGCTGTTACTATCGCAGCCCTGCTGGCTGGTCAGAGCCCAGTGACCCCCTGGAGCTCCTGGTCCCAGGTGAGTCCCATTATTGTCCCAACTATGGATTGAGACACTGTCGCTGGGAGGGGAGCCCCATGTGAGAGAGTGAGGGGAGCACAAGGGCTCCTGGGCCAGAGACACAGAGAGAGAGAGAGTGATACCTGGGGGCCAGGCCAGGAGAAGGGGCTTATGGGAGGAGCAGCCCCTGTAACTCACATCTGGTCTCCCCAGGTGCCTCTGGGAAGCCCTCCCTCCTGAGCCAGCAGGGCCCCATCGTGGCCTCTGGACAGAGCCTGACCCTCCAGTGTCGCTCTGATGTTGGCTATGACAGATTCGTTCTGCACAAGGAGGGGGGACAGGACCTCCCCCAGAGCCTGGTCCTGCAGCCCCAGGCTGGGCTCTCTCAGGCCCACTTCACCCTGGACACTGTGAGCAGCTCCCACGGGGGCCGGTACCGATGCTACGGTGGATACAACCTCTCCTCTGAGTGGTCGGCCCCCAGTGACCCCCTGGACATCCTGGTGGCAAGTGAGGGGCCAGTGGGTTCAGTCAGTGACCCTGACTCTGCACAGGCCCTGCTGGGGGTCTCAGGTGGTGAGGCCAGAATGAAAGGGCAGGCCCCAGGGAGCGAGATACAGAGAGAGACAGGGGGGTAGGAGGGGAGGGGGGAGACTCAAAAAAACAGAGACAGACAGAGGGGAGGGTCCTCAGAGAGAGGCCTGGTGACTCTCAAGTCAGAACAAGCTGGGCAGGCAGCCCTCACCCTCCCTCCCTCTCTCTAGGACACCTGCCTGACAGACCCTCCCTCTCGGTGCAGCCAGGCCACAGGGTGGCCTCAGGAGAGAATGTGACCCTGCTGTGTCACTCACAGAGCCCAAGGAACACGTTTCTTCTGTGCAAGGAGGGGGAAGCCGGTCCCCCACTGCGTCTTATATCAAAGTATCGAACCGGGCAGTACCAGGCAGAGTTCTCCATGAGCCCTGTGACCTCAGTCCACCGGGGCACCTACAGGTGCTACAGCTCAAACGGCACCTCCCCCTTCCTGCTGTCACTCCCCAGTGAGCCCCTGGCGCTCCTGGTCTCAGGTGAGTAACCCCCGGCCCTTTCTGCTGAGCTGTCAGCTCAGGGTCCTGGCCCCAGAAGGATTAAGGGCTTGAAAGGGAGGGAGGGGCTCTGGGGATCATCACGCAGAGGAGATCTGACACTCAGAGACCTTCTGCCCCGTGCTTAGCCCTCCCCCTCACCTGGTCCAGAAGGTACCACGTGGGCAGTGTGAGGGTCTGAGGGCAGATACAGGAGGAGTCTGAGTGAGGTGGGGAGCCCAGGGTTGGCCCCAGAATCTCACACTTGGTCCTCCTTCCCAAGACCCTCTGGTACCCTGACTCCCCAACAACAGGGACCATGTCCACAGTTGGTCAATCCTGGGTCCCCTTTGCTCAGAGGGAGCACTGTCCACCCCAGGGAGTTCTTAGTCTCTGAGAGGATCTAGTGCCCAACCACCACCCCCCACTCGGAGAGAGACTTGTGTCCCAGGGGACCCAGGAGTCCGGGAGAAATTTCAGGGAACTACTGTGCTCCAAGTTCTCTGAGGATTCTCCCCCCACCCCATGGAGTCAGGCCTAAGAGGGAGAAGTGAGGCAGGTGACAGGTGGGTGGTCATGGCAGAGGGAGATGTTGGGACCCAGAGTGAGGGAGGAGCAGAGGCCAGAAAGTTGGAGAGAGGACAGGAGGACACTCCCTCAGCTGCTCATTTCCAGAGCCCCTTGGATGGAAGCCCTCACCCACACAGGTGGGGTCCTGATCCTTCTCAGAGCAGGACAGGTGGCTGCTCTGGCCAAGGTGAGAACTGCTGTGGGTGATGGTATGGTCCCCACTGCTGTAGTGAGAAGTGTCCCCACCTGTGGGCACTACTCTGCAAGGCCCTGTTCCCCCTGGAGGCCTCCAGGCCCTCAGTGCCCACCTGAGACTCAGGGGGACCATGGAGGGCTCATGAGGAACTAGCGGGTCCTGCCCAGACACTGTGTGAAATTCACGTTTGCTCTCTGCATTTTCTGTGCATACCTCTCTATTATTGCTCTTTTGCTGGGAACTTGTAGGCAATACTTGCATATATGATTTTAACCTGCAAACATTTAGACTTAAAAAACATGGATTTCTTCTTATTTTAATGGGGTTATATTAAATGTATGTATTTATTATGAAGAATACCTTCTTATTTACATGATGTTTCTTTAAAAAGATACTTCAAAATATTAAAATTTAAAAATATGTTTTTATTGATTTCAGAGAGGAAGGAAGAGGGAGAGAGATACAGAAACATAAATGATGAGAGAGAATCATTGATCTGCTGCCTCCTGCATACCCCTCACAGGGGATTGAGCCCACAACCTAGGCATGTGCCCTGACCAGGATTCTAACCATGACCTCCAAGTTTATTGGTGGATGCTCAACCACTGAGCCACACCAGCTGGGCTCAAAATGTTAAATTTCAACGTCAGGTGCATGTTTTAGTTTTATTCAGAAAATTGTCCTCACTGATAGCTGGAGAATTGCTCAAGGTCTACATATATACATGTGTGCATATTTGAGACCAACCCAGCACAGATGGTCATGTCCTGTCAAGGGGTAGTGGGTACCCTGGGTGGACATCCAGGGTCCTGGGATTCCTTTGTCCTGCCCTGACCTCTGTGACCTCATTTCCCACAATCCCCAGCCTCCCACTCGCAAGACTACACCGTGGAGAATGCCATCCGGATGGGCGTGGCTGGATTGGTCCTGGTGGTGCTCGGGGTGCTGCTATTTTGGTCTCAAAACAGCCAGAAACAGACCCAAGATGCAGCCAGGACGTGAACATGGAGGGAACAGTGCACAATTCAGAGAAGGGGATCTTGGGAATGTTCTGGAAGATAACGTGGGACATATGCTGAGGGACCTGTCTGCAGCTCCTTGCAGGTGGAGGAGTCATTGTTCATGTGCAGGGACAAGGTCTGGACCTTCTGCCCTTGAACTGTGGACCTTTCCCTCCTGATCCCTGTGAGTCCTGTGACTGGTTCCTGACTTTCCCCATTTTGATGAAATTAGCATTTATCCCAGGTGGCAGGTGCAGGTCCACACCTTCCTACACTTGCATGGAATATATTTTCCTTTATTTCTAACCACATGAACCTTCATGTCCATATGGAGTCACCATCTCCTGAGTCCAGAGCATGCCGTCTATTGGAATCAGTCTACAAGGTGCACAATCCATCCTGCAAGAGGTAAACCCACACGAGGCCCTAATGCCCTCTCTGGACTCCACACAGCCCTCCCCCCCCCCCCCCGTCCTCCAAGGCCACCCCTTGGGATGAAGGCCTGGTTATTTGAAGGGGTTTCCTGGTTTGCACTGCTTCTGAAAACCCCATTGTCCAAAACACAGTGCAACACACATAAAACCTGTTACAGATGTGCACCCTTGAAACCTATGTCATGTCATTCACCGATGGCACACCAATAAATTTAATATAAAAACATTGATTCTTGGCATAGTTTACTTTCTTGGGTGTATGTGCCCCCTTCATGGCCAACATCAAGGGCCCATGTAAGGTCCTTACACAGACTTGGGAAGCGATACACAAACTGATTTTCACAAAACAGTACAAGCCAATGTGGGACACCACAGTGCTCCTAAGTCCCTTCTAGCTGATGTGTAACGATGGTTTCTACTCCAAGGTTGGGGCACAGTTTCTGTGAAAACATGAGACCATAGTCCCAATGTATCCAGATGAGATGCACAAAGGAATGTTTTACTATCAGTTGTGGGGGAGAATCATGACTCCATAGATCCTACGGCATTACTTGTATGAGTGCCAATTATATTCACCAATTCAGAGACTACATGACACTCATCTAGTTAGAGACACACAGCTCTGTCTTTACGCACATGCCTTAGAGAAAATGTGCACATGTGCATCACGCACAAGGATATTGACAAGAGTTATTCTTATTAACTCCCCCCCCCCGCTCAGAAAAAGCACTCTACGATTGTATGCACAAGGAAAGAGACATTTTGGTGTCCTGTATTAAAAAATTATCAAATAGTATATATCAATCAAAATGCACAACTTGAATTTGCAAGGGTCATGTATATCCATCATCACATATAATAACTAATACATGTAGATGATTATAAAATGATGTTTTTAGGATTATTCCATTTACCCAGCATTAAAAAGGAGACATTAAAGAGAAGGGGACATTGTGTATTATTTAGGAATGTACACCTAAGATAAACCTTGCAAATAAAGGAAAGAAAAGAATTCCAGGAAATCCATGATGATTACTAGTTGGGAAGTGTTGGGTGGTTTTGTTCAGGATGGAAACCACGGAGTCTTCTGGAATCATGGCCACCTGCTTCTCCATGTTCATTTGATGACTCATAAATCTACTGGTCACTACTCACATATAGAGCATTTCTGTTCTATGACCCTCATTATTTCCCACACAAGATAGTGAGGTGAAGATGAACTAGGGGGGAAAGCCACACCCTACAGGAGTGACACATCTACCACAAAGCAATTGCTGATCACATGCAGCAAACCCTTCCCATGTGATCATTGTGTTTTTCAAACTCAAGACCTCGCCTGCCTGATCAGCCTCACCTGAGTGCAATCCCACAGTGAGTCTTTCCAGGTGAGAAACTGGGGCTCTGAAGGAAGCATATGGCCTGAAATGCAATTCAGAATTTGAACTGGGCTCATGAGAGCTTCTGACCACAATGGCCCTAGAGTGTGAATTGGCATGAAGCCCAGCATTGTGGATGTGGGGGTGATGACAGAGATGGGGTTCGCCACGATCAGGTGGTGGTTTTAGGTCACATCCCAGGAGTAGTTCCAGATTGGGGTTGGTTCCGAAGGAAACTGGTCTTCATATGCTCTTCAATGTGTCTATCCTCAATTTTTGTGCTCAAGCCAAAAGCTATAACTTCTCTACTAGACTCCCAGACTTGCACAAGGGAACCCTCATCTGTGGGTGGTGGTCAAAATTGATGTGGAATTCAGGTATGATTGTAAAAATCGCTTATTCTGCAATCCTGCTGATGTCTCTCAGGATGTGTACTCTGCCTTTCTGACAGCCTCGAAGTTTTGATGAAAGTCCATCATTCTCTTTCTTAATAATGCATAAATTCAAGCACCTATTTCCTGATTTAGCATATCACTTATTTCAGGCTGGTTTGAGACTTTTCATATCTTCTTAGGGTTTACTGCTAATTAAATTGCAACCTACTCAGGGTTCACAATGTACATGAGAGCAGCTTCAACAGATGTAAAGAGACTATCTGTTTATCCTAATAAATGTTAAATATTGTAGGTACAATATTAGTCTTAAACACACGAATGTTTTCTGTTGTTATTTATATTACCTTATTATACATTACAAATAACTTTACCCATATTTATATGATGTAAATAATACAAAGATTAATAATTTGTACATATTAGGCCAGGCATTTTGTATCATTTGGTCTTAGAAAAAGTTTTTTTTCACCCATTTCATTGATCCTATAAATGTTCAGTTGAGTCTCCAATTTTGTACACACTTTATGTATTTCAACGACATGTGATAAGTATCTGTTTAATATAGTATTTTAAAAGCAAAAACGATTTTTATAACACACTATTGCATCATATTGTTGAATATTTATATAGCAATCAGCTAATTTTATTAAATAATAACAGCACATTCTTTATTCATACAACATACCCGTTAATGATTTTGTTTGAGATCAGATTGTATGGCTGCATACATTTGGTTTCATTGGCAGGTGTCCTTTGATCTAACCCTTGAGCCAGTCTATTGATCTTTTAATGTTTGGTAATAAGTTAAAACATTTTAACAGATACCCCCTTTTATTTAAGTAGAAGTTTTCTGTTAAGTAGCTATTGACCTTTCATTAAAGGTTTTTAATCATTTTTATTTTTCAACTACATTTAACACATAATTAAATATTAATTCAGGAGTACACCATGGTGAGTAGACATTATGTAATTTTCTAAGTGATCATCCTGATAAATCTTATACCCATTGGACATCATACATAGATATTGGAATATTATTGACTATATTTCCTATGATGTACTGACATCCCGTTGATTATTCTGTAACAATCAATTTGTACTTCTTAATCCACTCAACTTTTTCACCCAGCCCCCACTCTCGGCTCATCTGGTGAGAACCAATTTGTTCTCTGAATCTATGAGTTTGTATCCATTCGGCTTGTACATTTATTTTGTTCTTAATATTCAATTGTTGATGAACATGTATTTATTTCCATTTTATCACTCATATTTAATTCTCCTCCTCCTCCTCCTCCTCCTCCTCCTCCTCCTCCTCCTCCTCCTCCTCCTCCTTCTTCTTCTTCCTCCAAAAGACCCTTTAACATTTCATAAAATGCTGTGTTGGTGGTAACCTTGCCCCACCCCTTTAGTAGCCCCACCCCAGCTTTTTGCAGCACCTTTTTCCATAAGAATGGCCTGTCCTTGCTCAGGACTCAGACTTCCCTAAAATCTCTCAAACAATCAGCAGCTGGTGTCCCTGTTCCCCATAACACTCAATAAGAGACTAAATCCCTGCCATTAGCAGCAGCCTGCCTGGCATCACGGCTTGGCCTGCCCTGGGCACTTCAAGGCCAACACAAGTAGCAGCCATCTGCAGATCACTCTGTAGCTCCTCTCAGGTGCCCCAGGACTTTACACCTCCCTGGAGGCCCAGAACGACTGTGCCCAGTGAACAGCTCCAGACAATACCAGATTACAACTCTGCACATCCACCAGAGACACACTCAAGGGGCAGACTCAGTGAGCACCAAATCCCCACTGAAGTAAGTCCTGGTCCATAAGAGTGCCTCCTGCACAGCAGCTCTTCCATTATAGTCACAGCTGGTCCTTGCAACCAGTTGGCATGGAGGTCAATTCCTCCTAGTGACGCCAATACCAATCAAGGCTCAACTACAACAATAGAGTGCACACAGCCCACACATGGGTGCACCTAGAGGGCCCAGCTCAGGTAACTGAGGAGGCTGAGCCACTGGGACCTACGGGACACCTACTATGCAAGGCCACCCTACCAATTCCAGGGCACATAGCAGCTCTACATAATACATAGAAACAAGCACAGGGGAGCTGCCACAATGCAGAGGCAAAGAAACATGTCCCCAATGAAAAGAAAAAGGAAGAAATCTCCAGGTAAAGAACTTAATGAAATGGAAAAAAAACAAACTACTAGATACAGAGTTCAAAACAATGGTTATATGGTTGCTCAAGGATCGTAATGAGAGCTTCAAGGGTCTCTTGTAGGCAGCAAAAAATAATGTTAATAAATAACTAACTAAATAAGTAAATATATTACATAATTAATAAATGTTTTCTTTTATGTAAATCAAAAATCAGAACTATAACCCAAATCAATGTGCCCTAAAGATTGAAGGCTGGACCACAGGATGAAGGGGAGACTTTAACACAGGAAGCAAGGGGCACTGAGGAGGAAAAATAACTCAGAAGTTTGTCCCCAAGAAGCGGTGGTAGATGCTGTGGCTACAACAAAAAGAGAAGTCCTGGAGGGCAGCTGTGAGAGAAAGAAAGCCACACTCAGGGCCAGGGGAAGTGACGTGTTTCCTTCCCTTATTTCCCTGCATTTCACTCTGTGCTCATTGTCACAGCGACATCGCCCTGAGCTGCGCAGTTGGAGGGTAAGCGTGTCTCTGCTGATCTGAGCTCTGCAGAACACAGGGACCCATGTCTTCCTGAAGTGTCCCCAGGACCCCGGTGACACTGTCCATGGTGAGGACCCCAGGGAGATGCTGATGGACGGGCTGAGGAGGAAGGAGACCCCGTGGGGGAGGCTGTGACAGGGAAGGATGTGCCCTGGGTCACCTCACCTTCAAGGGCGTCTCAGGAGACTGTGGGTCTCTTTCCTGCTTCACCATGAAAATGAGAGCCAGGCTGCTAGAGAGAGGCTGTGCCCTTGCCTGCAGGCTGTTGACATGAGAGCCCTGTGAGAGACAAGACCGGCCACCAGAGACTACCACTCGTGCATCTGTCTGTCTATCCCGCTGGTCCCGTGGCCTCCATCTGCTCAGCTGAGGCCTCCAGGAGAGGATGCCATGACCCCCACCCTCAGGGCCCTGCTCTGCCTCGGTGAGATGCGGGGGAGGGGTCCATGGTCTGTCAGGACCCAGGACTCAGGAGGCTCATGGGGAGGAGGGTGCTGCTCAGGGTTCAGGGTAAATCTCTCACAGGGACTCTCTTCCAGGGCTGAGTGTGGGCCTCAGGACCCCAGTGCAGGCAGGTGAGTCTCCCCAGGTGTCCCAGGTCCCACTCTTCACTGTGGATGTGGGGCCACACCACAGGCAGCTGGGGATGGAGAACAGCATTTCTGGTCTGGCAGATGGGTAATACCTGGGAAGGTCCTGGCCTGACATCTGGGACTGAGGGTGGGAATGTCTTAAACTCAGCTACTGGCTTCCTTTTGACACTGGTTTCCTTTCAGGGACCGTCCCCAAACCCACCATCAGGGCTGAGCCAGGCCCCGTGGTCCCTTATGGGAGCCCTGTGACCATCTGGTGTCAGGGGACACCAGGGGCTGAGGAGTACCGTCTGGATAAAGAGGGAAGCCCAGAACCATGGAGAAGAGAGAAGCCACTGGAGCCTGCGGAGAAGGTGATGTTCTACTTTCCACAAATGACAGAATATGATGCTGGGAGATATCGCTGTTACTGTTACAGCCCTGGTGGCTGGTCAGAGCGCAGTGAGCCCCTGGAGCTGGTGGTGCTGTCAGGTGAGAGAACACTCAGGGGTCCCAGCCTCAGGCTCTGCCCTCATGAAGGGGGTCTGTTCTCAGGGTGTCTCCCTCTCACAGCCCAGCCCTGAGGGACATGAGGGAGGTGTGAGCCCCATTTAACACGCTGCCTCCTCCTCTCCTAGGATCCTACAGCAAACCCAGCCTCTCAGCCTTGCCCAGCCCTGTCGTGACCTCAGGAAAGAATGTGACCCTCCGGTGTGGCTCATGGCCACTATTTGGCAAGTTCATTCTGACTAAGGAAGGAGATCACAGGCTCTCCAAGACCCTGAACTCACCACACTCCAGTGGGCAGTCCAAAGCCCTGTTCTCTGTGGGCCCCGTGACCGCCAGCGACAGGTGGACATTCAGATGCTATGGCTGTTCCAGGAACAGCCCCCAGGTGTGCTCACCATTTAGTGACCCCCTGGAGCTCCTGGTCCCAGGTGAGTCCCATTATTGTCCCATACAAGGATTGAGGCACCAGGGACATTATTGGCATCTTTGCTGGCAGGGGAGCCCCACGTGAGAAGGTGAGGGAAGCACAGGGACCCATGGATCAGAGACAGAGACAGTGAGACTCAGGGGCCAGGCGAGGAGAAGGGGGTTCTGGAGGAGCAGCCCTATAACTCATGTCTGTTCTCCCCAGGTGAGTCTGGGAAGCCCTCCCTCCTGACCCAGCAGGGCCCCATCGTGGCCTCTGGACAGAGCCTGACCCTCCAGTGTCGCTCTGATATCGGCTATGACAGATTCGCTCTGCACAAGGAGCAGGGAGGGGACCTCCCCCAGAGCCTTGTCCTGCAGCCCCAGGATGGGCCCTTTCAGGCCCACTTCCCCCTGGACACTGTGAGCAGCTCCCACGGGGGCCGGTACAGATGCTACGGTGGATACAACCTCTCCTCTGAGTGGTCGGCCCCCAGTGACCCCTTGGACATCCTGGTGGCAGGTGAGGAGCCAGTGGGTTCAGTCAGGGACCAGACTCTGCACAGGCCCTGTGGGGGTCTCAGGTGTGAGGCCAGAATGACAGTGCAGGCCCCAGGGAGGGAGAGAGACAGAGAGAGACAGGGGGTGGGAGTGCAGAGGGGGAGACTCAGAGAAACAGAGACAGACAGAGAGGAGGGTCCTCAGAGAGAGGCCTGGTGACTCTCAGGTCAGAACAAGGTGGCAGACAGCCCTCACCCTCCATCCCTCTTTCTCTAGGATGGCTGCGTGAAAGACCTTCCCTCTTGGTGCATCCAGGCCCCAGGGTGTCCTCAGGAGAGAACGTGACCCTGCTGTGTCAGTCACAGAGACCGAGGGACACGTTTCTTCTGTCCAAGGAGGGGGCAGCGGATCCCCCCTTGCGTTTGAATTCAATGCACCGAGCTCAGAACCAGGCGGAGTTCTCCATGAGCCCTGTGACCTCAGCCCATGGGGGCACCTACAGGTGCTACAGCTCACGCAGCACCTCCCCCTTCCTGCTGTCACCCCCCAGTGAGCCCCTGGAGCTCCTGGTCTCAGGTGAGTGGCCCCTGACCCTGTCAGCTCAGGGTCCTGTCCCCAGAAGGATAAGGGGCTGAAAGGGAGTGGGGGCGCAGTAGGGATGGTCACCCAGAAGACATTTGCTCTTCAGAGCCCCTCGCCAACTCCACATGCACCCCTTCCCCTCACCTGAATCCTGAAGGTGCCAGGTGGGCAGTGGGAGGGTCTGAGGGGCCACAGGGCAGATGCAGGTGGGTCTGAGTGAGGTGGGGACTCCAGGGTCAGTCCCAGATTCTCACCCCCTTCTGTCCTCCTTCCCACGACCCTCTGGGATCCCAGCACCCCACCCACAGGGCCCATGTCCACAGCTGATGAACCATTGGGTCCCCTCTGCTCAGAAGGAGACAGACCACCCCAGGGCGGTTGACTCTCTCAGAGGATCTAATGCCCCCTGACACTTGAGGACAGGCTTCTGTCCGGGGGTGGGCAGGGATTCCAGGAGAGATTTCAGGGGGACCACAGGCCTCCAGGAGCTCTGAGGGTTCACCCCTCTCCCACCACAGAGTCAGGCCTAAGAGGGGGAAGTGAGGCAGGTGACAGGTGGGGTGGCCTTTGCAGAGGGAGATGTTGGGGCTCAGTCTCGGGAGGGAGAGCTGGACACAACTGGGGAAAAGACAGCACCAAACCCTCACCCATCCTGATCCTCAGGAGGCTATGAGGATCGGCCCCCTCTGCCCCTTGGAGTCAGGCCCACAGAGGAATAAATGAGGGTCTCTATAGGGAGGTGGTGGGTACCTCCATGGGGAGCAGGGGCTGAGCCATAAACGGGTTTACACCCTTCCAAGGACACTGACTTGGACACGCCCTTTCCTTGCATGGGCCTCAGTGTCTCCAAGGGTAAAAGGAGAGAATCCTTGACCAGAGCTTAGATTTGCTGTCAGTTCTGGCCGTGACCTCCTGGGAGAGAGGCCTCCCAAGGAAGCCCCCAGGATGTGATGTTATGGGGCCTGTCCCCTCTGTCTCAGTGACAGTGACACTGTACAAGGAGGGACAGGCAGGACAAGGGTCCGGGCACCCAGTCCTACCCCTCAGCTCAGGCTCAGCTCAGAGGAGGGAACAGGGTGGATCAGCCCTGGCTTAGCTCCTGGCTCTGCTGCTCCTGCTGTGGGGCTGGGCGGCCCCTTCTCTCCTCTGAGTGTCGGGCTCCTGTCTGCTCATCCCTGGTCCCATCCTGCTCACAGGCTGCTGGGAGATGAGGTGACATTGGGGCCTCACAGAGCTCAGGAAGGCAGATCCCCCAGCCCATTCCAGCCTTCCCAAGGGTGTATCAGGGCCTGCAGGGTGGAGAAGGATCCTGGAGAGACAGGGAGTCCACCCCTCACCCTGTCCCTCCTGTCCCTGCTGTGCTGGGGGCGGGTAATGAGGAAGGACCCTCAGCTCCAGATGAGACGTGGACAGGCCCCTGCAGAGGAGGAGCCCAGAGCACGAAGCTGGTGTCCCCCTGGGGGCAGCGAGAAGACAGCACAGGGAACTCACAGTCCCTGGTTCCCCTCCCAGCACTGCCCCGTCCAGGCTGGGTGACCTGGGGCAGGTGATTAACCTCTCTGAGCCTCAGTGAAGTGGGTGGTTGGGTCAGCAATCCCTGGTGCCTGAGGTGAGAGGTGATGAGTGACAGACCCCAGCAGGAGCCTCGTACACAGTATGTGTTCATCCACTGGCATCACTGGCTCATTCATGATGTCACTCATGTCCTAGTTCCCAAATGGAACCTGAACATCCTGATCGGGGTCTCGGTGGCCCTTTTCCTGCTGCTCTCGCTCCTCCTCTCCCTCCTCCTCCTACGACACCAACGTCAGAGTAAAGGCAGGACGTCAGGTGAGTAGGGAACAGGGTGACCTGGGTCACAGGAGGGGGGCTCAGAGCACCTGCCACAGGAAACCAAATAGATGGAGAAAGTCAACAGAGAAAAGGATTTCTCCAGAATCTCAAATCAGAAAATCTAGAAAGAAAACACTTCATGCCAGCACACGTGTATGTATTTAAGGTAATCTTTCATCACCTTCGATCTTCTGAAATATTAATTAACATTTACACACAAGGTATGTTAAGGTTTCCTCGTTTTCAGTGGAATCACGTGGGGAGGGGGTTCCTACCTCCCAGGGCTGAGACTGTCCCTCTTGTCCAGCCCAGAGAGTGGCTCATGTCCAACCTCCTGCAGGGACCACAGACCCAGACGCCAAGGACAGAGGCCTGCAGAGCAGGTAATTCCTGCCCCCAAGTCCCCCAACACCCACATTCTGTGGCCCAGCTCTGCCCCTAACTTTCTGTCTCCTCCCTCAGCTCCAGCCCAGCTGCGGACGCCCAGGAGGAGCACCTCTGTGAGAGGAAGAGACAGCTGCCCTGGGGGAGAGGGCGGAGGGTTTGGGGGAGATGATGGGGAGGGTTAGGTTGAGAGGATGGGGGTCCGGGTGAGAAGGACTGAGACCCACACTGTGTGACCTGGCTCTGCACCTCACCCTGGGTTAGTGGCCCACCTGGGAGCAGGCGGGGTCTGCAGCCCTGAGATCTCGGGGACCTGCCAGGAGACACCCCCTGGTTCTGCCCCTGCAGATGCTGCCATGAAAGACCCACAGCCTGGGGAGAGCGTGGAGCTGGACCCTCGGGTGAGACCCCTGCTCCTGTCCAGGCCACCAAGGACCTTCTGTTGCCCAGTTTAATCCAATGGACCCTTCCCTGTCCCACCTCACCTGCTTCTCAGCAGCGTCCACACTGACCTCCCTCTGGGCCCCCAGGTCGTCCTGCTGTGACTCACTCCTCCTGGTTTCCCTGTGACCTCATGGCCCCTCCTGCGTGGCCCCCTTTGCCGGCCCCTCGTCCTCTGTCTGACCTTGTGCAGCCCCAGGTCTCAGGAGGAGGCAGGAATGAGTGACTCACCCACAGGAACCCAGGATCCCCTTCATTCATTCCCCCAGCAGATGTGACAGGGCTCACTCTTTACTGGCTCTATTTAGGGCCCACGGTGCAGCCCTGAGCCACACTGTCTCCACATGCCTCAAGCTCACCTGTGCGTGAGGGAGACAATATGCAAACAAGCAGACAGTGTCCCAGAGAGCAAAGTGCTGTGAAGGAACATAGAGCAAGAGGAGAGGATAGAATGCATGGTGGAGGATAGGGAAAGAGCGGGTACAAAGGTCCTGAGGCAGGACATGCCTCTTCAGGAGGATGGGCCATGAAGCTGGAGCCAAGTGAGCAAGAGAGAGCGCGTTAGGATAAGAGTCAGAACCATAGAAGCACCCAGAGGCCCAAGGTTCGGGAAGGCCCTGCAGATTCCACCAGGAGAGGGACCTGATCTATCTAAAGTGTCAATCATCCCTGTGGCAACATGGGAAACCTGACAGGAGGATTTCTACTGTGAAATCGAGGAGACGCTGTTCTGTCTCACTGTCTCCTTCAGACCAGGCAGGATTAAGGCCCCCAGGGAGTGACGTACGCCCATGTAAGCCACTCAAGACCAAGACCCAGGCAGGGAATGGCCACCTCTCCTTCCTCCCTGTCGGAGGAATTGCTGGACACAAAGGGCAGACAAGCAGAGGATGGCAGACAGATGGACAGTCCAGTGGGTCCCATTCTCTGCAGAACTCCAGGTTTCCCCAACCCCCACCAAATGTCCTCCCTCTCTCGCCCCCTGCTCCAGGCTGCACCTGACGCCCCCCAGGATGTGACCTACGCCCATCTGAACCCCTCGACTCTCAAAAGGAAGACTTGTGCACCCTCATCCTCCCCATCAGAGGAGCCCCTAGATGAGCCCAGTGTGTATGCTGCTCTAGCCATCCACTAGCCCTAGTGGGAGACCCCACACTCCAGGGAGGGGGTCTGCAGGCACCCCCAGAAGGCATGGGAACTGCTCTCGTGGATGCTTAGCTAGTGACCTGGAGACCACGTGTGGACCCCAGCAGCTTCTGGGACCCTCTGGGAGGCACCAGATTCTACAATTGAAGATAAATAATATCTCTATTTTTTTTGGAATTTTAAAAAACACACAGACTTCTCAATAACCCATGTGTGAATTTAGAACCAAAACGGAAGTGAGAGAATGCTTTTGCTGAATGATAATGTAAATATTACACATCAGACCTATGAAATGGACAATTAAGAACCATGAATGTATATATTAGAAGCGCATAACGCAAACACAAAGAAGCAGCCAACATGTCTCTCAGCGGCTGCCTGAATAAAGATGTGGTCACATATACCATAGAATATTACTCGGCCATAAAAAGGAAACGAAGTACTGCCATTCCATCACAACGTGGGATGGATCTGGAGAGTGCACGCTAAGTGAGATAAGTCAGACAGAAAAGGACAAGAAGCCTATGACTTCACTCATATGTGTGTGAAACCTGCAGCTCTGACCTGTCGCGTATATTAAATATATTGATTTAAAATTTCCCTGCAAAGTGAACGTGGAGTCAGGAAAGCCTCACTGGTAAGTGCTTCTGAACACTTATGCATGTATGAAATACATGCACACACACACACACACACGGACATACACATAGACATGCACACACATCCCCACACATGCACACACATACACACACACTACAAAAGTCACACAAGCTTCTCCTGAAACAGAGAAGGAAGGCATATCCGCCCAACACAGTTTATCAGGCTAGAAATAAATTGATAAGAAATTCAAACACGGAAGCTGCAATCTGGGAACGTCACAGGAAGCCCTCTCACATGAACTTAGGTATAGAGTCCTCAACAAAATACTCAGACAAAAGCATGCAACCGACTGAAGATCCTTAAAGGGAAGGGGTGGGGGGAGAGAAGAGATCAATCAAAGCATTTATATGCATATATGCATAACCCATGGACACAGACGGTAGTGGGGTAAAGGCCTGGAGAGGGGACCGAGGCAGGGAGGCGGGGGTCACTGGGGGGAAAAAAGGGGACATCTGTAATACTTTCAACAATAAAGATAAATTTGAATAACTAATTAAATAAAATGATCTAAAAAATAAGACCTATGTATTTTAAACAAGATTCATCAATACATAAAGTGGATAATCTAGCGTGACTATGCAGGGGTGTGTTTTCAGGAAGGCATAGTGGGTTTCATATTTTACAAAGTTAATCAATACAAGTCAAATAGTAGAAGAAGAAATAGGCGGGGGAGGTCATATCAACAAAGGCAAAGTTTTGATAAAATACAGCACCGATTTATAATGAAAAACTCCTCAGAAATAAAAGAGAATTCTCTATCATTCATCAAAGCCTCTTTGAAACTCTTCATAAAATAAATAATGCTTAAAGGTAAAACTTGAAATCGTTTTTGCCTGCAATGGATACTGTGACAAGAATATTCACTATCACTATTTCTATTCAGCACTGGAAGAGCCAACCAAATAAATAAAGGTTTTTTTTAAAAAGTGATAAAGACTGAATGGATGGAGGGGAGGGGGCTTGGGGGACTGACTGGGTAGGAAAAAAGTGAAGGGATTAAGATGTACAAACTAGTAGTTACCAAACAGTCATGGGGATGTAAAGTACAGCACGGGGATACAGTCAATAATATTGTAATAACTATGTATACTGCCGGTGGGTACTGGAAATATTGGGGGGATCACTTTGTAAAGAATACAATTGTGTACCCACTGCATTGTACACCAGAAGTTAATATAAAATAATATTGAATGTCAACAGTAATTGAAAAAAAAATTTTTAAGTCTTGGCTCCTGGAAAAAAAAAGACTGAATGTATGTAATAATTACTCACGGATACAAATGTTGTGCATGGAAAATCAGAAATAGTATAAAGACCTATTATTCTAATTTGGAAAAGGATTTATCCAAAGTCACTGGATACATCATTAATAGATAAAAATCAATTGCATTGCAGACTTCCAGTTTTAGACCAAGAGGAAGGAGGCATATGTCTCCCTAACGGGCCATAAAGCAGAGTAAAAGTCCTGGACATTGCATATACATCCAACATAACAATATTCCAAAAACTAGAGAGAAGACAGTAGAAATGCTAAGGTTATTAAGGCCCCAGGAGCAACACCATTGGTGTCAAAGAAGGCAACGTGGGGAACCTGACTGGGTCCCTCCCACCTGGTAGCAACGAGTCAGTAGCCCAGCCACGTGTCAGAAAATGCCTTCTATAGCAGAAGATCCAGGACCTCATCACACAATACCCAACATGTCCAGGTTTCAATTTTTTTAAAAATCACTCGCCATAATGAGAACCAAGAACATCTCATCTTGAGTGAGAAAAGACCATTGGTAACACCCAGCTGACACAGACGTTGGAACTGGCTGACAAGGATTGTACATCAGTCATAATAAAAATGTGTTGATGAGCAATTACAACCACGATTAAAGTAAATCTAAGAAATCGGAAGTCTCAGCAAAGAAATAGAGAATCTGTGACCTCTGGCTCATAGGTCAATGCTCAACCATTGAGCCACACCAGCCAGGTGAGAGCTAAATGCCATTTAGAAAGTTGCTCCTGAGGTCCCACTGGTTCCCAGGAGCAACTCGATGACTGACAGGAAGACCTCCAGGGTCTTTGCAACTGGAACTCGCCCTGAGGAGGGTATTGTCATTCCCATGTTGCCACCAGGTAGCCGTCCAGTGTCTGATGAGAGAGGTAAACCTGGGGCCATAAACAGAGGTTCTGGAGGGTGAAGGGGAGTCACACAAAATGTTACATACACAGCTGCCCACCACAGGGACGCCTCTCCCTCCACTGTCCTCTCCTGGGTCATGCCTAGGTGATGCAATGTTTTGATATAGGGGTGTTCCACAGCCTCCCTCTGGGTCTCTGAGAGAAAATGCCTTCCGTTGGCAGAGAAGTAATGAATAAGATAATACAACTTTCTGAGGGGAAATTGACAAAACGAAGGTTCTTGAGATGGGGACATTATCCTGAATGATTTGGGTGAGTCCAGTGTCTTCATGGAAGAGACCAGCGGGTCAGAGTCAGTGGTTGGAAGTGAGATGATGGATCAGGAGGTTGGAGGGAGGGGTTAGGCACCCAGAACCACAGGCAGCTTCTGGAAGGAGGAAGAGGCAGGGACACTTTCTCACCCCAGTGCAGCCCAGTGAGACTGACTGTGTCCTTGTGACCTCCAGAACCTGGAGATAAGAAATTATCTTGTTTAAAGCCAAAACGTTTCTGGTCATATCTTACAGCAGCAATAGGAAACCAACACAGACACTTCTGCTTCCTCTTGGCTAATGTTTGCGTCATATATCCTTTCATCTTTTTGCTTTTAACTGATTGGCACTGTGTATTAAAGTGAACCTCGACCTGGCCCGAAGGCTCAGTTTGTTGTAGTGCCATCTGTGGCTCAACAAACTGCACCAAAAGGTTGTGGGTTGAGTTCCCAGTCAGGTCACATACCTACATTGTGGGTTCAATCCCCAGTCAGGGCAGGAGTGGAAACTAACAAATTCTCTCTCTCTCTCTCTCTCTCTCTTTCTCAATCAATCAATAAAAATGTATCTCCTTGGGTGAGGATTAATAATAATAAAATAAGAAATAACAAAATAAACTGAACCTATTGCCAACTAAAAACAGTTGGCTCTTACTTGTTAATTCAGCCCTAAAATCTCTGCCATTTAGCTGTGCTTTCACCATTTACATTTAATGTGATCATCAGCCATGCTGTTGTTAGGTGTCCCATATTATTCATTGTTTCTTCAGTTTTCCCTTTACTGTTCCTCTTTTTAGTTTTTTGGATGGTTTTTTTTTTTTTAGTATTCCATTCTAATGAATTTACTGGTATTCTAAGTATAACTCTGTGCATGATGTTTCTGGAGGGGCTATGGTAAGTATTACAATATAGACACCTAATTTCACAAACTCTACACAGAGGTCATGTTTTACTTCTTCAAGGAAAATGCAGAAGCTTTACAGCTGTGTAGTTCCTTCTACCCTCGCCACTTTATGCTATAGTTGTTACATGGATTACTTCTACATACATTACACACCCCACCAGACCATGTGACTTATTATTTGCTTTCAGCAACCATGCATATTTCCTCAAACTTTAGAGGAGAAAAACATGCTATTACATTTACTTAGCTATTTATTTAGATGTTTTTGTTCTCTGTTTATTCTTGAATTTCCAAGTGTCCCTCTAGGATTATTTCCTTTCTGCCTGAATAACTTATCATCTCTTTTAAGCAAGTCTGCTGGCAACAAATTTGCTCAGTATTCCTTCCTCTAAGAATATTTTGCATCCATTCCTGAAGAATACATCCAGAGAAATTCCAGGTTGACAATTCTCATCTCCCAGGACTTTAAACATCTTCCAACCACAATGGTTTCTGATAGGAAATCTGTAATCACTCAAATCATGTAATGTGCCATTTTTCTCTGGATTTTTCAATTTATTTTTACTAGTTTGATAGTTTGATGATTATCAGTGTTGCCATGGACATAAAGATATACAGAATAATGGGGTCCCTTAAACATGTAACTGTATGACTTTCAGCAAATTTGTGAAATAGCTATTTATTTCTTCAAATCTGTTTTTTCTTCATTGACGTCATTCTCCTTTGCTGGGAAATCAATAACATAAATTGTGGCAGGTCCCCAAGTCTGTCTGTGACCATGTTGAAATCTGGATTGCCTTCCACGTGGGCGCTTCCCCAGTGCTGGAGACAGAAGTCCCAGTGTGAGGGAGGAGCTCTGCTCAGGGGAGGAGGGGCCCAGAGGAGGCAGCAATGACTCAGATTTGGAAGGAGAGCCGTGAAGAAAAAGATGGTGCTGACCTACAGAAACAGGAAATTAGCAAAGGGAAGGAAGTGTGTGGGGAAAGAAAATCCAGTCCCCGTGGGGCCCTGCTTTCCTCTGAGAAATGGAGATCAGTCTTCTCAGCATCTCCCAGGCCTCCCTCTCCCCTGGGGTATCCTCCCTGGGATGGCCCCACTGGCTCCTCCAGGCACCAAGGAGAATGGAGCAGCCTTCACTTCCTCACTGGAGCACTTCACATAGACCATCAACTCACTCCATGTACCCCATTGAGCCCTTCTGAGCAGTGCCCCCCACTGGCCACAGACTCAAGATGATTCATCTATGTCATCCAATCAGCCTCCTTCCTGGTCCTCCAACCCAGGCCCCACCCCTTCTCCAGTTTTCTCCTCTCCCCATCTCCCAAGGACCCTTCCTATAGCCCCATCTGGTCTGAGCTTGCCTCCTGAACCCCTCCACCTTAAAAAATGATCCAAGTTGCACATCTGATATTCAAGGCTGTGAATGGTCAGCCTTTAGCTAAACTCACCAGCCCCAGCAAACATGATTCTCCCTCCACAACCCAACTCACCCAGTTACCCACACTCCCCTCCACATCAAACCACACTCAGAAACTGAGCTGTTGGAAAATTCTGTGCAGTCAGGTGACTAAGTTGGTTAGAGCGTCATCCCCATATGCCAAGGTGGGAGGTTCAAACCCTAGTAAGGCCACATACAAGATTCAAGCAATGAATGCATCAGTAAGTGGAACAACAAATCTCTCTCTCAAATCTCTCTCTCTATCTATCTCTCTTTCTCTTTCTCTCTCTCTCTCTCTCTCTCTCAACCTAGCCACCTCCATTCCAACCTGCTGGACCAAACCCATCCTGTCTCATCTAACTCAACTAAAAATGTACTTTGTGTTGACGGTTTGTGTAAGAGTTATAGGCGAAAACCACATAAATAACCTAAGATACTGACCAGCAGACCATCCAGGGGCCAGGTGAACGCTGGAGTTTGATTATCAATGGCGTTAACAATCAATAGAGCTGGTCTGCATGGCATTTTCACATAGTGGTCGCCTTTTAAAATCAGAAATCTTTTCGTACAATCTGTTGCTTCAATTTATCCCATTGACTTGGAGCTAAAATCCCAAATATTTGCGTGGTTCACTAGACCCTGTGTGACTAGCCTGAGCCTTTGCCTGACAGCTCTCACTTCTGACAACAGCTCAAGATCTTTCTGGTCAAAGATGCACCGTCGTTCCCCGAGCCCATCACCTCTGGGCTTCTCCGTGCTCATGCCTTGGGTCAGTCCATGGCTGAGAAGGTCCCGCTCAGCCAGGACCCGGGTTGCATGGCATCTACCTGTCATTGAACCTCATTATCTCATTTCCTTTATTCTCCCAACGGGTACATGAGGCTGTAACTGAACTGTGTGCCGCCTAAATATCTGCAACATCTGCTTCATCTCGGCCCCATGAGTCCAGGGAAGGGATCCCTGAGCTTCAGCTACGACTCTCTAGAGCCTAGCCAGTGACGGCCCAGGGTCACTGCTCAGTAAGTACTGCCTGATTCCTGGCCAGTGATGGCCCAGGGTTACTGCTCAGTAAGTATTGCCTGATTTCCTGGCCAGTGAGAGAAGGGAAGAGCAATTGCATTTACAGAGACACTCAGGAAAGGGAAGTGTCTTACACAAGCTCACAGAGGTTCTAGAAAAGGCAGAGTCAGAATTGGGCCAGAAATTGGGTGGGGTCCTCTCCTGCCCTGTTCCTCCACACTCATCACTTGGGACGGCTGTCACCCTCTGGATTTGGGTTTGGCATGAGGTGGAGGCAGAGCGTGTGGGTCTGGTGAGACTCAGGTCGGTCTCAGAGGTCCCACAGCTTGCTGGCCCCTAGGGCCCACCCTCCAGGGAGGGGCTACTTCCCTTCCTGTGAGGCTACTGATGAGGAACCAGTAACATATCACTTGGGGACTGGACGTTGTCACACCTCATTCTTGCCTTTGTCCCCCAGGCTATGTGGAGTTTATGTCGTCTGCAAACTGGGGACCATGTGAGGAAGCCCCCCGACCCAGAACCTCGCTAATCTTCTTGGCCTCGGTGAGCTCTGGGGAAAGGAAGAGGGGAGGGGGTGCTAACAGCTCAGTAACCATCACTGGGCTGACGGGATGGTGAAAGGAGGGGAGAAAAACGTGCATTTGTGGAGTCTCAGCAAAGAGAAGGGAACTCCCAAGGTCACACAGACTCTGTGAGAGGCAGGAGCTGGTGCTTCTTTCTGCTCTGCCCTGTGCCCTGCACCCTGCACCCTCGAGCACTCGGAGCAGGTCACCCTCTGTATTGGGGTTGGACAGGAGGTGGAGACAGACGTGGGGGCTTCTGCTGAGACTCAGATCTGGTCCTGAAGGTCTCAGAACCTGCTGTGTCCTCAGCCATCCTTCAGGGAGAGCAGAGTGAGGCTGACGAGGAAACAGGGACCTGTCACCCGGAGCCAGGACCCTGTCACACCCTTGCATCTGCTTGTCCTGCTGGGCTCTGCAGACTTCATCCCTCATCAGTGCCACTGGGGACCATGGCAGACAACACCACCACCTTGACCTTCATTGTCCTCCTGGGCCTTGGTGAGTTTGTGGGAAAAGGAGGGATGGGGTCCCCTCCCCTCGCAGGTCTTGGCCTTGCGAGAGCCCAGGACTCAGGAGGCTCAGTGGGGGCAGGACTTTGGGGGGAGGAAACATGGGCAGCCCCAGGTCTGTCCCCAGTGCTCAGGGGCCCAGACCAGGCTTGGAGCTGTTGTGTGCAGTTGTGACGGTTCTCACAGGAACTCTCTTCCAGGGTTGTGTCAGGGCCCGTGGGACCAGGTACAAGCAGGTGAGCCTCCCCTGAACTCCTGCTTCAGCACAGTCACCCCTGGGCAGCTGGGAGACACAAGTTTGGAATAATGGTGACCAATCTGGGAGGAGCCTGGGAGTGATGGTTGGGAAAGTGGGGAGAAGGACATCCCTGACATTTCAGGTCTGATTCCTTTCAAGGAGACGTCCCCAAACCCTCCATCTGGGCTGCCCCAGGGCCCATTGTCACCAAAGGGAGCCCTATGACCATCTGGTGTCAGGGGTCTCTGCCGGCTAGTGCCTACCTTCTGTATAAAGAGAGGGGCTCTGAGCCCTTTGATACAAGGACCCCACAGGACTCCAGCAACAAGACCGGTTTCCTCATTGAAGCCACGACCTCACACCACGCAGGGCTGTACCAGTGTGCATATTACAGCACTGGGGACATACTCTCAGAGCAGAGTGACCCCCTGCTCCTGGTGGTGACAGGTAAGGGAGACACCGGGTCCCCTCCCCACTGTGGGCTCCAGGTCACAGGCAGAGTGAATAAAGTGTGGCCTCAGGGGACCTCACCCCTCACAGAACACACCTGGGACATGAGGGTGATGGTCCCTTTAACACAGACCCTTTCTCCTCCCTCAGGAGTGTACAGTGCACCCTCCCTCTCAGCCCAGCCAAGTCCTGTGGTGGCCTCAGGAGGGAACGTGTCCCTCTCCTGTAGCTCACAGTTCACATGGGGCCCTTTCCATCTGCTGAAGGAGGGAGGGGCTGCCCCACCCCGACACATGGAAGCAGAATGGAGGATCCATGCTGGGAGGTGGCAGGCCATCTTCCCTCTGGGCCCCGTGAGCCCCTCCCATGGGGGGACCTACAGATGTTATGGTTCTTCCAGCGACTACCCCAACGTGTGGTCACAGCCCAGTGACCCTCTGCACATCAAGGTCACAGGTGAGGGACAGGTCCCTGTGCAAACCCATCTGTTTCCTGGGCCCCAAATGACTGTGCTGTGTGTCCACTGGGGCCCTGAGGTCATGAGGTTCAGTGACACTGGCCTCTTGGGGACAGAACCACAGGCAGGAAGCTTAGGGAGGGACATGTGAGACCTCCCACTGCAGCCCAATGGGCAATGTGGGGTGCCCCTGGGTGCCACTGTCCCCTCCTCCCAGGTGTGTACAGGGTGCCCACCCTCTCGGTCCAGCCAGGCTCGCTGGTGGTGCCTGGACACAGCCTGACCCTCCAGTGCCACTCGGAGGCCAGCTTTGACAGATTCGTTCTGACCAAGGACGAGGGACTCACACACCCCAGCGCCTCTTCTGTTTCATTAGTGTTTGCTAGGAATCCTCTCTTTGCCTGACAGATACACATCCCCATAATTATCTTTTCTCTGACTTTTAACCGCATGACGCATATTACAAAACTGTCGTTGTGTCAAAAATTTAGAAATTAACCCAACTGAGTAACGCTGATCATCAATGTGCATTTTCTGAATTGTGGAGCTGACATTTAGAGTTATTGCATGGATCACTAAATAGGAAAGGTCAATAATTTTGTTAAAATATCGGGTTTTATAGCAAAATAGGGAAGAGATTGACATGATTTCCTACTGTGGGTGCTCACCCAATAATGAATTTAGGGGGGTTATCTCTGTGACTTAAGGTTTGAGCCAGAAGTGTGGACTCCCTTGGTTATGACCTTTGCTGTACTTTGAGGTAAATCAAAAGCTCACATCATTAGCATTCATATGCCCACATTATTCATTTGGTAGATATATCTACCACTGTAGGTATTCATTTGTATAAATGTAGATTAAAGGAGTTAAACCCTAGCTGGCTGGCTCAGTGGATAGAGCGTCGGCCTATGGAACGAAGGGTCCCAGGTATGAATTTGGCCAAGGACACATGCCCGGGTTGCAGGCTCAGTCCTCAGTAGCAGGTGTGCAGGAGGCAGCCAATCAATGATTCTCTCTCATCATTGATGTTTCTTTCTATCCTTCTCCCGTCCTCTCTGAAATCAATAAAAATATACTTAATAAATAAATAAATGAGTTAATAGGAGAATTAATAGATGAACAATTCCAGGTGAGGATGAAAATGTGGACCCCAGAGAGGAGGGGCCTGGGATGGGTGGGATGAAGGAGATCCAGCCCAGATTTTCACCCCTTCGTGCTCCTGAGATTCAGGGGCCACTGACACCAACCACTCCTCCATGGACCCTGGGTCCCCAGTTGTTAAAAATGTGAGATCTCTCAGCTGTAGGGGAATAAGGTCATGGGGTCTTGAGTCTATGGTTGAACACAGGACACACAGCTCTTAGTTATTTCTGAATTGGGACCATTTCTCCCCTCACCTTCAGTTCTTGGGCACAGCTAACTCTTATCAAGGTCAGTCAGAGCAGGTGCTGAGTTCAGACATCACAGGGACGCTGATGTCAAGGGGAGGTGGGAACCAGGGTTGACATCAAAACCCTGGAGATTTGGGTCTGCCCTGACCTTTGTGACCTTTGTGTCCACATTTTCCAGCCTCCAAACCGCAAGACTACACAGTGGGGAATCTCATCCGGATGGGCATGGCTGGCTTGGTCCTGGTGGTGCTCGGGGTGCTGCTATTTCAGGCTCGAAACGACACCAGAAGGACCCTCCATGCAGCCAGGATGTGAACACAGAGGCAACAATGCACCGTTCAGAGTGGGGGAGCCTTGGAGCCCATCTGATAACCCCAGGAGGTGCTGAAAGAGAATATGGACCATAGTTGGGGAAACTGTCTGCTGAGGACGTCCAGGGGAAAAGACGTGGTAGGGGAGGTTTGGGTGCAGGAGAAAGTGGGCCATGTCCCTGTAGAGGACGCCCCCTCCATCCACCTGGGCTACTCTCCCTCCCTCCCTGTCCTCGCTCACTGTCCTCCACTGCCTTTCTGTTCTCACCCTGTAACATGAGGGTCCATCCCACATGGCTGGTTTGGGTTTACATCTATACACCCCTTCATGCTGGGCCACATCCATCCAACATAATGTGGTATCTTCAAAACCTGCAATTATTTTGTTATTTTTATTGATTTTACTCTTTTTTAATTTATTTTTTCCCTTTATTGAATAAGATATTACAAATGTGTCCTTATCCCCCCAATGTCCCCTCATCCCGCCAATCCTGCCCTCACCCTCACCCCCTGTTGTCCACATCCATCACTTATGCTTATATGCATGCATACAAGTCCTTTGGTTGATCTTTTAACTATGTTTTTATTGATTTTATAGAGAGAGGGATAGATTAATAGAAACATTGAAGAGAGAAAAACATCTGCTGACTCCTGCACACCCCCTTTTGGGGATGAATCTTGCAAGCTAGTCATCTGCCCTGACTGGGATTCAAACCGGTGACCTCCTGGTTCATAGGTCAATGTTCAACAACCCAGCCACAATGGCTGGGCTGTGGGATTATTTTTAAACCAAGAAGAACAAAGTAAAAAAAAAAAAGTCCTGATACCTGCTCCACTTCATTGCACATCTCTACCCTCCTACCACCTTCATGCAGCTTCTTCTTTGTATCCTTACCTGGGACCTTCTGTTCACCTAGATTCCAGGTGGTTCTGAATGCTGCTTGCTCTGTAGTTTAGTTGTGATTTCACTGTGGTCATGGGAGGATTTCAGTACTTTCTTTACTTCCTCTGCTATCTTGAGCAGAAGTCCTAATATTTTGATAATAAGTAAGTAATTTGGAATTGTTGGCATCATTTTATTTAAGTAATGCATACGGTTTGTTTTAAGTAGCTCTTTAAACATTTTCCAATCCAGTTTTAAATTGATTCAGATTTATTTGTTTTATATATTTACTTCAACCAGTTTGCAGGTTATACATGCATTTCCAATTGGAATAGTTACACCATTGTTAATATTGGTATTTATATCTATATTTTTGAACCATTTTTTTATTCATTATCTCCTTTAGACGAGAAAAGGTCACTACACGTTAGCTGAACCTGTATCTAATTTCAAAAGCTATGTGTGTGCATGTGTCTCAAACACACACACACACACACACACACACACTCCTAATATTATTTAAAATTTACTAATTAAAAATGTATATGTGAATATATGTACATGTATGCTTTTTCAAAGTTTATTAGTCTTGCCATTACTTTTCTCACTTTTACATCTCAGTCTCTCTACTTTTTGCCTGTTGTGCGGTTGGTTTTATTACTATCTTAGTGTGCTTTTAGTGAGTGTGTAAATAATAGAGACCTTGCATGTCTGCAAATGTCTTATTTCCATTAAGACACTTGAAAACATTTTTTATTTCAAATTACTTTTTGTTCTTAGGTCTTAGACATTTCCATGATCCATGACTAAGATTTCATGTAATTCTCTACTATGATGCCTGTTGCTGTCCAAGAAATCAATTCTCTCCTTTCATTGTCAGATGTTTAAACATTCTTCAATTAAAATGAGTTTCATGTATTCCTAGTGTTCTGTTTCTTGGAGGGGTTTCCATGATAACCCCCATTAATGACTCTGTAGATAGTCTTTCATGGCACTATGAGTCATTATTACGATTTCACATTTACAGCAATCTCAAGCCTTTTGTATTCCCATGCTCACAGGTAGTTTTGATACACACTGAAAATAGCTTCACTGTTCAAGAAGGAGAATACTATATGGTTGACGAAGGACAGGAGAATTCTTCCTGCTTCTGAATCTCATATGTGCTGGGTGCAATAGTCACTGCTAAGTCTCGGCTCTTCTCTCTCACATTCATTCCCTATTGTCCCATTCAATCACACCTTCTTCAAAAAAGGGTAAGTTAACAAAATGGCTTGGTTCAGCTTCTTTATTGGCAGTGGCAGCAGTAGCAGAGGTGGATGGAACCCAAAACACATCAGCATCTTTTTCCTTGGGGTGGTCACTGCCTGGGAAAGGCTGAACTGAATCGTTCAGTTTAAAGGGACAGGAAGAATCCTATTTGTTGCTGGGTCTTTCCCAGGTGGTGGTGAGCAGGGTGTGGCTGGAGTTCTGATCTCTGGTGACAGGGCTGGGGGTACATCCTCACTGTTGGCTGACACTTTCTCAAGCACATTTTGTGGAAAGATGACATGGATGTGGCTGAACTAAAAAGGCCCTCATTGTTGGCCTTTGACAATGTGCTGAAGTCAGCAAGTCCATCTTCAAATGATTCCGCTCCAAAATCAGAAGCAACGGGGTCTGAGGGCAAGTTCTTAGCTGCAACAACAAATCCACCAAGAACAGTAGGATCGATGTGCTTCATTGTTTCTACCAAAAGGTCTGCCCTGCCTTGTGGCATCTACTCTCCCTAAGTTAGCATCTGACTGTGATGTGCCCAGCAGGGCCCACGCCAAAGGTGAGCCTCACACTCACACCTGGGCAGATGCCCATGCTCGGCTAGAATAAATTGAATCCATTTCACTCACACACAGGGGGTGTGGCTCAGTGCTGACCATGGGCTGGGTCTGTGGGCAGAGGCCCCAGTGCCCGTATCCAAAGCATGTGGAGGGGAGAACCCTGCTCCAACTTTCACCTTGAGTCCAGATGCCCTCTCTGTGTGTGGCGAACCTGGGACTCTTGTCCACACAGAGTTGGGAAACTCCACACAGATGACTTCTGGCTGTACCCAGGCACAGTAGCCACTCAACGTTGGCCCCTGTTATCTGTTCAGCTTCCCTCTCCATCTGGGGAACTTCCACTTCCCCTTTTGGGCACTGAGGACGGCCACATGTTTCAGAAACAGTGTGCACAGCCTTTCTCAGTCTCAGGAGCAGATGGGGATTTGTACGTGGGTATAGCATCCAACTCTTGCGGAGTTCGGAACAACACCGCTCATGGCTCACCTCACAGGCTTAGTCAGGTGTGGAAATAAACCGGGATGGCTCCCTCCAGGTCCCCGTGGCACCGACTCCACAACCACTCTAAGGACTTGTGTTCTTGACGACGTGCTGCATGAGAGGAAACTGAGACTCAAGAGATTGTACCTTGACGGTGAAGGTCACACACCTAATGGACAATGGAGGCCTATTTAAATAAGAATCAGCCCAGCCAGCATAGCTCAGTAGTTGTGCGTCATTCTATGAACCAGGAGGTCGAGGTTCGCTTCTTGGTCAGGGCACATGCCCCGGTTTTGGGCTCTTTTCTCCATGTGGAGTGTACAGGAGGCAGTTGGTCCATGTTTCTCTCTCATCATGGATATTTCTATATCTGCCTCTCCGTCCTCTCGGTAATCAATAAAAATATGCATTGAAAATAAAAATAAATGAATGAAAATCAGTTTTGTTCCCCAAATACATACTTATAGAGCAATAACACACTTATAGTCACTGACTGTGACGACAGGGGCCTGGGACAGGAGGAGAGATCTTCCTGAGGAACAAGGCACTGACGGGAGGAAGGACTCAGAGGCGAGTTCCCACCCTGATGGGGTGGATGCTGTTGCAAGAAAGGGGAGTGACCAGGCGCTGGGATAGGAAGAGAACCACACTCTGGGGCCAGAGGGGGAGACCTGTTTCCTTCCCTTATTTCCCTGCATTTCCCTCTGTGCTCATTGTCACAGGGACATCGTCCTGAGCTGCACAGTTGGAGTGTGAGTGTGTCCCTGCTGATCTGAGCTCTGAAGTCCACAGAGAACCACATCTTCCTGAAGCGTCTCCATGGCCCAGGTGGCACTGTCCATGGTGAGGACCCCAGGGAGGTGCTGATGGACGGGCTGAGGAGGAAGGAGGCCTGTGGGGGAGGCTCTGACAGGGTCTCCTACCTGCAAAGGCCTCTCATGACGGGTCTATTTCCTGATCCATCAGGGAAATGAGAGCTAAACATCTGGGAGACACTGTTCCCCTTCCTGTGGGGCTGCTGAGGTGACAGCCCTGAGACACGGAGGGCCAGCTTCCCAGTGGCCACACCTGTGTGGGTCCATTTTGACGGCACCTTGGTGTCCTCCATCTGCACAGCCAGGTACCAAGGAAGGAAACACCATGATCCTCACCCTCAGGGCCATACTCTGCCTTGGTGCGATGTGAGGATTTATTTTCCAAGACGGCCACTAGAATAAATAGAAAATCTGAAGCATTGTCAAACCAGTCAAAATGTCATCTGAAAAGTGAAATCACACAAGTAACTCCAGGCCCACCCAGTACGCAGCCAGGTCTTCTGAACAATCCCCGGACATTGGACACTGGTGTCATAGACACTGTGGCAGAGCAAACGCATTTAGAGAGGCGAGACGTATGTCTGAGAGGGATGTTTCTCGTCAAAATCCACACAACAAGCTTTTAAAACTGGAATAAGAGCCTGTCATGATGGCTCAGAGGTTGAGCATCGACCTATTAACCAGGGGGTCATGATTCAACTCCCAATCTGAGCACGTGCCTTGGATGGGGGCTCCATCCCAAGTGTGAGGCATGCCGGAGGCAGCCAATCAGTGATTGCCTCTCATCATTGATGTTTCTGTCTCTCTCTCCCTCTCATTTCCTCTTTAAAGTAATTAAAGTGTGTGTGTGTTTTCAAACTTGTTAGGGGGAAAAGAAGAACAAAAGTATGTGAGTGACGCTCCTGCCGCTGGCCGTGGGGGGCGCTGGGAGCAGGACTAACTATGAGCACTAATATGTGTGGAAGCTGTGGTTCAGACCAGCTCTGCCGGTTGCAGGCGGGGTCTCAGGGAGCAGAGGAAGCTCACAGCTTCCCTTAAAGCTGAAGGTGTGTGTGCAGGTGTTGGGGTTGGACCCCAACATATGGCGCCCGAACAGGGACCCTTAGGTAAGTCCCCCATTCCCCTAGGTAAGCCCCCCCGCACTCGGGACGGATAGGACTCCATCGTAGGAAGAGGGTAGATAGTCTTCACCAACTCTGTCCACACCTTTGGGAACCCCTGGAACAGGATTCCCTTAGGTAAGCCCCCGCACCCTCATTAAGAACCCCCATACTCGGGATGGATAGGACTCCAACAGGGTACTGCAGACCCCCCTATAGAGGATAAGTAGGGTAAGAAGGTGGATAGTACAGAACTTAGATTGAGAAGATGTGCCATACTGAGTCCAAAGAAAGAAGACTCTGTATTGATTCTTAGATTGAGAAGATGTGCCATACTGAGTCTAAAGAAATAGGACTCTGTATTGATCTTTTAACACATATGCTTGCTAGCAGAGGAATTAAGGTTACTCCCAGTCAGACAGAACGTTTTATACAAGAAGTCTGTCCATGCTTTTATGAGGAAGGAAAGGTAAATGTAAAGGCATGGGAGGAGGTAGGCCCAAGGAGCCTTATCCTTAACCCCACTGCAGCCTTACCACCCCGGGAAAGTGCAGGATTGGCAAGCTCTCCTTGGGGTGATAGATCAGGACTCAGGTAATAGCAGAAAGCGCCAATCCTACTCTTAAAATGGATACAAGAGAGCATTTGGGGTTTTTCTTTTTAATGCCTGCTTTTAAAAAATAAAAAAGGGGGAATTTTCCGGGAGCTGGTCCATCCTTGCTATTTCAAGGGACCTGGCATATATGGCATACTGTTCTTAATATGTTTGCTCACCTTCTTGGCACTATGTGTTTTAACCAAGGTCACCTCTCGGAGAAAGGTTGTTTCCTCAGGTAGGGATTTTCCCCTGATGTTAGGGAGGGAATTAAACCCCTTAACTAAGTGCCAAGCGGGTAATTAATCACTTTAACTACGAACAATCATGCTTAAGCTACATAAACTTTACTCCCTGGAATGGAGATAAGAAATGCCCTAACCTTTGGAATAGAGATTGATAGGATTGGAATCAACTGGTATAAATACAGATGTAACAAGACAACAGGACACAGAACCTAGACACAGAACCTAGAGACAGAACCTGGCTACAGAACCTGGATAGAACATGGCAAGAGAACCTGACTAGAACCTGGTGACTGAACCTTGGCTGGAGAACCTGGACAGAACCTGGCTGGAGAACCTAGCGAGGGAACATGGCTACAGAACCTGGCTAGAGAACCTGGCTGGAGAACCTAGCAAGAGAACATAGACACAGAACCTGGCTGGAGATCCTAAACAGAACCTGGCAGGAGATTGTGACTAGAGATCCTGGCTAGGCTGCTGATCAACTGAATGCTGCCTCAGTGTCATTCCTTCTTCGCCGACTCCGTCCACACCATTTGGGACCCCTGCACCTGCTGGGGTTGGACCCCAGCATGCAGGAGATGAAACTGAACTCTGTATGGGCAAGAGAGGTGCTCCGTGTACAAAGCAAAGAGCAGCACAGGGACTCCTGGTGGCAAAGCGCAATAATCCACAGTCACCTGGGGAGAGCGAACTCCTGCTCATGCAGACAGTGGACAGTTCATGGCAAATTCCAGAGAAACTGTCCTGCTAAGGTCATTGGGCATTGAATCCGTGTATTGCTGTAACACTCCAGGAGATAAACTCATTGAAGAGTAAGTAAATTACACCAGGTGATCTCTTGTAAAAAAAAAAAAATGGAAGAAAACACCTGATCAAGACATTGTTGCTCAATTTACAAAGAAAGCAGGTGGGACACAAGTATTTAAATAAATGGGGTTTTTCTCAACAAATCAAAGCTCTAGACCAAACGACAGCTTCTTACTGTCTAGGACAAGCCATGGGCCCAGAGGGACAGCGCTGCCCCAGGAACCAGGAGCCCTGAGGGGGAAAGACCCTGAGGCTTGTTCCCAGGAAGGAGGGGCTGGAGGCTGTGGCTGAGAAAAAGAGAAGTTCATGAAGAAACATGTGATAGAAAGAAAACCCAGATTCTGGGGCCACAGAAGGGACCTGTTTCCTTCCCTTATTTCCCTGCATTTCCCCTCTGTGCTCATTGTCACAGGGACATCGCCCTGAGCTGCACAGTGAGAGGGTGAGCGTGTCCCTGCTGATCTGAGCTCTGCAGGCCACAGGGACCCAGGTCTTCCTGAAGCATCTCCAGGCCCCGGTGGCACTGTCCATGGTGAGGACCCCAGGGAGGTGCTGATGGACGGGCTGAGGAGGGAGGAGAGCCCGTGGGGGAGGCTCTGACAGGGAAGGACATGACCTGGGTCACCTCACCTGCAAGGGGCGTCTCAGTAGGCTCCGGGTCTATTTCCTGCTTCACCATGAAAATGAGAGCCAGGCAGCTAGAGAGGCTGTACCCTCCCCTATAGGCTGCTGATGTGACAACCCTCTGACGGGGAGGATCAGCCTCCAAGTGACCACCACCTGTGTATCTGTCTGTCCATTCTGCTGGCCCCGGGGCCTCCTCCATCTGCTCAGCTGAGGCCACAGGGAGAAGATGCTATGACTCCCACCCTCAGGGTCCTGCTCTGCCTCGGTGAGATGGGAGAGGGAGTGGAGCCCTGGTCTGTCAGGACCCCAGGACTCAGGAGGCTCATGGGGAGGAGGGTGCTGCTCAGGGTTCAGGGCAAATCTCTCACGGGGACTCTCTTCCAGGGCTGAGTGTGGGCCTCAGGACCCCAGTGCAGGCAGGTGAGTCTCCCCAGGAGTCCCAGGTCCCACTCCTCACTGGGAACAAAGACCACCCCCCAGGCAGCTGGGGCAGGCTCTATCAGACAGATGGGGGGCATCTGGGACCAAGGGCTGGGGACCAGGGGTGGGAATGTCCTGTGACCCAGCCTCTGATTCCTTCCAGGGCCCCTCCCCAAGCCCACCCTCCGGGCTGAGCCAGACCCTCTGATCCCTCAGGGGAGCCCCGTGACCATCACCTGTCAGGGGACCCCAGGGGCTGAGAAGTACCGTCTAGATAAAGAGAGAAACCAAGCACCATGGAAAACACAGAATCCACAGGAGCCTGGGGACAAGGCCAGCTTCTCCATCACACACATGACACAGCATTATGCAGGGATATATCGCTGTCTCTACCACAGCCCCGCTGGCAGGTCAGAGCCCAGTGACCCCCTGGAGCTGGTGGTGACAGGTGAGAGGACACTCAGGGGTCCCAGACTCAGGCCCTGCCCTCAGGAAGGGGGTCTGCTCTCAGGGTGTCTCCCTCTCACAGCCCAGCCCTGGGGGACGTGAGGGAGGTGTGAGCCCCATTTAACACGCTGCCTCCTCCTCTCCTAGGATCCTACAACAAACCCAGGCTCTCAGCCCTGCCCAGCCCTGTGGTGACCTCAGGAGGTAACATGACCCTCAGGTGTGGCTCAGGGCAGCAATTTGGCAGGTACATTCTGACTAAGGAAGGAGATCACAGGCTCTCCTGGACCCTGGACTCACAGCCACAGCCCAGTGGGCAGTCCCAGGCCCTGTTCCCTGTGGGCCCCGTGACCCGCAGCACCAAGTGGATTTTCAGATGCTATGGCTGCTACAGGAACAGCCCCCAGGTGTGCTCACACCCCAGTGATGCCCTGGAGCTCCTGGTCTCAGGTGAGGGCCCCTAACCCTGTCTGCTGAGCTGTCAGCACGGGTCCCGTCCCCAGAAGAATCATGGGCTGAAAGGGAGGGGGTGCTCTAGTGATGGTCACCTAGAGGAGATCAGCACCTAATAGAACCCTCTCCCCCTCTACACCCGTCCCCCTCTCCTGGTCCAAAAGGTGCCAGGTGGGCAGTGGGAGGGACTTAGTGAGGACTCTGTGGAGGGGGCCTCCAGGGTCAGCCCTAGACACTCCCCCCCCCTGCTGTCCTTCTCAGGACCCTGGGGCCCTAGGACCCCACCTAGAGGGTGCTCTTTGCTCACAGGGAGACAGAACCCCTGGGCAGGTTTGAGTCTGAGTGTCTAATGCCGCCCATGCACTAAGGGCAGGCTGTGTCCTGATGCTGCGAGGAGCTGGGACAGATTTCAGGGATCCACGGGCCCCAGGGGCTCTGAGGAACAGTTTCCCCACAGAGGGGCAAGCGGGGATCTCTGTGGGGAGGTGGTGGGTGCCTCCATGGGGACAGGGGCTGAGCCATGTGATAGTTCTGGAACCTCTGAAGTCTCTAACTTGGACTCACCCTTCCCCTGCCTGGGCCTCAGTGTCTCCAAGTGTAAAACGAGAGAATCCTTATCCAGAGCTCAGATTTCCTGTCGGTTCTGGCCCTGACCTCCTGGGAGAGGGGCCTCACAGGGAAGCCCCCAGGATGTGATGTCATGGGACCAGTCCGCTCTGTCTCAGTGACAGTGACACTGTACAGGGAGGGACAGGCAGGACAGGGGTCTAGGCACCCAGTCCTACCCCTCAGCTCAGGCTCAGCTCAGAGGAGGGAACAGGGTGGATCAGCCCTGGCTCAGCTCCTGGCTCTGCTGCTCCTGCTGTGGGGCTGGGCGGTCCCTTCTCTCCTCTGAGTGTCGGGTTCCTGTCTGCTCATCCCTGGTCCCATCCTGCTCACAGGCTGCTGGGAGATGAGGTGACAGAAGGGCCTCACAGAGCTCAGTAAGGCAGAAACCCAGCCCAGCCTGACCTTCCCAGGGGGCTTCAGGAGCCTGTGGGTGGGGATAGATCTGGAAGAGACTAAGAATCCAGCCCTCACTCTGCACCTCCTGTCCCTGCTGTGCTGGGAGCAGGTAATGAGGAAGGACCCTCAGCTCTGGATGGTACGTGGACAGGCCTCTGCAGAGGAGGAGCCCAGAGCACGAAGATGGTGTCACACTGGGAGGCAGCATGAGGACAGAACAGGGAACACACCGTCCTGGGTTACAGTCCCAGCCCTGCCCTGTCCTGGCTGGGTGACCTGGGGCGCGTGGTTAACCTCTCTGAGCCTCAGTGATGTGGGTGGTGGGGTCAGAAATGCCTGGTGCCTGACTGCTGTGTGGTGAGATGGGGTGAGTGACAGAACCCAGCCTGTGCCTCACACACAGTAGGTGCTCATTAAATGGCATCACTGGCTCGTTCATGACGTCATGAGGGGATGAGGGCTCCCCAGAACCTTTCATGTCTGATTCCTTTCCAGGAGACGTCCCCAAACCCTCCATCTGGGCTGACCCAGGCCCCATCATCACCAAGGGGAGCCCCGTGACCATCTGGTGTCAGGGGTCTCTGCAGGCTAGTGCCTACGTTCTGTATGAAGAGAGGGGCTCTAACCCCTTGGTAATAAGGATCCCACAGAACTCCAGCAACAAGGCCGGTTTCCTAATTAAAGCCATCACCAAGCCCCACGCAGGCCTGTACCAGTGTGCATATTACACCACTGGGGACATACTCTCAGAACCAAGTGACCCCCTGCTCCTGGTGGTGACAGGTAAGGGAGACACCGGATCCCCTCCCCACTGTGGGCTCCAGGTCACAGGCAGAGGGAATATAATGTGGCCTCAGGGGACCTCACCTCTCACAGAACACACCTGGGGCATGAGGGTGACGGTCCCTTTAACACAGACCCTTTCTCCTCCCTCAGGAGTGGGCCATGCACCCTCCCTCTCAGCCCAGCCAAGCCCTGTGGTGGCCTCAGGAGAGAATGTGTCCCTCTCCTGTAGCTCTAACCTCACATCGGGCCCTTTCCATCTGCTGAAGGAGGGAGGGGCTGACCCACCCCGACACATGGAAGCAGAACCCAGGGCCTATGATGGGAGATGGAGGGCCATCTTCCCTCTGGGCCCTGTGAGCCCCTCCCATGGAGGGACCTACAGATGTTATGGTTCTTCCAGCGACTACCCCAACGCGTGGTCACAGCCCAGTGCCCCTCTGCACATCGACATCACAGGTGAGGGACAGGCCCGGCTGCAAACGCATCTATGTCTTGGGCCCAAATACCTGATCTTAGCGGAGCCCTGAGCTCATGGCATCAGTGACACTGGCCTCATGGGGACAGACCCACAGGCGGGAGGCTAAGGGAGGGACATATGAGACCTCTCACTGCAGCCCAGTGGGCGATGTGGGGTGTCCCCTGGTGCCACTGTCCCCTCTTCCCAGGTGTGCACAGGGAGCCCGCCCTCTCGGCCCAGCCAGGCTCGCTGGTGCTGCCTGGACACAGCCTGACCCTCCAGTGCCACGCGGAGGCCGGCTTTGACACATTCGCTCTGACCAAGGACGAGGGGCTCACACACCCCCAGCGCCTCCATGGGCAGCACAGCCCCCACTTCCCCCTGGGCCACGTGAACCGCACCCACGGGGGCCGGTACAGATGCTACAGTGGACACAGCCTCTCCTCTGTGTGGTCGGCCCCCAGCGCCCCCCTGGACATCCTGGTGGCAGGTGAGGAGCCAGCCCTGCCCCTGTCCTGAGGGTCTGCTCAGGGCTCTGGGCCCAGGGTCACCTGGGGGTGATGGGGTCCAGGAGAGGGGCCTGGAGCAGAGGCTGAGCTGGGCAGAGGCCTAGGGGAGGGAGGGAGAAAGGGGGTGAGGCCATGGAGATAAACACACCCCCCAGGGGGACTGAGAGGAGCTGGGAGGGGTCACAGACAGAGTCTCTGGAGAAGGACAGGGTCCCTCAGCTCAGGGTCAGGGGCGTGAGGGGCGGGGTGGCTCTCTACACGTCACACCTTCCTCTCCCCAGGAATGTACAGGAAACCCTCCCTCTCAGCCCAGCCGGGACCCTCAGTGCCCAGGGGAGCGACCGTGACCCTGCAGTGTGGCTCTGAGATCTGGTTTGACACCTTCCACCTGCACAGGGAGGGGTCACTGGACCCTCCCCAGCACCTTCGTCTGCAGAACACGTCTGCACCCTCTCAGGCCAACTTCACCCTCAGTCCTGTGACCTCAGGCCACCAGGGGACCTACAGGTGCTATGGCTCAAACAGCACCTCCCCCTACCTGTTGTCACAGCCCAGTGACCCCCTGGAGCTGGTGGTCTCAGGTGAGTATCCCCAGCCCCACCCCTGTGTCCTCAGGGCAGTTCAAGGGCCTGTAACCAGAGCACCTAGGCTGCAATGGGCTGAGGGAGTATCCGGTGGAGTGCCACTCAGAGGTAACTCTCACCCCCAGTGGGATGGAAAGAGCCAGTGCCCCTCACATCCCTGCCTCATCCCCATCCTCCTCCCTGAGACCCAGACATGCTCCCGTGGGCAGAGGGAGGCTGGTGAGGATGGGGCTGACCAGGAGGAGAAAAGCCAGAGGCGCCCACCCCGACCCTCCAGTCCCCAGTCCTGTGGCCTCAGCCAGAGACCAAGACAAGAGTGTGACCAGCAGAGGCCAATCCCCAGAGAGCAGGACCCCTGCTGGGGCTCAGCCTGTCTCCCAGGGGGGCTGGGGAATGGAGATGCTGGGGGACCACAGGGGAGGAGTGGCCCCGCACCCCTCACCTCCCATCCTGATTGAGGAGCCTCTGAGGATCGGTCCCCCAACGGGAAGTCAGGCCTGCAGAGGACTCAGTGAGGGTCTGGGGGGAGGTGGTGGGTGGGAGGAGCTCAGTGTCGGTCTTGGCTCAGCCACTTCCTGGGTAATGGCCTGAGGAGCATTCCTCCTGCTCACTGGGACCAAGTTCTCCAAAGGCTGTTAGGGCACTGCATGTGCAAGTGTGTGTGTGTGTGCCCGTGTGTGTGCGTGCGTGTGTGTGTGTGTGTGTGTGTGTGTGTGTGTGTGTTGGGGACTCAGGTGGTGTCTGAGTATCCTCCACAGCCTTCCAAAGAGCAGCCGTGGAGTCAGGAGAAGCAGCCTCAGCCCTGGTTCAAATCCCAGCTGTGATCCTTCCCGCCTGTGGGACCTTGGACACGTCTGTTCCTCTGAGTCCTGGTCCATGGGCTGTGGGTCAGGCCCCCACCTCCCTCAAGGGGAAGGCCCTCAGCACGCAGCTGGCCCTGGTTAGAGCTCAGGAAGGACCCAGCCCTCCCTCCTGCACAGGCCGCACTGAGGGGAGGGGGGTCAGGCTGCAGAGTTGACAGCGATCTGGGCTGGGATGGAGAGGGGTGGGTCTACCTGCAGGTACAGGGACAGATTGGGTAATAATTACAATCCTATATAATAATGAGCTAATTAGACCGAACAGTAGAATGACCATCCAGACATCCTTCTGGATGACCTTCCAGACGAAGCTAGTGCTGTGAGTGCTTAGCATTTTGCACCAATTTCATGCATCGAGCATGTAGTGATAATAATAACAATAATAGTAATAAAGCCCTGACCAGTTTTGCTCTGTCGCTTAGAGTGTCAGCCCTCTGACTATAGGGTTGCAGGTTTGGTCCCTGGTCGAGGGCACATACCTTAGTTGCAGACTTGGTCCCCCAACTTGGTCAGGGCACAAGCAGGAGGCAACCTGTCAGTTTGTCTCTCTCACATCAATGTCTCTCTCTCTCTCTCTCTCTTGCTCTCGCTCTTTCTCTCTCTTTCTCCCCCTCCGCCCGGACTTCTACTCTCTCTCAAAAGATCAATGGAAAAAATATCCTTGGGTGAAGATTAAAACAATAATAACAGTAAACACAACACACAGGGATCCCCCTGTCCCAGGTTCCAGTTCCAGCCCTGCCCCACCCAGGCTGGGTGACCTGGGGCTTTGATTAGCTTCTCTGAGCTTCAGTGAAATGGGTAGTGGGGTGAGCAATCCCTGACACATGTCTATTTTGAAGTTAGAAGAGATGAATGACAGACCCCAGCATGTGCCTCACACACAGTAGGTGCTCATTGATTACGTCATTGGCTCAGTCATGACATCACTTGTGTTCAAGGTCTCGAATGGAACCTGATCATCCTGATCGGGGTCTCGGTGGCCCTCGTCCTGCTGCTCTCCCTCCTTCTCTTCCTCTTCCTCCGCTTCAGGCATCAGAGCAAAGGCAGCACATCGGGTGAGTAGGGGTGACCTGGGTCACAGGTGGGGATGCTCAGAGCACCTGCCACAGGAAAACCAAACAGCTGGAGAAGGTCAGCTGAGTGGATTTCTCCAGAACCTCAAATCAGGAAATGTGGAGCCCCAGCTGGTTTGGCTCAGTCGATAGAGCGTCAGCCTGTCCCAAAGGCCCCAGGCTTTCACTGACCTTGGCCCACCTCCCCACCCCCTCACACCCTGCCCCCCGTCCCTAACCCTCCTGTCTCCTCCTCCAGCTGCAGCCCAGCTGGAGCCCCTCTGTGAGAGGAAGAGACAGCTGCCCTGGGGAGGGGGCACAGGGATTTCAGGAGGGGCTGGGGAGGGTTAGGCTGGGAGGGTGTAGGTCAGGGTGAGAAGGACTGAGATGCACACTGTGTGACCTCACCCTGGGTTAGTGGCCCATCTGGGAGCAGGTGGGTCTGCTGCCCTGAGATCTCGGGGACCTGCCAGGAGACATACCCCTGTTCTGCCCCAGCAGATGCTGCCATGAAGGACCCGCAGCCTGGGGAGAGCATGGAGCTGGACCCTCAGGTGAGACCCCTGCTCCTCTCCAGGCCACCAAGGACCTTCTGTTGCCCAGTTTAATCCAATGGACCCTTCCCTGTCCCACCTCACCTGCTTCTCAGCAGCGTCCACACTGACCTCCCTCTGGGCCCCCAGGTCGTCCTGCTGTGACTCACTCTCCTGGTTTCCTTGTGACCTCATGGCCCCTCCTACATAGTCCCCTGTGGTGGCCCCTCATCCTCTGTCTGACCTTGTGCAGCCCCAGGTCTCAGGAGGAGGCAGGAATGAGGGACTCACCCACAGGTCCCCTCGATCCCCTTCATTCATTCCCCCAGCAGATGTGACAGGGCTCACTGTTTACCGGCTCCATTTAAGGGCCACGGTGCAGCCCTGAGCCACACTGTCTCCACACGCCTTGAGCTCCCCTGTGGGTGACCGAGACAATATGCAAACAAGCAGACAGTGTCCCAGAGAGCATAGTGCTGTGAAGGAACATGAAGGAAGAGGAGGGGATAGAGTGCATGGTGGGGGGACAGGGAAAGAGCGGGTGCAAAGGTCCTGGGGCAGGACATGCCTCTTCAGGAGGATGGGCCATGAGGCTGGAGCCCAGTGAGCAAGAGAGAGCGCGTTAGGATAAGAGTCAGAACCATAGAAGCATCCAGAGGCCCCGAAGCTCAGGAAAGCCCTGCAGATTCCACCAGGAGAGGGACCTGATCTATTTAAAATGTAAATCATCTCTCTGGCAACATGTGGATACTTGACAGGAGGCACTGTCTCCAGCAGAACAGGCAGGATGAAGACCCCCAGGGAGTGACATATGCGCAGGTGAACCACTCAACACCAAGACCCAGGCAGGGAATGGCCACCTCTCCTTCCTCTAAATCGGAGGAATTGCTGGACACAAAGGGCAGACAAGCAGAAGAGGACAGACAGATGGACAGTCAGGTGGGTCCCATTCCCTGCAGACCTCCAAGTTTCCCCAATCCCCACCAAGTGTCATCCCCCTCTCTCCCCCTGCTCCAGGCTGCACCTGATGCCCCCCAGGATGTGACCTACGCCCAGCTGAACCTCTTGGCCCTTAGGCGGCAGACAAGTGCACCCCCATCCTCCCCATCAGAGGAGCCCCCAGAAGAGCCCAGCTTGTACGCTGCTCTAGCCACCCACTAGCCCAGGAAGGACCCAGACCCCACGCTCCAGGGAGGGGGCCTGCAGGGACCCTAGAAGGTATGGGAACTTAACCCAGGGACACTCAGCTAATGACCTCAGCCAGCCTGGAGACCAAATGTGCTCTCCGCAGCTCCTGGGACCCTCTGGAAGTCACTTGGTTCTATAAGCAATATGCCTACATTTTGGAATCAAAGCAAGACTTCTCAATAATCAATGTGTGGATTTAGAACAAAACAGAAGTGAGAGAATGCTTTAAATAAATGAAAATGTAAATATCATACATCAAACCTATGAAATGGAACATAGAAACAACGTAAATGTCCTTGAACTGATAATGGGATAAAGATGTGGTTACTATACAAACAGGATATTTCTCGACCCTAAAACATCAAATACTGCCATTTGCCACAACATGGGTGGATCTGCAGAGTATCATGCTAAGTGAACAAAGCAGAAAGAAAAGGACAAGAATGGTATGATTTCACTCATGTGGGTGAAATATGAACCTGAACTGTCATGTATGTTAAATACATTGAATCTATAATTAAAAACTTTCCTGCAGCTCTAACTTGTTTGGCTCAGTGGATAGAGCATATGCCTGCAGACTGAAGGTTCCTGGGTTCGATTCCAGTCCAGGGCACGTGCCTGGGTTGTGGGCGTGATCTCGAGTGGGAAGCCTGCAGCAGGCAGTTGATCAGTGATTCTCTCTCATCATTGATTTCTCTCTCTCTCTCTCTCTCTCTCTCTCTCTCTCTCTCTCTCTCCTCTCTCTCTCTCTCCCCCTTCTTCTCTGAAATCAATAAAACTATATATATATATTTTAAAAAAACCACTTTCCTGCAAAATGACCTTAGTGTTCAGAAAGTTTCTCTGCTAAATACTTGTCAACACTTATTCATGTATGAAATACACACACATATACACATGCATGTATGAAATACACACACATATATACATTGACATACACATGGGCACACACAAACATATACACAAACATAGATGGACATAAATATGGGTGCACATGGACATACACACCAACACACACACACACATGGACATATACATGGACACACACATAGACATACACAAACACACAAAATCTAAAATAGTATAAAGATCTATTATTCTAATTTGAAAAGAATGTATTCAATGTCACTGGATACATCATTAATATCTAAAAACCAATTGCATATAAGATTTCCAATTTTAGATGAAAGGGAAGCAGACCTATGTCTCCCTAACCCCCCATACAGCACAGCAAAACCCCTGGTCATTGCACATACATCAAACAGAAGCCCACGCCTAGCTTATGGACCGAACTGCGAGGTGCGGCCTCCTGACCACAGCAGCCTGGGGACCAGACATGGACCCGGCAGCTCCTGGGACCCTCTGGGAGTCACCTGGTTCTATAAGCAATAGGCCTACATTCTGAAATCAAAGCAAGGCTTCTCAATAATCAATGTGTGCATTTAGAACAAAACAGAAGCGAGAGAATGCTTTAAGTGAATGATACGCAGCAGCTGCCAGGGCGGACCTACAGAAGCAGTCCTCCCAAACCCCTCCCCGCCTCTAGCCTCACTGACCGACCTGCAGGCCCCTGGGAACCACGGAACCCCTACAAGGCTGTGGCTGACCAGGTGTGTGCCACGCTGCTACGGTCCTCTTCCTTCAGTCCTTTGCATGGGGCCTCCTGACAACTCCAATGTTAATGTTAACGGCAAATGCAGATTTCAAGGTGGAGGCAGAGTGTGTGGAAGCTGCTACACTCACCTCCTCCCAGGACCAAACTGGAATTACAACTAAATGAAGGAGCAATCACCCTGAATAACCACCTGGAGACTCGCTGAGGAGGAGTCACAGAGCCAAGGATCTACAGAAGCCACATGGAGACTGGCAGCCACCGCCACCACAGCTGGTGGGCAGCCTCCCCCAGGGGAGGAGAGAGGCCGAGAGCAAGACAAACCCTTGTGTGGAGGGCTGACTTTCAATAGATGACAGCGAGGGAGCTGCTCTGCTACATAGGAAACCCCCACCCATGGTTTCACACCAGGTTACCCAGGAAGGGCGAGGGGCTCTCCGCACCAGACCGTGTAATTGAGTCTTGATGGCTATTGTGTTTGTGCATGAGATCAACCGTCAGGCTGGCTGGCTGTGAGGCTCAGCCCCGACCTCAGCGTGCCAGCAACTGGGTAGATGCTGACCACAGGAAGCGGCATTTGTCTCAGCACAGTCTGTTGTCTGGGAGACCTCCCTTTGGATGTGCCGCTTGTGAAGGTAGTAGAGTCCTGCTCTGATGTCGTGTGAAGCTGCCCACTGGTGGGTTGGTTCTGGGCCTTTTGGGAGGGATCTGGTGCAGGCCAAGGTCACTGCCTGGAGAGCGGGGAAGCCCTTTTGCCGTGCCTGCCCTTCCTGCCAGTCTCCATGTGGCTTCTGTAAATCCTTGGCTCTGTGACTCCTCCTTAGCGAGTCTCCAGGTGGTTAATCATGGTGATTGCTCCTTCATTTAGTTGTAATTCCGGTTTGGTCCTGGGAGGAGGTGAGTGTAGCAGCTTCCACATACTCTGCCTCCACCTTGAAATCTGCATTTGCAGTTAATATTGGAGTTGTCAGGAGGCCTCATGCAAATGATTGAAGGAAGAGGACCATAGCAGCGTGGCACACACCTGGTTCAATCCTTTCGCGCTTGGCACGGGACTGTGGTCTCCTCTCGCGACCCCGCAGGGCTGGGACAGTGAAGTGAAGGTGGGTTGCGGCGGACTCGGCCCCTTTCCCAAGGGGCCCGAGGGCCGGCACCCTCCTCCCCATTTTTTCCTCCCCCTCCAAGGAGCCCGGTCGACCAGCACTCCCAAAACCGCGGCGCAGGGCGGCCGTGAGGACTAACATTTGCACGGTGGCTCAGGTCGACCAGATAGCCGGCCGGACTTAATCTCGTGCAGTAGTACAGATTATGAAAGGTAGGGTCAACCAGATGGCCCGGCCCAGACTTTGTCTCAGGCAGTTGGTCAGAGTGATCGGGTTGACCAGTTGTTTGTGGAGATGAAAGATTGAACACAAGGGACTGGTGATCAGGCCAGGGGCGGGGGAAGGAGGCGGGGCCAGGGGCCGGGGGCGGGGCCAGGCCAACCAGGGATGAAAAGCAAATAAATGTTGACAGAATATATATATATATATTTTTTAAAGACTCAATTACAATAGGGCCCACATAACCCACACAAGGGACATCCCTAGAGCACCCAGCTTAGGCGATCAAAGAGACTAGGCCACTTGGTCCCACAGGACACCTACCACATTAGGCCACCCACCAAGCTGGGAGTCATGGCAGACCTAGCTAAGACACAGAAACAAACACAAAGACACAGCCAAAATAGGGAGACAGAGAAACAGGCCCCAAGTGAAAAAAAAAAAAATAACAGTGGAAATCTTTTTAAAAATAACAAAAAAACCACTAAATCAAATGGAAGCAAGCAGATTATCACATATAGAGTTCAAAGTAATGGTTATAAAGATGTTCCAGAAACTTATGGAAAGTTATAACAGCATGAAAAAACCTTTTGTAAAAGTCAGAAATGAAGAATACAATATATGACATCATGAATACACTGGCCGGGGCTGGGTGGCTCATTCAATTGGAGCATTGTCACATACACCAAAGGCTGTGGGTTCAATTCCTCTTCTGGGAACATACCTAGCTGTGGGTTTGGTCCCGGGTTAGAGTGCCTATGGGAGGCAGCCAATCAATGTTTCTCTCTCCCTCTCTCCTTCCCTCTTGTCTCAAAAATCACTTTTAGCCTTGACTGGTGTTTCTCAGTGGGTAGAGCATAGGCCCCCTGCACCACAGAGTCTCAGGTTCAATTCCAGGTCAAGGGCACATACCTAGGTTGCAGGTTTGATCCCGAGGCCCAGTTGGGGCATGGGAGGGAGGCAAGCAGTTGATGTGTCTCTCTCACACTGATGTTTCTCTCTCCCCAAGCCCCCCACCTCCCTTCCACTCTCTGAAAAGCAATGGAAAAATTATCCTCTGGTGAGGATTAACAAAAATAAAATAAAATAATTTTTTTAAAAAACATATCCTCAGTTGAGGATTTTGAAAAAGAATACACTGGAAGGAATAAACAACAGGTTAAATAAAGCAGAAGATCAAATGAGTGATTTGGAAGACAAGGAAGAATAAAAAAAATCAGAGTAGCAAAAAGAAAAAAAAATGAAAAGAATGAGGATAGTTTAAGGGACCTTTGGGACAACATGAAGTAGAACATCAGAATCATAGGGGTACCAGAAGGAGAAGAGAGAGAGCAAGGGATTGAGAATTTATTTGAAGAAATAATGACCAAAAACTTCCCTAAACTAGAGAAGAAAAAAGACACACAAGTCCCAAACAAGAAAAATCCAAAGAGGCCCACACCAAGCTACATTATAATTAAAAAGGCAAAGGTTAAAGGCAAAGAGAGAAACTTTTAAAAATATACTTTTGTTGATTTCAGAACGGGAGAAAGAGGGAGAGAGAGAAAAATATCAATGGTGAGAGAATCATTCATCAGCTGCCTCCTGCATGCCCCACACTGGGGATCAAGAGTCCACAACCGGGCATGTGCCCTCACCAGGAATCAAACCATGACCTCATGTTCATAGGTCAACTCAACTACTGAGCCACACCGGCTGGGCTTTAAATATTTATAGCTGAGTACATTGGATGTCTAAATATATGACTTTCAACAAATTTGTGAAATGGTCAGCTATCTAATTGTTCAAATCTGTTTTTCCTTCATTGACATCATTCTCCTTTGCTGGGAGATCAATAACATAAATTGTCATACAGGTCCCCAAGTCTGTCTGTGTCCATGGTGAAATCTGGATTGCCTCCCATGCAGGTGCTTGCCCAGAGCTGAGACCGAATTCCCAGTGTGAGGGAGGAGCTCTGCTCAGGGGAGGAGGGGCCCAGAGGAGGCAGCAATGACTCAGAGGTTTCGAAGGAGAGCCATGAAGAAACAGACGGTGCTGACCTACAGAAACAGGAAGTCAGTGAAGGGAAGTGTGTGGGGAAAGAAAGTCCACAGTCCCAGTGGGGCCCTGCTTTCCTCTAAAAAATGGAGAACAGTCTTCTCAGCATCTCCCAGGCCTCCCTCTCCCCTGGGGTGTCCTCCCTGAGATGGTCCCACTGGCTCCTCCAGGCACCAAGGAGAGTGGGGCAGCCTTCAGTTCCTCATTAGAGCACTTCACATAGACCATCAACTCTCTCCATGTGCCCCATTGAGCCCTTCTGAGCAATGCCCCCACCCACCACAGACTCAAGATGTCTCATCTGTGTCATCCAATCAGCCTCCTTCCTGGTCCTCTAACTCAGGCCCCACCCCTTCTGCAGGTCTCTCCTCTCCCCACCTCCCGAGGACCCTTCTATAGCCCCACCTGTTCCCAGCCTGCCTGCTGCACCCCCTCCACCATTTTCTACCTTCAAAAGAGATCCAAGGTGCACATCTGATATTCAAGGTTGTGAATGGTCAGGTTGAGCTAAACTCACCAGCCCCAGGAAACACGACTCTCCCTCCACAACCCAACCCACCCAGTTACCCACACTCCCCTCCACATCAAACCAACTCACCCAGTTACCCACACTCCCCTCCACACCAAAGCAGAAATTGAGCGGTTGGAAAATTCTGTGCAGTCAGGAGACTCAGTTGGTTAGAGCGTCATCCCAATATGCCAAGGTTGCAGGTTCAATCCCTGGTAAGGCCACATACAAGAATCAAGCAATGAATGCATAAATAAGTGGAACAACAAATCTCTCTCTCTCTCTCTCTCTCTCTCTCTCTCTCTCTCTCTCTCTTCCTCCCTCCTTCCCTCCCTCCTTCTCTCTCTCTCCCTCTCTTTCTCTCTTTCTCTCTCTAAACCTAGTCAGCTCCTTTCCAACATGCTGGACCAAGACACATCCTGTCTCATCTGACTCAACTGAAAATGTACTTTGTGTTAAAGGTACGTGTAAGAGTTATATGCGAAAATCACATAAATGATTTAAGATACTGACCAGCAGACCATCCAGGGACCAGGCGAATGTTGGAGCTTTATTATCAATGGCGTTAACAATCAATAGAGCTTGTCTGCGTGGCATTTTCACATAGTGCTCGTCTTTTTAAGTCATAAATCTTTTCATACAATCTGTTGCTTCAAATTTACCCCATTGACTTGGAGCTAAAATCCCAAATATTTGAGTGGTTCACTAGACCCTGTGTGACTAGCCTGAGCCTTCACATGTCTGCTCTCACTTCTGGCAACAGCTCAACATCTTTCTGGTCAAAGATGCACCGTTCCTCCCCCAGCCCACCACCTTTGGGCTCTTCCCTGCTCATGCCTTGGGTCAGTCCAGGCCTGAGAAGGACCCCCTCAGCCAGGACCCAGGTTGCTTGGCATCTACCAGTCATTGAACCTCATTATCTCATTTCCTTTTTTCTCCCAACGGGTACATGAGACTGTAACTGAACTGGATGCTGCCTAAATATCTGCAACATCTTCATTCATCTCAGCCGCATAAGTCCAGGAAAGGGATGGCTGAGCTTCAGCTACGACTCTTCCAGAGCCTGGCCAGTGACGGCCCAGGGTCACTGTTCAATAAGTGCTGCCTGATTTCCTGGCCAGTGATGGCCCAGGGTTACTGCTCAGTAAGTACTGCCTGACTGCCTGGCCAGTGAGGGAAGGGAAGAGCAATTGCATTTAGAGACGCTCAGGAAAGGGAAGTGTCTTACACAAGCTCACAAAGGTTCTAGAAAAGGCAGAGTCAGAACTGAGCCAGAAATTGGGTGGGGTCCTCTCCTGCCCTGTTCCTCCACCCTCCTCACCTGGGACGGCTGTCACCCTCTGGATTTGGGTTTGGCATGAGGTGGAGGCAGAGCGTGTGGGGTCTGGTGAGACTCAGGTCGGTCTCAGAGGTCCCACAGCTTGCTGGCCCCTAGGGCCCACCCTCCAGGGAGGGGCTACTTCCCTTCCTGTGAGGCCACTGATGAGGAACCAGTAACATATCACTTGGGGACTGGACGTTGTCACACCTCATTCTTGCCTTTGTCCGCCAGGCTCTGTGGAGTTTGTCGTCTGCACACCGGGGACCATGTGCGGAAGCCCCCCGACCCAGAACCTCGCCACCCTTCTTGTCCTCGGTGAGCTCTGGGGAAAGGAGGAGGGGAGGGAGCGTTAACAGCTCAGTAACCATCCCTGGGCTGACGGGATGGTGGAAGGAGGGGAGAAAACGTGCATTTGTGGGGTCTCAGGAAAGAGAAGGGAACTCCCAAGGTCACACAGACTCTGTGACAGGCAGGAGCTGGTGCTTCCTTCTGCTCTGCCCTGTGCCCTGCACCCTCGGGGACTGGGACCAGGGTCACCCTCTGGATTGGGGTTGGACAGGAGGTGGAGGCAGAGTGTGGGGCTTCTGCTGAGACTCACATCTGGTCCTGAAGGTCCCGGGACCTGCTGTGTCCTCGGCCATCCTTCAGGGAGAGCAGAGTGAGGCTGATGAGGAAACAGGGACCTGTCACCTGGAGCCAGGACCCTGTCACACCCGTGCATCTGCTTGTCCTGCTGGGCTCTGCGGACTTCATTCATCAGCAGTACCACTGGGGACCATGGCTGATAGCACCACAACCTTGACCTTCATTGTCCTCCTGTGCCTTGGTGAGTTTGTGGGGAAAAGAGGAGGGATAGGGTCCCCTCCCCTCCCATGTCCTGGCCTTGGGAGACCCCAGGATTCAGGAGGCTCAGTGAGGACAGGACTTTGGGGTGAGGAGACAGTGCTCAGGAGCCCAGACCAGGCCTGGAGCTTCTGTGTGCTGTCGGGGACGGTTCTCACAGGGACTCTCTTCCAGGGCTGTGTCAGGGCCCGTGGGACCAGGTACAGGCAGGTGAGTCTCCCCCGCCCCCCCCCACCCCACTTCCCCTGACCTCCTGCTTCAGCACAGTCACCCCTTAGGCACCTGGGGAGACACAGGTTTGGAATAGTGGTGACCAATCTGGGAAGGGCCTGGGTGTGACAGCTGGTGAAGGTGGAGAGAAGGACATCCTGGACCATTCAGGTCTGATTCCTTTCCAGAATTCATCCCCAGTCCCTTCATCTGGGCTGACCCGGGCCGCTTCATCACCAACGGGAGCTCTGTGACCATCTGGTGTAAGGAGTATCTGCAGGCTAGTGCCCACAGTCTGTATAAAGACGGGGGCTCTGACCCCCTGGAAATAAGGATCCCACAGGACTCTAGCAACAAGGCCTGTTTCCTCATTGAAGCCATGACCCCATCCCACACAGGGCTGTACCAGTGTGCATATTACACTACTGAGGACAAACTGTCACAGAGGAGTGACCCCCTGCTCCTGGTGGTGACAGGTAAGGGAGATGGCGTGGGCTCCAGGTCATAGGCAGAGGGAATACAGTGTGACCTCAGGGGACTTCACCCCTCACAGAACACACCTGGGGTGCAAGGGTGACTGTCCTTTTAACACAGACCCTTTCTCCTTCCTCAGGAATGTACCCTGCACCCTCCCTCTCAGCCCAGCCAAGCCCTGTGGTGGCCTCAGGAGGGAACGTGTCCCTCTCCTGTAGCTCACAGTTCACATCGGGCCCTTTCCATCTGCTGATGGAGGGAAAGTTTGATCCACCCCGACACATGGAAGCAGAACTGAGGATCCATAATGGGAGGTCGCAGGCCCAGGCCATCTTCTCTCTGGACCCCGTGTTCACCTCCCATGGGGGGACCTACCGATGCTATGGTTCTTCCAGCTCCAACCCCAATGTGTGGTCACAGCCCAGTGCCCCTCTGCATATCGAGGTCACAGGTGAGGGACAGACCCTTGTGCATCCCCTTCTGTTTCCTGGGCTCAAATTAACTGTGCTGTGTGTCCATTGGGGCCCTTAGGTCATAGGGGTCAGGGGCCTCCTGCCCAGACTCTGTGCATTCACCTCTGCTCAGTGTCTCTGTGCACCCCAGTTGGATGCAGGAGGCGTCCTCTACAGGGATATGGCCCACATTCTCCTACACCCAAACTGGGGTGCTCTCTCTCCCTCCCTGTCCTCGCTCACTCTCCTTCACTGCTCTTCTGTTCTCACCCTGTCACGTGAGGGTCCATCTCATCTGGCTGGTTTGGATTCCCATCTATACAACCCTTCATGCTGGGTCTATTATGGCTCTTTTTAGAGAAACTTCAGGCAACACTTCAGTCTATGAGCTCACAATTGAACTTTCATTATATGGAGTCCAGATAGAAATATAAACATTCTATTCCTCTTTTCATTGGGAGCAGATCAAATTCAGATATTTGTTACGAAGAATAACTTCTTTATATAAAGTCTTCTTATCACACACATTTTCAAATGAGCTTTATGAATGAACTTCAGACGCATTTGACAGCTATTTGTAAAACTGAGTAAATGCACAACCCACTTAGACAATTGCACAACTAAGATAGCAATTTGTCAGAAAGCTGTTTGATTCTTATAGCTTTTCTAAATGGCACTAAGTGCACATAGGAAAGCTATTGTGTGGACATACTTATACCCTGACCTGTTAGCCTCCCAAAGCTTCTCTCCCTGTGGATTGTTTTTCAGTTGGTCCCTCTGATATAAGATTATAATCCCCAGCAGTCAAAGGGAATGTCATTTCTTTATTCCCAATGGCAGACCTATTTTTCTCACTCCACGTCCCATAGGATGAAACCGCGAAGCACAATGCGAATTCACACCCAAAGTTATGTCAAGGCAAATCCATTTACAAATTTGCATTTTATATTGAAAGCACTATTGGTCCCTATGTTCCAATCCGTTCTTCTGTTTCATTAGGGTTTACTAGGAAGGCTTTCTTTTCCTGACAGATACACCCACCCCCATAATGATCTTTTCTCTGACTTTTAACCACATGAACACACATTACAAAGGCTTCGTAGATTCACCCACTTGGATATTAACCCAACTGCGCAACACGGATCATTCATGTGTATATCTGAATAGTGGAGCTGACATTTAGAGTTATTGCATGGATCAGTGTACTGAGGAGATGTCAATAATTTTGTTTATATCTCAGGTTTTATAGCAAAACAGGTAAACAGATTGACATAATTTCCTACTTTGGGTGCTCACTAAATAATGAAATTAGGGGAGTTTTCTCTGTGACTTAAGCTTGAGCCAGAAGTGTGGACCTCCTTGGTTATGACCTTTGTTGTACTTTGAGATAAAGCAAAAGCTCACACCATTAGCATCCATATGCCCACACTTCTCATCTAGTAAATATATCTACCACTGTAGGTATTCATTTGTATAATTGTATAATGAATGAACTAAATCTTATCTGGTTTGGCTCAGTGAATAGAGCGCCAGCCTATGGACTGAAGGGCCCCACGATTGATTCTGGTCAAGGGCACATGTCCAGGTTGCAGGCTCAGTCCCCTGAAGGGAATGTGCAGGAGGCAGCCAATCAATGATTCTCTCTCATCATTGATGTTTCTATCTATCCCTCCCTCCCTTCCTCTCTGAAATCAATAAAAATATATTTAATATATAAATAAATGAGTTAATGAAAGGATCAATAGATGAACAATTCCAGGTGAGGATGAAAATGCGGATCCCAGAGAGGAGGGGCCTGGGCGAGATGGAGTGAAGGAGACCCAGCCCAGACTTTCACTCCTTCATGCTCATGAGATTCGGGAATCCCTGATACCAACCCCTCCTCCACAGACCCTGGGTCCCCCGCTGTTGAGAACCTGGGATGACTTAGCTGTAGGGGAATAAGCTCATGGGGTCTTGAGTCTCAGGCTGAACACAGACACACAGCTCTTAGTTATTTCTCAAGTGGGACCATTTCTCCCCTCACCCTCAGTTCTTGGGCAATGCTAACTCTTGTCAAGGTGACTCAGCAGGTGCTGAGTTCAGATATCACAGGGACGCTGAAGTAAAGGAGAGGTGGGAACCAGGGTTGACACAGAACCCGTGAGATTTGGGTCCTGCCCTGACCTCTGTGACCTTTGCATCTACATTTTCCAGACTCCAAACCCCAAGACCCAGTGCCGATTCTCGCTGGGATGGGCGTGGCTGGCTTGGTCCTGGTGGTCTTCGCGGTGATACTATGTCAGACTCGAAATGACAACAGAAGGACCCTTGAGGCAGCCAGGATGTGAACACAGAGGGGACAACCGATCAGAGTGGGGGAGCCTTGGAGCCCATCTGATGACCCCAGGAGGTGCTGAAACAGAATGTGGGCCATAATTGGGGAAACTGTCTGCTGAGAATGTCCAAGGGAGAAGACGTGGTAGATGAGGTTTGGGTGCAGGAGAACGTGGGTCATGTCCCTGTAGAGGACGCCTCCTCCATCCACCTGGGGTGCTCTCTCTCTCTTCCTGTCCTCACTCACTGTCCTCCACTGCCCTTCTGTTCTCACCCTGTGACATGAGGGTCTGTTCCACATGGCTTGTTTGGATTCACAACTATACACCCCTTCATGCTGGGCCACATCCATCCCAATAAAAATGTGGTATCTTAATAACCTGGGTTTTTTTTAAATTTTATTTTTATTGACTTTTGAGAGAGAGGAAGGGAGAAGGATAGAGAGATAGAAACATTGAGGAGAGAAAAACATCAGTTGCCTCCTGCATGACCCCTTTTGGGGATGGAGCCTGCAGCCTAGACATGTGCCCTGAGCTGGATTTGAACCAGTGACATCCTGATTCATAGGTTGATGTTCAACCACTGAGCCACACTGGCTAAACTGTGGGATTATTTTTAAACCAAGAAGAACAAAGTAAAAAAATGTCCTGATACCTGCTCCACGTGGTCCAGACTATTGCACATCTCCACCCTCCTACCATCTCCATGGGACTTTTTTTTTTTTTTGGTGAGGGATTGCAAATTTATTTGATCATCCACACACCAGGTGGCTGAGCCTGGTTCGGTGCTTCTCCTTTGTATCCTTTCCTGGGACCTGCTGTTCACCTAGGTTTCATGTGGTTCTGAATGATGCTTGCTCTGTAGTTTAGTTGTAATTTCGCTGTGGTTTTGGGAGGATTTAAGTACTTCCTTTACTTCCTCTGCTATCTTGAGAAGAAGTTGTAATATTTTGATAATAAATAAATAAGTTTGAATTGTTGGCATCATTTCATTTAAGTAACGCATAGGTTTGTTTTAAGTAGCTTTTTAAAAATTTTCCAGACCAGTTTTAAATTGATTCAAATTTATTTGCTTTATGCATTTACATCAATCAGTTTCGAGGTTATACATGCATTTCCAGTAGGAATACTTACCACCATTGTTAATATTGTTAAACGGGCCTGTGGGCCAGTCACTAGCTTTAACTACAGCTGTTCCACCTGGAGCGATAGGGTCACTGTGCCTCAGTGTTTCTACCAAAAGGTCATTGCTGATGCCGGCTTCACTGAAAGGCTGAACAACAGACGTGGCCACAGCATCAGAAGATTGCTTGAGAAAGCTGTTGATGTACATGGATCTGAACCCTTGAAGGATCACCTCCAAATAGACCAATTCCCCCAAAAGGATCAGCCTTGAAAGGATCACTGCCAAGAAAAATATCAAACTGGAAACAAATCCAAGTCTATCTGCACCTGGATCTGCCAGTGACCTTGATTCTACAGTTGATGGATCTTCCTCATTTGAGTGTCTGTCACTGTTACATCCAAAACAAATATTTTATTGGCAGCTGCAGTCCCCACTCCATTCCCATCAGCCATCACACCATTCCCATCAGTCCCCACTCCATTCCCATCAGCCATCACACCATTCCCATCAGTCCCCACTCCATTCCCATCAGCCATCACACCATTCCCATCAGTCCCCACTCCATTCCCATCAGTCCCCACTCCATTCCCATCAGCCATCACTACATTCCCATCAGTCCCCACTCTATTCCCAGCAGCCATTACTCCATTCCCATCAGTCCCCACTCCATTCCCATTAGCCATCACTACATTCCCATCAGTCCCCACTCCATTCCCATCAGTCCCCACTCCATTCCCATCAGCCATCACTACATTCCCATCAGTCCCCACTCCATTCCCATCAGCCATCACTGCATTCCCATCAGTCCCCACTCCATTCCCATCAGCCATCACTGCATTCCCATCAGTCCCCACTCCATTCCCATCAGCCATCACTACATTCCCATGAGTCCCCACTCCATTCCCATCAGCCATTACTCCATTCCCATCAGTCCCCACTCCATTCCCATCAGTCCCCACTCCATTCCCAGGAGGCAGCATGTCAGAAGCAGTTCTTGCTCAGACTCCAGGCTGCTCAGGCCTTCTGTGCGCATTCAGTTGGCTGTTGCTCTGCTGCCTGTGCTGAGGCTGCAATAATCTCTAGCTGCTAGCACAATCTCTGGAGTCTAGCGCCATTTAAAAGGATGCTGTGTGGGCTGCTGCACCAATTTCTTTTTTAAAAAAAAACTGTATCTTTCTTGTTGAAAGTATTAGAGTTGTCCCCATTTTTCCCCACTGACCCCTTCCACCCCACAACTGCCCTTCTCAGGTCTTTACCACACTATTGTCTGTGTCCATGGGCTGTGCCTATGTGCACATAACTTCCCCAGTTAATCTCTCCCCACTCATCCATTCACCCAGCTTTCCCTCTGAGATTCGTCAGTCTGTTTTATGCGCCTATGTTTCTGAATCTCTTTTATTCATCAGTTTATTTTGTTCATTAGGTTCTATATATGAGTGAGATCATGTGATACTTATCTTTCTCTAACTGGCTTATTTGCCTCAAAGTCCCTCCATGCTGTCTCTATATACTCCAGGTCCCTCCATGCTGTCTCAAAGGGTAAGAGATCTTTCTATTTTACACATGCATAGTAATCCATGGTGTCAATGTCCACAGCTATTTTTTATCCATTCATCTACTGAAGGGTACTTGGGCTGTTTCCAGATCTTAGAAAATTGTGCTTCTATGAACAAACAGGTATATACGTCTTTTCAGATTAGTGTTTAGAGTTCCTTAGGATATATTCCTAGAAATGGCATCACTGGGTCACATGGAAGTTACACTTTTAAATTTTTGAGGAAACTCCATACTGTTTTCCTCAGTGGCTGCACCAGTCTGCATTCCCAGGCATGTACTAGCAGGCATGTACTAAGACTCCCTCTTCTTCACATCCTTGCCATCACTTTTCCATTGTTGACTGGTTGATGCTTCCCTTCTGACAGGTAAGATGATAGCTCATTGTCATTTGAATTGGCATCTCTCTGCGGATCAGTGACTGCACCAATTTCATTGATTACAAGGGGTGTCCAGCTCTTTCATTTCCACCTGATTCATTTGCATTGAACTGATTTCCTGCTGTGAACCCTGCAGGTGCCCCTGAGGAGGTCCCAGCTGGCCCTTGCCTGTGTCCACACTCTCCCCCAATCCTGCTGTTCCTGTTGTAGGCCACGCCCCTCTTCCCTATAACATGGCCAACTCTTCCGCAGAAGTGGAGATCTGCGACTCTTGACTAGTCCCTTCAGCTTCCAGGGATGTGACCAGCTGGGCCTCCTCAGTGTATTTGGCTGACTTTCCTGAGTTGCTCCTGCAACGGGGCCTCCTGCTCATCCAGCCCATTAAGGAGACCCTGTGCTTGCTGTTTTTGGGCCTGTAGTCTTTGCAGATTAGCATTTGACCCTGAACCTCATCAAGACCCTGAACCTCAGCGTTCTCTTTTGAAGAGTATATCTCTCGCCCAGCTGGAGCGGCCCCAGTTGGTTGAGCATTAGCCTGTGCACCAAAAGGTTGCTGGTACAACTCCAAGTCAGGACACACATCTGGGTTGAGGGTTCAGTCTATTGTTGGGGCACCTGCAGAAGGGAACTGATTCATGTTTCTCTGTCTCCCTCTCTCCAAGCATGTCCTCAGGTGACAATTTTTTAAAATAGAGCACCTTCTTTCTCTTTAAGGTCCTCTTGCACATAAGGTCCCTCTTTAGGTCAATGGTGTTGTTGTTAAAGGCATCTAGCTCCTTAATAGCAGAGAAATCTGTAGCAGGACTGGATCCTATGATGCTCTTTGGTAAACCGGCCCTGTCTGGTGGTGGGAGAATCTCAGGAGTAAAAATGTGAGGAGGATCAATGCCCTTTTAACTTCTGATTGACTGAGTGAAAAGCCAAGGCAAACATACCCTTTGAGAGCTTCCCACAGGGTCACATGACACCCAAAGGTAGGCTAGTCAGGTAGAAGCTAACCCTGTCTCCAGGTAGATCTCACAATTCAGACACAAACTCATCCATGTCTTCATCAGTTTTCAGGAAGATGCCATCCTCTCTAATTTTTCTTCAGGGGATCCAACCCAGGTTTTCCTCTTAGCAGGTGGCACAAGGCTGGAGGCCAGGACATGGGCACAGGTGCTTCCTCCAATGTGCCCTTTACCAAGCACATGGCACCTGCAGACTCATCTCCATGAGCTTCGCACCAGGGCCAACACCACTCAGCTCCCAAAGGCTTCCAAGGGCAGCCACAGGCAGCTTCGAGGTGAGTGATGCTCGTTTCCCTTTAGCACATCCACATATGGGGCTTAAAACAATCAAAAATGGCACCATGTTTGGCCTTGTCTTCAGATTTTACAGCCCACGTAACCCTGATGCAGAGGTTCCACTGTCTAGTAAGAAACTATGGGTGTCCTGAGATCTGGGTCCTGGAAAGCAAGGTTTAAGCTTCTCAGTGACACCTGCCATGCATTCTGGGTACATGCACAAGGCAGAGAGCAATGAACAATTCCCGTTTGCTCAGGACAACTTTGCCCTCTGGGTCAGCTAAATACCAAACCTTTCCAAGTGTCAGATCTGGGAGCCTGATATATTCAGAAAAGTAGCAGCATCAGCAGGCAACGCCATCCTGGATGGCTCGCACCACCCGGTCTGTAGCGTTTTTCACATGAAGGGATCCCACTAGATGACTGTGTCAGGGAGAGCTGGGCAGGCACAGCCATGATGCCCCCATCCTGCAGGGGAGAGAAAGGAAGGGCAGGCAGACAGGGCAGGGTGGAGAGGAAGGGGATGGTGCATGGGAGGCTAGCTCTTCCCTCCTCTCACCCCCTGGGATTTCCCTTTCACGTCCATTCCTATTGGATCCTCCCACTTCCACCCCTGCTTCTCCACAGAGAGTCCCTCCCAGGCCTGTCCTGATGTTCAGGACGCAAAGAGGTGGGTAGTGGGATCTGCCCTGCCCCATGGCGTCCTCTTTCCCTAAGTTGGCATCTGACTGTGATGTGCCCAGCAGAGCCCACGCCAAAGGTGAGTCTCACACTCACACCAGGACAGACGCCCACGCCCAGCGAGAATGGATTGAATCCGTTTCCACACACACACAGAGGACATGGCTCAGTGCTGACCATGGGCTGGGTCTGTGGGCAGAGAGACCCCAGTGCCCGTATCCAAAGCATGTGGAGGGGCAGCCCTGCTCCAACTTTCACCCTGAGTCCATTCCCCTCCCTGTGTGTGGCCACCTTGGGTCCCTCTCTTGTCCACACACAGGTGGGAAGCTCCACATTGATGACTTCTGGCTGCACCCAGGCACCAGTAACCACTCAACTTTGGCCCCCATCATCTATTCTGCTTCCCTCTTCATCTGGGGAACTTGCAGTTCCCTTTTGGGCACTGAGGATGGACACATGTTTCAGAAAGTGCATAGCCTTTCTCAGCATCAGGAGCAGATGGGATTTGTACGTGGGTATAGCAATCATCCAATTCCTGCAGAGTTCTGAACAACACCACTCAGGGCTCACCTCACAGGCTTACTCAGGTGTGGAAATAAACCGGGATGGCTCCCTCCAGGTCCCCGCGGCACCGACCCCACAACCACTCTAAGGAGTTGGGTTCTTGACAATGTGCTTCATGAAAGGAAACTGAGAATCAAGATGTTGTACCTTGAGAGTGAAGGTCACACACCTAATGGACAATGGAGGACGATTTAAATAAGAATCAGCCCAGCTGGCATGGCTCAGTGTTTGCATATCGTTCTGTGAACCAGGAGATTGAGGTTGGATTCTTCCTGAGGGCACATGCCCGGGTTGCTGGGCTCAATCCCCCATATGGGGCATGCAGGAAGCAGCCGGTCAGTTGTTCTTTCTCATCATGGATGTTTATATCGCTCTCTACCTCTCCCTTTCTCTCTGTTAATCAATAATAATATATATTCAAAATAAAAATAAATAAGAATTCGTTTTGTGCCCCAAATCACAGCAATAACACACTTATTGTCACTGACTGTGAAGACAGGGGCCCAGGACGAGAAGCAGCGATCTTCCTGAGGAACAAGGCGCTGAGGGTCGGAGGGACTCAGAGGCGAGTTCCCACCCGGCTGGGGAGGATGCTGTTGCAAGAAAGGGGAGGTGACCAGGGGCTGGGACAGGAAGAGAAATACATTCTGGGGCCAGGGAGAAGACCTGTTTCCTTCCCATATTTCCCTGCATTTCCCTCTGTGCTCATTGTCACAGGGACATCGCCCTGAGCTGCACAGTTGGAGGGTGAGCATGTTCCTGATGACCTGAGCTCTGCAGGCCACAGGGACCCACATCTTTCTGAAGCGTCTTCAGGGCCCAGGTGGCACTATCCATGGTGAGGACCCCAGGGAGGTGCTGATGGACGGGCTGAGGAGGAAGGAGACCCCGTGGGGGAGGCTCTGACAGGGAAGGACGTGCCCTGGGTCACCTCACCTGCAAGGGGCCTCTCAAGAGGCTCCGGGTCTATTTCCCGCTTCACCATGGAAATGAGAGCCAGGCTGTGCCCTCCCCTATAGGCTGCTGACATAACAACCCTGTGATGCGAAGGATCCGCCTGCAAGTGACCACCACCCGTGCATCTCTGTGTCCATCCTGCTGGTTCCGTGGCCTCCATCTGCTCAGCTGAGGCCACAGGGAGAAGACGCCATGACCCCCACCCTCAGGGTCCTGCTCTGCCTCGGTGAGATGGGAAGGGGAGGGGAGCCCTGCTCTATCAGAGCCCAGGACTCAGGAGGCTCATGGGGAGGAGGGTGCTGCTCAGGGTTCAGGGCAAATCTCTCACAGGGACTCTCTTCCAGGGCTGAGTGTGGGCCTCAGGACCCCAGTGCAGGCAGGTGAGTCTGTTCCCAGTTGTCCCAGGTCCCACTCCTCAAGGGCCATCCTCCAGGAAGCAGAGGGAGGGGTGCATATCTGTCTGACAGATGGGGGGCATCTAGGACCGAGAGTTGGGACCAGGAGTGCGAATGTCCTGTGACCCACCCTCTGAATCCTTCCAGGGCCCCTCCCCAAGCCCACCCTCTGGGCTGAACCAGGCCCTGTGATCCCCCGGGGGAGCTCCATTACCATCTGGTGTGAGGGGACCCCAGGGGCTGAGGAGTACCATCTGGAGAAAGAGGGAAGCCCAGCACCATGGAATATACAGAAGCCACTGGAGCTTGCGGACAAGGCCAAGTTCTCCATCACACACGTGACAGAGTATCATGCAGGGAGATATCAGTGTCACTACCTCAGCTCCAAAAGCAGGTCAGAGCGCAGTGCCCTCCTGGAGCTGGTGGTGACAGGTGAGAGGACTCACAGTGGTTTCCGCCTCAGCCTCTGCCCTCAGGATGGGGGTCTGCCCACAGGGTGTCTCCCTCTCACAGCCCAGCCATGGGGGACGTGAGGGAGTTGTGCTCCCATTTAACACGCTGCCTCCTTCTCTCCTAGGAGCCTACCCCAAACCCAGCCTCTCCGCCCTGCCCAGCCCTGTTGTGCCCTCAGGAGGGAACGTGACCCTCCAGTGTGGCTCAGGGCAGAGATTTGACAGGTTCCTTCTGACTGAGGAAGGAGATCACAGGCTCTCCTGGGCCCTGGACTCACAGACACTGCCCACTGGACGGTCCCAAGCCCTGCTTCCTGTGGGCCCAGTGACCCGCAGCCACAGGGGGACGTTCAGATGCTATGGCTGCTACAGGCACAGATCCCACCTGTGCTCACACCCCAGTGACCCCCTGGAGCTGCTGGTCCCAGGTGAGTCCCATTATTGCCCCATCTATGGATTGAGGAACCAGACACATAATTGGCATCTTTGCTTTGAGGGGAGCCCCATGTGAGAAGGTGGGGAGACTGGACCACAGAGGCTTCTGGGCCAGAGACACAGAGAGAGACCGTGAGACCTGGAGGCCAGGCAAAAATAAGAGGGTTATGGGAGGAGCACCCCCTGTAATTCATGTCTGGTCTCCCCAGGTGAGGCTGAGAAGCCCTCCCTCCTGAGCCAGCAGGGCCCCATCGTGGCCTCTGGACAGAGCCTGACCCTCCAGTGTCGCTCTGATGGCGGCTATGACAGATTCGCTCTGCACAAGGAGGGGGGACGGGACCTCCCCCAGAGCCTCATCCTGCAGCCCCAGGCTGGGCTCTCTCAGGCCCACTTCCCCCTGGACACTGTGAGCAGCTCCCACGGGGGCCGGTACAGATGCTACGGTGGATACAACCTCTCCTCTGAGTGGTCGGCCCCCAGTGACCCCCTGGACATCCTGGTGGCAGGTGAGGAGCCAGTGGGTTCACTCAGGGACTGGATTCTGCACAGGCCCTGCTGGGGGTCTCAGGGGGTGAGGCCAGAATGAAAGTGCAGGCCCCAGGGAGGGAGAGAGATAGAGAGACAGGGGGTGGGAGGGGAGAGGGGAAGACTCAGAGAAACAGAGACAGACAGAAGGGAGGGTCCTCAGAGAGAGGCCTGGTGACTCTCAGGGCCGAACAATGTGGGCAGGCACCTCTTACCCTCCCTCTCTCTCTCTCTAGGACACCTGCCTGACAGACCCTCCCTCTCGGTGCAGCCAGGCCCCAGGGTGGCCTCAGGGGAGAACGTGACGCTGCTGTGTCAGTCACAAGGCCCGAGGGACACGTTCCTTCTGTCCAAGGAGGGGGCATCCGATCCCCCCCTGCGTCTGAGATCAGAGCACCGAGCTCAGCAGTTCCAGGCGGAGTTATCCCTGGGTCCTGTGACCTCAGCCCACGGGGGCACCTACAGGTGCTACAGCTCACACAGCTCCTCCCCCTTCCTGCTGTCACGCCCCAGTGAGCCTCTAGCGCTCCTGGTCTCAGGTGAGGGCCCCTGACCCTCTCTGCTGAGCTGTCAGCCCAGGGTCCCTGCTCCAGAACAATCATGGGCTGAAAGGGAGGGAGGGGCTGTAGGGATCGTCACTCAGAGGAGATCTGCCCCTCAGAGACCCCCTGTCCCCTCTACTCCCCTCCTCACCTGGTCCAGAAGGTGTCAGGTCGGTGGTGGTAGGGACTTAGTGAGGACTCTGTGTGAGGGGGCTCCAGAGTCAGCCCCACGGTATCCCCCTCTTCCTGTCCTTCCCAGGCCCCTGGGATCCAGCCCCTCTCCCACGTGGTCCCCTTTGCTCGGAGGGAGACAGCACCCCTGGGCAGTTCTGAGACTGAGGATCTAACGCCGCCCGTGCAGTAAGGGCAGGCTGTGTCCTAAGGCTGCTAGGAGCTGGGGACACATTTCAGGGAACCAAGGGTCCCAGGGCTCTGAGGATCGGTCTCCTCCCACCCAGAGAGTCAGGCCCATGGAGGGAAAGCGGGGTCTCTGTGGGGAGGTGGTGGGTGCCTCCATGGGACGGGGCTGAGCCATGTGATGGTTCTGGATCCTCTGAAGTCCCTCATTTGGACACGCCCTTCCCCTGCCGGGGCTTCCGTGTCTGCTCATGTTAAAAAAGTGAATCATGGCCAAGAGCTTACACTTCCTGTCAGTTTTGACCCTGACCTCCTGGGCGAGGGGCCTCTCAGGGAAGCACCCAGGACGTGATGTTATGGGGCCTGTCCCCTCTGTCTCAGTGACGGTGACATTGTACAGGGAGGGACAGGCAGGACTGGGGTCCAGGCACCCAGGTCCTACCCCCCAGCTCAGGCTCAGCTCAGAGGAGGGAACAGGGAGGATCAGCCCTGGCTCAGCTCCTGGCTCTGCTGCTCCTGCTGTGGGGCTGGGCGGTCCCTTCTCTCCTCTGAGTGTCGGGTTCCTGTCTGCTCATCCCTGGTCCCATCCTGCTCACAGGCTGCTGGGAGATGAGGTGACATAAGGGCCTCACAGAGCTCAGGAAGGCAGAGCCCCAGCCCAGCCTGACTTTCCCAAGGGGCATCAGGACCTGCAGGGTGGGGACAGATGAGGGTGAGACTCAGAGTCCAGCCCTCACCCTGCCCCTCCTGTCGCTGGTGTGCTGGGGGCGGGTAATGAGGAAGGACCCTCAGCTCCAGATGAGACGTGGACAGGCCCCTGCAGAGAAGGACCCCAGAGCATGAAGCTGGTGTCCCCCTGGGGGGCAGCGTGAGGATAGGACAGGGAACTCACAGTCCCAGGTTCCAGTCCCAGCCCCGCCCTGACCAGGATGGGTGACCTGGGGCACCTGGTTAACCTCTCTGAGCCTCAGTGAAGAGGGTGGTGGGGTCAGCAATCCCTGGTGCATGACTGCTGTGAGGGGAGAGGAGATGAGTGACAAACCCCAGCACATACCTCACACATAGTAGGTGCTCAATAAATGGGATCATTGGCTCATTCCTGATGGCATTTCCGGAGAGGGACGCCCATGACATTTCAGGTCTGATTTCTTTCCAGGAGACGTCCCCAAACCCTCCATCTGGGCTGACCCAGGCCCGATCGTCACCCATGGGAGCCCTGTGACCATCTGGTGTCAGGGGTCTCTGCAGGCTAGTGCCTACGTTCTGTATAAAGGGAGGGGCTCTGAGCCTTTGGATACGAGGATTCCACAGGACTCCAGCAACAAGACCAGTTTCCTCATTGAAGCCACGACCCCATCCCACGCAGGGCTGTACCAGTGTGCGTATTACAGCACTGAGGACATACTGTCAGAGCTGAGTGACCCCCTGCTCCTGGTGGTGACAGGTAAGGGAGACACCGGGTCCCCTCCCCACTGTGGGCTCCAGGTCACAGGCAGAGGGAATAAAGTGTGGCCTCAGGGGACCTCACCCCTCACAAAATACCCCTGGGGCGCGTTGGTGATGGTCCCTTTAACACAGACCCTTTCTCCTCCCTCAGGAGTGGGCGATGCACCCTCCCTCTCAGCCCAGCCAAGCCCTGTGGTGGCCTCAGGAAAGACCCTGTCCCTCTCCTGTAGCTCTAACCTCACATCGGGCCGTTTCCATCTGCTGAAGGAGGGAGGGGCTGACCCATCCGGACACATGGAAGCAGAACCCAGGACCTATGATGGGAGATGGAGGGCCATCTTCCCTCTGGGCCCCGTGAGCCCCTCCCATGGGGGGACCTACAGATGCTATGGTTCTTCCAGCTCCTACCCCAACGTGTGGTCACAGCCCAGTGCCCCTCTGCACATCGATGTCACAGGTGAGGGACAGACCCCTGCGCAACCCCATCTGTTTCCTGGGCCCAAAATGACTGTGCTGTGTGTCCACTGGGGCCCTGAGGTCATCGGGGTCAGGGGCCTTCTATCCAGACTCTGTGCATTCGCCTCTGCTCAGTGTCTCTGTGCACACGGGTCTATTATGGCTCTTTTTAGAGAACCTTCAGGGAATACTTCAGTCTATAAGCTCACAATTTAACTGACATTATATGGACTCCAGATAGAAATATAAACATTCTATTCTTTTTTTGGGGAGTAGATTAAATTCAGACATTTGTTATGGAGAACAACTTCTTGTTTATATAAAATCCTCTTATCACACACACTTTCAAATGAGCTTTATGAATGAAGTTCAAAAGCATTTTTGACAGCTACTTGTAAAATTGAGTAAGTGCACAGCCACTTAGAGAATTGCACACCTAATATTAAAATTTGTGAGTAAGTGGTGTGATTCCTGTAGATTTTCTAAATGGTACTAACTACACGTAGGAAAGCTTTTGTGTGGACATACTTATATCATGACTTGTTAGCCTCCCAAAGATTCTCTTCCTGGGGATTGTCTTTCAGTTGGTCCCTCTGATATAAAATGATAACCCCCAGCAGTCAAAGGGAATGTCACTTCTTTATTCCTGATGGCAGACCTATTTTTCTCACTCCACGTCCCATAGGATGCAATGACGGACCAAAATGGGCCACAGCTTCCCTTCAACAAAACAGCTTCATTCACACCCAAACTTATGTCAAGGCAAATCCACTTACAAATTTGCATTTTATGTTGAAAGCACTATTGGCCGCTTTGTTGCAATCCGTTCTTCTGTTTCATTAGTGTTTGCTAGGAAGGCTCTCTATTCCTGACAGATACACATCCCCCCGTAATTATCTTTTCTCTGACTTTTAACTAAACGACACACATTACAAAAGCTTCTTGGTGTCACCCATTTCGATATTAACACAACTGAGTAACTCGGGTCATCCATGTACATTTTCTGAATTGTGGAGCTGACGTTTAGAGTTATTGCATGGATCACTGTAATGAGGAGAGGTCAATAATTTTGTTTAAATCTCCGGTTTAATAGCAAAATAGGGCAACAGATTGACATGATTTCCTACTTTTGGTGCTCTCTCAATAATGAAATTAGGGGGATTTTCTCTGACTTAAAGTTTGAGCCAGAAGTGTGGACTTCCTGGGTTATGACCTTCCTTGTACCTTGAGATTTAAATAGACTCACACCATTAGCATCCATATGCCCACATTTCTCAACGGGTAAATGTATCTACCACTGTAGGTATTCATATATATAATTGTATAACAAATGAGTTAAACCCTAGCTGGTTTGCTCAGTGGATAGAGCATCGGCCAAAGTACTGAAGGGTCCCAGGTTCGATTTTGGCCAAGGGCACATGCCCAGGCGCAGGCTCAGTCACCAGTAGGGATGTGCAGGAAGCAGCCAATCAATGATTCTCTCTCATCATTGATGTTTCTATCTATCTCACCCTCTCCCTTCCTCTCTGAAATCAATTAAAATATATTTAATAAAAAATAAATGAGTTAATAGAAGAATCAATAGATGAACAATATCCGATGAGGATGAAAATGCGGACCCCAGGGAGGAATGGCCTGGGCAGGGCAGGGTGAAGGAGACCCAGCCCAGACTTTCACCCCTTCATGCTCCTGAGATTCAGGAGCCCCTGACACCACACCCTCCTCCATGGACCCTGGGTCCTCAGCTGTTGAGAAGGCGGGATCTCTCAGCTGTAAGGGAATGAGCTCATGGGGTCTTGAATCTCAGGCTGAACACAAAACACCCAGCTCTTAGTTATTTCTGAATTGTGATCATATCTTCTCTCATCCTCAGTTCTTGGGCACAGCTCTTACAGGTGACTCAGAGCAGGTGCTGGTTCAGACATCACTGAGATGCTGATGTGAAGGGAAGGTGTTAGCCCAGGGAAGACACCAGAATCCCAGAGGTTTGGGTCTGTCCTGACCTCAGAGACTTGTTTACCCACAATTCTTATTTTCCCATCCCCAAGACTACACAGTGGAGAATCTCATCCGGATGGGCGTGGCTGGCTTGGTCCTGGTGGTCCTCGGGGTGCTGCTATTTCAGGCTCGAAATGACACCAGAAGGACCCACGATGCAGCCAGGATGTGAACACAGAGGGAACAATGCACCGTTCAGAGTGGGGGAGACTTGGAGCCCATCTGATGACCCCAGGAGGTGCTGAAAGAGAATGTGGACCATAGTTGGGGAAACTGTCTGCTGAGAACATCCAGGGGAGAAGATGTGGTAGGTGAGGTTTGGGTGCAGGAGAACGTGGGCCATGTCCCTTTAGAGGACGCCCCCTCCATCCACATGGGGTGCTCTCCCTCCCTCTCTGTCCCCACTCACTCTCCTTCACTGCCCTTCTGTTCTCACCCTGTGACATGAGGGTCCATCCCACATGGCGGGTTTGGATTCACATCTATACACCCCTTCATGCTGGGCCACATCCATCCCAACAAAATGTGATACTTCATAACCCTGGGGTTGGTTTTTATTTTATTTTTCCTTTTTTAACTGTGTTTTTATTGATTTTAGAGAGAGATGAAGGGACAGGGATAGACAATAGAAACATTCAGGAGAGAAAAACATCAGCTGCCTCCTGCATGCCCCCTTTTGGGCATGGAGCCTGCAACCCGGCGTATGCCCTGACCGGGATTTGAACCAGTGACATCCTGGTTCATAGGTCGATGTTCAACCACTGAGCAACACTGGCTGGGCTGTGGCATTATTTTTAAACCAAGAAGAACAAAGTTTAAAAAGAAAAGTCCTGATATCTGCTCCATGTGGTCCAGCCCATTGCACATCTCCATCCCTCCCACCGTCTCCATATAGTTTCTTCTTTGGATCCTTACTTGTAAACTTCTGTTCACCTAGATTTCATGTGGTTCTGAATGATGTTTGTTCTGTAGTTTAGTTGTGATTTTGTGGTGGTTGTGGAAGGATTTGAGTACTTCCTTTACTTTCCCTACTATCTTGATCAGATGTTTTAATGTTAGATAATAAATCATTTAACATTGTTGGCATCATTTTATTTAAGTAGTACATACGGTTCATTTTAAGTAGCTTTTTCAAAAAATTTCCAGACCAGTTTAAAATTGATTCACATTTATTTGTTTTATATATTTACTTCAACCAGTTTGGAGGTTATACATGCATTTCCAATTGCATGTATTTATTATTAATAATAATAAATACCATTGTTAATATTGGTATTTATATCTATAATTGTGAAATATTTTTTATTCACTCTCTTCTTTAGATGATAAAATGACACTACACATTAGCTGAACTCTGTACCAAATTCCAAAAGCTGTGTGTGTTCATGTGTCTCAAACACACACACACACACACACACACACACACGCACACACACTCATAATATTTTTTAAACTTTCTTAATTAATAATGTATATGTGAATGTATGTGCCAATATACTTTTTCAAACTTTATTAATTTTGCCATTACTTTTCTCACTTTTACAACTCACTGTCTCTACTTCTTGTCTGTTGTGCTGTTGGTTTAATTACTATCTTAGTGAGCTTTTAGTCAGTGTGTAAAAAACAGAGAACTTGTATGTTTGCAAATGTCTTATTTCCATTAAGACACTTGAAAACATGTTTTATTTCAAAGAGAGGATATAATTCAAATAAAAGGAGACAGAAAGTCTCTGATGGCTGAGGATCTACCGCCCAAACCTCCTCCTCCCTCCTGAATCAGAACCTGACCTGGTGAATGTAACACATGGGATGTGAGTTCATAGGGTTGGACGTGCCTCTCTCTTCTCAAGCTCATGGATTTCTCCCCTCTGACACTTTCACCTTAGCCTTCTAATAAAAATGTGGGTGAGTATAGGATTCTTCATTCACAATCAAGTATTTGAATGGACTTTTCACATAATGTTTGGTATTATGTTTCTGTTTGAACATGAGCTCCCATCACTTTCCCCCACTTGCAATGAATATCAAGACCCACATTTCATTTGCATATTCATGCACCCTGGCACTGTGTTCTCTCTGCTTCTCTGTAACATACCCAGCCATTGGCCTCTAGGAATGAAGGAGACATCATCCTCACTGCTCTCCTCCTGCATCTCACAGCTTCAGTGGCCCTTCTCTTTCTATTCCCCAGGTATCTGAATTTTCTAGTTCCAGTCCTTCTGTGTTGCATCTCACAAAATTTCCTCAATGTTGTCCTCCGATTTCAGAATTGTATCTTCAACTGTATCTCCTCCTTGATGGAAAGAATGTTTGAAAGTGCTAAATCAAATTACTTTTTGTCTTAGGTCTACGGCATTTGCATGATCCATTACTAAAATTTCATGTAATTCTCTACCATGATGCCTATTGTTTCCCAAGAAATCAATTCTCTCCTTTCATTGTCAGATGTTTAAACATTCTTCAATTAAAATGAGTTTCATGTATTCCTAGTGTTCTGTTTCTTTGAGTGATTTCCATGATAACACCCATTAATCACTCTGTAGATAGTCTTTCATGGCACTGTGAATCATTATTATGATTTCACATTTATAGCAATCTCAAGCCTTTTGTATTTCCACGCTCACAGGTAGTTTTGATACACACTGAAAATAGCTTCACTGTTCAAGAAGAATATTATATGGTTGACGAAGGACAGGAGAATTCTTCCTGCTTCTGAATCTTAGATGTGCTGGGTGCAATTGTCAATGCTAAGTCGTCCTGCTCCCACTGATTCAGTCAGGAATGTCTCGGCTCTTCTCTCACACATTCATTCCCAATTGGCCCATTCAATCACATCTTCTTCAAAATAGGGTAAGTTAACAAAACACTTGGGACAAACTCTTTATTGGTAGTGGTGGTAGTAGTACAGTGGATGGAACACAAAACATATCAGCATCTTTTTCTTTGGGACGGTCACTGCCTGGGAAAGGCTGAACTGGATCATTCAGTTAAATGAGACAAGAAGAATCCAATTTGTTGCTGGGTCTTTCCCAGGTGGTGGTGACCAGGTTGTGGCTGGAGTTCTGATCTCTGGTGACAGGGCTGGGGGTATGTGTTCACTGTTGGCTGAAACTTTCTCAAGCACATTTTGTGTAATGATGACATTGCTGATCATGCTGGATGAGGCTGAACTAAAAAGGTCCTCATTTTTGGCCATTGACAATGTGCTGAAGTCAGCAAATCCATTTTCAGATGATCCCTATCCAAAACCAGAAGCAACGGGATCTTTGGGCAAATTCTTAGTTGCAACAACCTATCCATCCAAGAGCAATAGGATCGATGTGCTTCAGTGTTTCTACCAAAGGGTCACTGCTGATGCCGGCTGCACTGAAAGGCTCAACACCAGACGTGGCCACAGGGTCAGGAGAAGATTGCCTGAGAAAGCTGTCCGATGTACATGGATCTGAACCCTTGAAGGAACACCTCCAAATAGACCAATTTCCCCAAAAGGATCGTCCTTAAAGGATCACTGCCAACAAAAATATCAAACTGGAAACAAATCCAAGTCTGTATCTGCACCTGGATCTGCCAGTTGCCTTGATTCTACAGTTGATGGATCTTCCTCTTTAGAGTGTCCGTCACTGTTAAATCTAGAACAAATTTTTCACTGGCAGCTGCAGTCACCACACCATTCCCATCAGCCTTCACTCCATTCCCATCAGTCCCCACTCCATTCCCATCAGTCCCCACTACAATCCCATCTGCCATCACTCCATTCCCATCAATCCCCACTCCATTCCCATGAGCCTTCACTCCATTCCCATCAGTCCCCAAGCCATTCCCATCAGTCCCCATTGCATTCCCATCAGCCATCACAGTATTCCCATCAGACCACATTCCATTCCCTTAACCATCACTTCATTTTCATCCCTCACGTCATTCCCATCAGCCACCACTCCATTCCCATCAGTCCTCACTCCATTCCCATCAGTCCCCACTCCATTCCCATTAGTCCCCATTCCATTCCCATTAACCATCACTCCATTCCCATCAGCCGATGGTATCTGCCCTGCCCTGTGGCATCCACTCTCCCTAAGTTAGCATCTGATTGTGATATGCCCAGCAGGCCCACGCCAAAGGTGAGCCTCACACTCACACCTGGGCAGATGCCCACGCCCGGCTATAATGGATTGAATCCGTTTTACACACACACAGGGGGTGTGGCTCAGTGCTGACCATAGGCTGGGTCTGTGGGCAGAGAGACCCCAGTGCCCATATCCAAAGCATGTGAAGGGGCAACCCTGCTCCAAATTTCACCCTGATTCCATTCCCCTCCCTGTGTGTGGCCACCCTGGGTCCCTCTCTTGTCCACACAGAGGTGGGAAGCTCCTCACTGATGACTTCTGGCTGCACCCAGGCACAGTAGCCACTCAGGGTTGGCCCCTGTTATCTCCTCTGCTTCCCTCTCCATCTGGGGAACTTCCACTTCCCTTTTTGGGCACTGAGGATGGCCACATGTTTCAGAAACAGTGTGCATAGCCTTTCTCAGCATCAGGAACAGATGGGGATTTGTATGTGGGTATAGCAATCATCCCATTCTTGTGGAGTTCTGAACAACACCGCTCATGGCTCACCTCTCAGGGCTTAGTCAGGTGTGGAAATAAACCAGGATGGCTCCCTCCAGGTCCCCGTGGCACCGACCTCACAACCACTCTTAGGAGTTGGGTTCTTCACAACATGCTGCATGAGAGGAAACTGAGACCCAAGAGATGGTGCGTTCAGGCTGAAGGTCACACACCCAATGGACAATGGTGGACTATTTAAATAAGAATCAGCCAGGCTGGCATGGCTCAGTGCTTGTGCATCGTTCTATGAACCAGGAGGTCATGTTTGATTACCAGTCAGGGTACATGCCCAGCTTTCCCGCTTGATCCCCATGTGGGGCATTCAGGAGGCAGACGATCAGTGATTCTCTCTCATCATTGATGTTTCTCTCTCCCTGTCCCTTCCTCTCTGAAATCAATAAAGAAATATGTATATATTCTCGGGGTTGGGGGAGGAAAAAGAAAAGTATGAGAGTGGCGCTCCAGCCGCTGGACATGGGGCCCGCAGGTAGCAGGACTGCTATGAGCACAAATATGTGTGGAAGCTGTGGTTCGGACCAGCTCTGCTGGTTGCAGGCGAGGTGTCTGGGCAGAGGCAGCTCACAGCTGCCCTTAGAGCTGAAGGTGTGTGAGGGAGATGAAACTGAACTCTGTCTGGGCAAGAATTGTGCTCCGTGTACAAAGCAAAGAGCAGCACAGTGACTCCTGGTGGCAAAGAGCACAAATTCCGAGTCAACTGGGGAGAGGGAACTCGTGCTCATGGAGAGAGTGGACGGTTCGTGCCAAATTCCAGAGGAACCGTCCCACTACGACCATAGGACACAGAACCCGTGTAATCGTGTAACCCTCCAGGAGTTAAACTCATTGAAAAGTAAATAAATTACAGTGGATGGTCTCTTGTAAAAAAAAAAAAAAAGTAGAAGAAAACACCTGATTGAGACATTACTGCTCAGTACACACAGGAAGCAGGTGGGACACAAGTATTTTGAAAAGGTGATTTTTCTTAACTAACCAAAGCTCTAGATCGAATCATGGCTTCTTACTGTCTAAGACAAGCCATGGGCCCAGGGGGACAGCTCTGCCCCAGGAATGAGGGGCCCTGAGGGGGAAAATGACCCTGAGGCGTGTGCCTAGGAAGGAGGGGCTGGAGGCTGTGGCTGAGAAAAAGAGAAGTTCATGAACAAACATGTGATAAAAAGAAAACCAAGATTCTGGGCTCACAGAAGGGACCTGTTTACTTCCCTTATTTCCCTGCATTCCCCTCTGTGCTCACTGTCACAGGGACATCGCCCTGAGCTGCACAGGGAGAGGGTGAGTATGTCCCTGCTGATCTGAGCTCTGCAGGCCACAGGGACCCATGTCTTCCTGAAATATTTCCAGGTCCGGGTGGCACTGTCCAAGGTGAGTACCCCAGGGAGGTACTGATGGACGGGCTGAGGAGGAGGGAGACCCCGTGGGGAGACTCTGACAGGGAAGGACATGCCCTGGGCCACCTCACTTGCAAGGGGCGTCTCAGGAGGCTCCGAGTCTATTTTCTGCTTCACCATGGAAATGAGAGCCAGGCTGATAGAGAGGCTGTGCCCTCGCCTGTGGGCTGCTGTTGTGACAACCCTGTGACAAGAAGGAGTGGCCTCCAAGTGACCACGACCTGTGCGGCTCTCTGTCCATCCTGCTGGCGCCAGAGCCTCCTCCATCTGCTCAGCTGAGGCCACAGGGAGAAGAGGCCATGACCCCCACCCTCAGGGCCCTGCTCTGTCTCGGTGAGATGGTATGGGAGGGGACCCTGGTTTGTCAGGACCCCAGGACTCAGGGGGCTCATGGGGAGGAGGGTGCTGCTCAGGGTTCAAGGCCAATCTCTCACAGGGACTCTCTTCCAGGGCTGAGTGTGGGCCTCAGGACCCCAGTGCAGGCAGGTGAGTCTGTCTCCAGATGTCCCAGCTCCCACTCATCCCTGAGGACCAAGGGCCACACCCCAGGCAGCAGGGGAAGGATCTCTCTGACACACTGGGGGCATCTGGGACTGAGACCTGGGGATCAGGGGTAGGAATGTCATGTTACCCAGCCTCTGATTCCTTCCAGGGCCCCTCCCCAAGCCCACCCTCTGGGCTGAGCCAGGCCCTGTGATCCCCTGGGGGAACCCCATGACCATCTGGTGTGAGGGAACCCCAGAGGCTGAGGAGTACCGTCTACAGAAAGAGGGAATCACACAGCAGTGGGACACACAGGAGCCACTGGAGCCTGGGGACAAGGCCAAGTTCTCCATCACACACATGACAGAGCATGATGCAGGGAGATATCGCTGTTACTATCACAGCTCTGCTGGCTGGTCAGAGCTCAGTGACCCGCTGGAGCTGGTGGTGACAAGTGAGAGGACACTCAGGGTTCCCAGCCTCAGGCTCTGCCCTCAGGAAGGGGGCCTGTCATGGTTTCTCCCTCTCACAGCCCAGCCCTGGGGGACATGAGGGAGGTGTGAGCCCATTTAACACGCTGCCTCCTCCTCTCCTAGGATCCTACAGCAAACCCAGCCTCTCAGCCCTGCCCAGCCCTGTCGTGACCTCAGGAGGGAACGTGACCCTCCAGTGTGGCTCAGGGCAGGGATTTGACAGGTTCATTCTGACTGAGGAAGGAGATCACAGGCTCTCCTGGACCCTGGACTCACAGCCACAGCCCAGTGGGCAGGTCCAGGCCCTGTTCCCTGTGGGCCCCGTGACCCCCATTCACAGGGGGACGTTCAGATGCTATGGCTGCTACAGGAACAGCCCCCAAGTGTGCTCACCACTTAGTGACCCCCTGGAGCTCATGGTCTCAGGTGAGTCCCATTATTCTCCCATCATGAAATGAGGAACCAGATGCATTATTGGCATCTTTGCTGTGAAGGGAGTCCCATATGAAAAGAGGAGTGAGGGGAGCACAAGGGCTCCTGGGCCAGCGACACAGAGAGAGACAGTGAGACCTGGGGGCCAGGACAGGAGAAAGGGGTTATGGGAGCAGCTGCCCCTGTAATTCACATCTGGTCTCCCCAGGTGCCTCTGGGAAGCCCTCCCTCCTGAGCCAGCAGGGCCCCATCGTGGCCTCTGGACAGAGCCTGACCCTCCAGTGTCGCTCTGATGGCGGCTATGACAGATTCGCTCTGCACAAGGAGGGGGGACGGGGCCTCCCCCAGAGCCTTGTCCTGCAGCCCCAGGCTGGGCTCTCTCAGGCCCACTTCCCCCTGGACACTGTGAGCAGCTCCCACGGGGGCCGGTACAGATGCTACGGTGGATACAACCTCTCCTCTGAGTGGTCGGCCCCCAGTGACCCCCTGGACATCCTGGTGGCAGGTGAGGAGCCAGTGGGTTCAGTCAGGGACCAGACTCTGCACAGGCCCTGCTGTGGGTCTCAGGTGGTGAGGCCAGAATGAAGGTGCAGGACCCCAAGGAGGGAGAGAGACAGAGAGTCAGGACGGGGAGGGGAGAGGGGAGACTCAGAGAAACAGAGAGAGACAGAGAGGAGGGTCCTCAGAGAGAGACCTGGTGACTCTCACAACAAGGTGGGCAGGCAGCCCTCACCCTCCCTCTCTCTCTCTAGGATGGCTGCAAGACAGACCCTCCCTCTCAGTGAAGCCAGGCTCCAGGGTGGCCTCAGGAGAGAATGTGACCCTGCTGTGTCAGTCACAGATGTGGAGGGACACGTTTCTTCTGTCCAAGGAGGGGGCAGCCGATCCCCCTCTGCGTCTGAGATCAGAGCACCGAGCTGGGCAGTACCAGGCGGAGTTCTCCATGAGTCCTGTGACCTCAGCCCACAGAGGCACCTACAGGTGCTACAGCTCACACAGCTCCTCCCCCTTCCTGCTGTCACTCCCCAGTGAGCCCCTGGAGCTCCTGGTCTCAGGTGAGGGGCCCTGAGCCTGTCTGCTGAGCTGTCAGCTCAGGGTGCGATCCTCAGAACAATCATGGGCTGAAAGGGAGGGAGGGGCTGTAGGGATGGTCATCCAGAGGAGATCGCACCTCAGACACCCCCTATTCCCTCCCCACCCCTCCCCCTCACCTGGTCCTGAAGGTCCCAGCTGGGCAGTGAGATAAACTTAGTGAGGACTCTGCGTGAGGGGGGCATCGGGGTCAGCCCCAGACTCTCTCCTCTTCCTGTCATTCTCAGAACCCAGGAGCCCCAGGACCACAGCCAGAGGGTTCTCTCTACTCAGAGGGAGACAGCTCCCCTGGGCAGTTCTGAGTCTGAGGACCTAATGCCACCCATGCACTAAGGGCAGGCTGTGTCCTAAGGCTGCTGGGAGCTGGGGAAAGATCTTAGGGAACCACAGGACCCAGGGGCTCTGAGGCTCGGTCTCTGCCATCCAGGGAGTCAGGTTCACAGAGGGGAAGTGGGGGTCTCTGCCTCCATGGGGACAGGGGCTGAGCCATGTGGGAGTTCAGACCCCTCTAAATCTCTCACTTGGACACCCCTTCCCCTGCCTGGGCTTCTGTGTCTCCAGGTGTAAAAGGAGAGAATCCTTGTCCAGAGCTTAGATTTCCTGTCGGTTCTGGCCCTGACCTCCTGGGAGAGGGGCCTCACAGGGACCCCCCAGGATGTGATGTTATGGTGCCTGTCCGCTCTGTCTCAGTGACGATGACACTGTACAGGGAGGGACAGGCAGACAAGGGTCTGGGTACCCAGTCCTCCCCCTCAGCTCAGGCTCAGCTCAGAGGAGGGAACAGGGTGGGTCAGCCCTGGCTCAGCTCCTGGCTCTGCTGCTCCTGCTGTGGGGCTGGGTGGCCCCTTCTCTCCTCTGAGTGTCGGGTTCCTGTCTGCTCATCCCTGGTCCCATCCTGCTCACAGGCTGCTGGGAGATGAGGTGACATAAGGGCCTCACAGAGCTCAGGAAGGCAGAGCTCCCAGCCCAGCCCGACCTTCCCAAGGGGCATCAGGGCCTGCAGGGTGGAGATGGGTCCAGAAGAGACTCAGAGTCCACCCCGCACCCTGCCCCTCCCTGTCCCTGCTGTGCTGGGGGTGGGTAATGGAAAGGACCCTCAGCTCCAGATGAGAGGTAAAGAGGCCCCTGCAGAGGAGGAGCCCAGAGCATAAAGTTGGTGTCCACCTACGGGGGAGGGGGAGGACAGCACAGGGAACCCACTATCCCGGGTTCCAGTCCCAGCCCTGCCCAGTCCAGGCTGAGTGACCAGGGGCACATGCTTAACCTCTCTGAGCATCAGTGAAGTGGGTGGTGGGGTCAACAATCCCTGGTGCATGACCGCTGTGAGGTGAAAGGAGATGAGTAACAGTCCCCAGCACATACCTCACACATAGTAGGTGCTCATTCAATGGCATCTTTGGCTCATTCATGACATCATGGGGAAATGAGGACTCCCCAGGACCTTTAATGCCTGATTCCTTTCCAGGAGACGTCCCCAAACCCTCCATCTGGGCTGACCCAGGCCCCATTGTCAGGAAGGGGAGCCCCGTGACCATCTGGTGTCAGGGGTCTCTGCAGGCTAGTGCCTACGTTCTGTATAAAGACAGAGGCTCTGAGCGTTGGGAAACCAGGATCCCACAGGACTCCAGAAACAAGGCCAGTTTACGCATTGGAGCCACAACTTCACTGCACGCTGGGCTGTACCAGTGTGCATATTACACCACTGAGAACATATTGTCACAGTGGAGTGACCCACTGCTCCTGGTGGTGATAGGTAAGGGAGACACAGTTCCCCTCCCCTCTTTTGTCTCCAGGTCACAGGCAGAAGGAATATAATGTGGCCTCAGGGGGGCTCACCCTTCACAGAACACACCTGGGACATGAGGGTGATGGTCCCTTTAACACAGACCCTTTCTCCTCCCTCAGGAGTGGGCAGTGCACCCTCCCTCTCAGCCCAGCCAAGCCCTGTGGTGGCCTCAGGAGGGAACGTGTCCCTCTCCTGTAGCTCATGGTTCACATGGGGCCCTTTCCACCTGCTGAAGGAGGGAGGGGCTGACCCGCCCCGACACATGGAAGCAGAATGGAGGATCCAAGCTGGGAGGTGGCAGGCCATCTTCCCTCTGGGCCCCGTGAGCCCCTCCCATGGGGGGACCTACAGATGCTATGGTTCTCCCAGCTCCAACCCCAACGCGTGGTCACAGCCCAGTGCCCCTCTGCACATCCAGGTCACAGGTGAGGGACAAAACTCTATGCAACCCCATCTGTTTCCTGGGCACAAATACCTGATTTAAGCTGTGTTCCCAGCAGAGATCTGGGCTCATGGACATCAGTGACACTGGCCTCTTGGGGACAGAACCACAGGCGGGAGGCTCAGGTTTGGGACATGGGAGACCTCTCACTGCAGCCCCGTGGGTGATGTGGGGTGTCCCCTGGCTGACGCTGTGCCCTCCTCCCAGGTGTGCACAGGGAGCCCGCCCTCTCAGCCCAGCCAGGCTCGCTGGTGCTGCCTGGACACAGCCTGACCCTCCAGTGCCACGCAGAGGCCGGCTTTGACACATTCGCTCTGACCAAGGACGAGGGGCTCGCACCCCCTCAGCACCTCGATGGGCAGCACAGCCCCCACTTCCCCCTGGGCCACGTGAACCGCACCCACGGGGGCCGGTACAGATGCTACAGTGGACACAGCCTCTCCTCTGTGTGGTCGGCCCCCAGCGCCCCCCTGGACATCCTGGTGGCAGGTGAGGAGCCAGCCCTGCCCCTGTCCTGAGGGTCTGCTCAGGGCTCTGGGCTCAGGGTCACCTGGGGGGGATGGGGTCCAGGAGAGGGGCCTGGAGCAGAGGCTGAGCTGGGCAGAGGCCTAGGGGAGGGAGTGAGGAAGGGGGTGAGGCCATGGAGATAAAAGACACCCCCCAGGGCGACTGAGAGGAGGTGGCAGGGGTCATAGAGTTTCTGGAGAAGGACAAGGTCCCTGAGCTCAGGGTCAGGGGCGTGAGGGGGGGGTGGCTCTCTACCCATCACACCTTCCTCTCCCCAGGAATGTACAGGAAACCCTCCCTCTCAGCCCAGCCGGGACCCTCAGTGCCCAGGGGAGCGACCGTGACCCTGCAGTGTGGGTCCGAGATCTGGTTGGACACCTTCCACCTGCACAGGGAGGGGTCACTGGACCCTCCCCAGCACCTTCGTCTGCAGGACATGTCTGTACCCTCTCAGGCCACCTTCACCCTCAGTCCTGTGACCTCAGGCCACCAGGGGACCTACAGGTGCTATGGCTCAAACAGCTCCTCCCCCTACCTGCTGTCACACCCCAGCGACCCCCTGGAGGTGGTGGTCTCAGGTGAGCAGCCCTAGACCCGCCCCCGTGTCCTCATGTCAATTTTGGGCCCTGCCCCCAGGGGACCTTGGGCTGCAATGGGCATGAGGTAGTACCAGGAGGAGGGCCACCCAGAGGCGACTCTCACCTCCCAGAGGGGTGGAATGAGCCAGAGCTGATCCCATGCCTGCCTCATTCTCATCCTCATCGTCCTCCCGGAGGCCCAGACATGCTCCCGTGGGCAGAGGGAGGCTGGCGAGGATGGAGCTGCCCAGAAGGAGAAAGGCCAGAGGAACCCATCCCGACCCTCCAGTCCCCAGTCCTGTGGCTTCAGCCAGAGTGACCAAGACAGGAGTGTGACCAGCAGAGGCCGGATCCCCACAGAGAGCAGGACCCCCTGCTGGGGCTGGGCCTGTCTCCCAGGGGGGCTGGGGAATGGAGATGCTGGGGGACCACCAGGGGAGGAGCAGCCCCCACCCCTACCCCCCTTTCCTGATTGAGGAGCCTCTGAGGATTGGTTCCCCCAACGGGAAGTCAGGCCCGCAGAGGACTAAGTGAGGGTCTGGGGGGAGGTGGTGGGTGGGAGGAGCTCAGTGTTGGTCTTGGCTCAGCCACTTCCTGGGTAATGGCCTGAGGAATGTTCCTCCTTCTCACTGGGACCAAGTTCCCCAAAGGCTGCCAGGACACATTGTGTGCAAGTGTGTATATGTGTGTGTGTGCAGGCGCATTTGTGCATGTGTTCACACCTGTGCCTCCATGCATGTGTGTGTGTGCACGCGTGCACCTGTGTGTCTGTGTGTGTGTCTCTCTCTGTGTGTGCATGTGTGCTGGGGACTCAGTCTCCTCCACAGCCTTACAAGGAGCAGCCGTGGAATCAGGAGAAGCAGCCTCAGCCCTGGTTCAAATCCCAGCTCTGCTCTTTCCCGCCTGTGGGACCTTGGACAAGTCTGTTCCTCTGAGTCCTGGTCCATGGGCTGTGGGTCAGGCCCCCAGCTCCCGCACAGCAAAGGCCATCAGCTCGCAGCCCAGCCCAGTTAGAGCTCAGGAAGGACCCAGCCCTCCCTCCTGCCCTTCCCGAAGGCGTCCCACGTGCACAGGCCCCACTGTGGGGGAGGGGGATGTCAGTCTGCCGAGTGGGACAGGGATCTGGGCTGGGATGGAGAGGGGTGGTTCTACCTGCAGGTACAGGGACAGCATGAATAATAATAATAATTCTATATAATAAGGAGTTAATATGCTATTTAGACCAAACAGCAAAACAACCGTCCGGACATCCTTCCAGATGACCTTCCGGATGAAGCCGGGGCTGTAAGGGCCAGCCAGGGCTGCGAGGGCCAAGCCCCTTGCATGAATTTTGCAATCATAGTAATAATGCCCTGACCAATTTTGCTCCGTCAGTTAGAGTGTCAATCCACGAACTAAAGGGTTGCAGGTTCGGTCCCAGGTCAAGGGCACATACGTTAGCTGCTGATTTGATCCCCCACCCTGGTCAGGGCACATGTTTGAGGCAACCAGTCAATGTGTCTCTCTCACATCAATGTTCTCTCTCTCTCTCTCTCTCTCTCTCTCTCTCTCTCTCTCTCTCCCTCCCCCTCCTCCCTGACTTCCACTCTCTCTCTAAAGATCAATGGAAAAAATATCCTTGGGTGAGGATTAAAACAATAATAACAGTAACAACAACACACAGGGATCCCCCTGTCCCAGATTCCAGTCCCAGCCCTGCCCCGCCCAGGCTGGGTGACCTGGGGCTTCTGATTAACCTCTCTGAGCCTCAGTGAAATGGGTGGTGGGGTGAGCAATCCCTGGAGCATGACTGTTGTGAAGTTAGAAGAGATGAATGACAGACCCCAGCATGTGCCTCACACACAGTAGGTGCTCATTGATTACGTCATTGGCTCATTCATGACATCACTTGTGTTCAAGGTCTGGAATGGAACCGGAATATCCTGATCGGGGCCTCAGTGGGTCTCGTCCTGCTGCTCCCCCTCCTTCTCTTCCTCTTCCTCCGATTCCGGCGTCAGAGCAAAGGCAGCACATCAGGTGAGTAGGAGTGACCTGGGTCACAGGAGGGAAAGCTCCAAGCACCTGCCACAGCAAACCAAATAGCTGGAGGTCAGCTGAGAAAAAGATTTCCCCAGAACCTCAAATCAGGAAATGTGGAGCCCCAGCTTGTTTGGCTCAGTCAATAGAATGTCATCCTGCCCCAAAGGCCCCTACTTTCACTGACCTTGGCCCACACTGTGCCTTAACACTCCTGTCTACTCCCCGTGCTGCAGCCTGTGAGGGGAAGAAACAGCTGCCCTGGGGGAGGGGGCACAGGGATTTCAGGAAGGGTTGGGGAGGGTTATGCTGGGAGGGTGTGGGGTCAGGGGTGGGAAGGACTGAGATGCACACTGAGTGACCTGGCTCTGCACCTCATTCCTGGGTGCAGGCGAGGTTTGCAGCCCTGAGATCTCGGGGCCCTGTCAGGAGACACACCCCTGTTCTGCCCCAATAGATGCTTCTGTTAAGGACCCACAGCCTGGAAAGAGCGTGGAGCTGGATCCTCCGGTGAGACCCCTGCTCCTGTCCAAGCCTCCAAGGACCTTCTGTTGCCCAGTTTAATCCAATGGACCCTTCCCTGTCCCACCTCACCTGCTTCTCAGCAGCGTCCACACTGACCTCCCCTCTGGGCCCCCAGGTCGTCCTGCTGTGACTCACTCCTCCTGGTTTCCTTGTGACCTCATGGCCCCTCCTATGTGGCCCCCTTTGCTGGCCCCTCACCCTCTGTCTGACCTTGTGCAGCCCCAGGTCTCAGGAGGAGGCAGGAATGAGTGACTCACCCACAGGTCCCCAGTATCCCTTCATTCATTCACCCAGCACATGTGATGGGCTCACTGTTTACCATCTCCATTTGGGGGCCACGGTGCAGCCCTGAGCCACACTGTCTCCACACGCCTCGAGCTCACCTGTGCGTGAGGGAGACAATATGCAAACAAGCAGACAGTGTCCCAGAGAGCAAAGTGCTGTGAAGGAACATAAAGCAAGAGGAGGGGATAGAGTGCATGGTGGGGTGTGGAGAGGAACAGGGAAAAGAGCCGGTGCCAGGGCCTGAGGCAGGACATGCTTCTTCAGGAAGATGGGCCATGAGGCTGGAGCCAAGTGAGCAAGAGAGAGCGCGTTAGGATAAGAGTCGGAGCCATCAAAACATCCAGAGGCCCCAGGGCTCTGGAAGGCCCTGCAGATTCCACCAGGAGAGGGACCTGATCTATTTAAAGTATAAGCAGTCTCCATGGCAACATGTGGATACTTGACAGGAGGCACTGTCTCCAGCAGAACAGGCAGGATGAAGACCCCCAGGGAGTGACGTACACCCTGGTGAACCACTCAACACCAAGACCCAGGCAGGGAATGGCCACCTCTCCTTCCTCCCTGTCAGAGGAATTGCTGGACACAAAGGGCAGACAAGCGGAAGAGGACAGACATATAAACAGTCTGGTGAGTCCCATTCTCTGCAGACCTCCAGGTTTCCCCAACCCCAACCAAGTGTCATCCCTCTCTCTCCCCCTGCTCCAGGCTGCACCTGACGCCCCCCAGGATGTGACCTACGCCCAGCTGAACCTCTTGGCCCTTAGGCGGCAGACAAGTGCACCCCCTTCCTCCCCATCAGAGGAGCCCCCAGAAGAGCCCAGCTTGTACGCTGCTCTAGCCACCCACTAGCCAGGAAGGACCCAGACCCCACACTTCAGAAAGGGGGCCTGCAGGGACCCCAGAAGGCATGGGCACTTCCCCCATGGACACTCAGCTAGTGACCCTAGCCTGTCTGGAGACCAGACCTGCTCCCTCGGCAGCTCCTGGCACCCTCTGGGAGTCACCCGGTTCTATAAGCAACATGCCTACATTTTGGAATCAAAGCAAGACTTCTCAATAATCAATGTGTGAATTTAGAAAAAACTGAAGTGAGAGAATGCTTTAAATGAACGACAATGTAAATATCATACATCAAACCTATGAAGTGGAACATAGAAACAACGTAAATGTCCTTGAACTGATAATGGGATAAAGATGTGATAACATATACCAAGAGAATATTACTCAACCATAAAAAATGAAATACTGCCATTTGTCACAACATGGATGTATCTGGAGAGCATCACGCTAAGTGAAGGAAGTCAGAAAGAAAAGGACAAGAACCGTATGATTTCACTCAAGTGGGTGAAATATGAAACTCGGAACTGTCATGTATGTTAAATATATTTAATCTTTAATTAAAAATTTTCCTGCAGCCCTGGCTGGTTTGCCTCAGTGGATAGAATATTGACCTGTGGACTGAAGGGTCCTGGGTTCGATTCCAGTCAAGGGCACATGCCTGAGTTGCGGGAGCGATCTCCAGTGGGAAGCCTGCAGAGGGCAGCTGATCAGTGATTCTCTCTCAGCATTGAGGTTTCTCTCTCTCTCTCTCTCTTTCTCTCCCTTCCTCTCTGAAATCAATATATATCTTTTAAAAAAACGCACACACACACTTTCCTGCAAAGTGACCTTAGTTTTCCTAAAGTTTCTCTCCTAAATACTTCTAAACATTTATTCATGTATGAAATACACACATATATACACATACATGTATAAATACATACACATATATACATGGACATACACATGGGCACATTCAGACATATACACAAACATAGATGGACATAAATATGGGTGCACATGGACATACACACCAACACACACACACACACACATGGACACACACATAGACACACACACACACAATCTAAAATAGTATAAAGACCTATTATTCTAATTTGAAAAGAATGTATTCAATGTCACTGGACACATCATTAATATCTAAAAACCAATTGCATTTCAGACTTCCAGTTTTAGACCAAGGGGAAGCAGACCTATGTCTTCCGTACCCCCCCTACAGCACAACAAAACCCCTGGTCATACATCAAACAGAAGCACACGCCTGGTTTATGGCCGGAGCTGTGAAATGTGGCCTCCTGACCACAGCAGCCTGGAGACCAGAGTGCACCTGGCCGCTCCTGGGACCCTCTGGGAGTCACCTGGTTCTATAAGCAATATGCCTACATTCTGAAATCAAAAGAGACTTCTCAATAATCAATGTGTGAACTTAGAACAAAACAGAAGCGAGAGAACGCTTTAAGTGAATGATGGGCAGCAGCTGCCATGGGAGGCCCTACAGCAGCTCTCCTCCCTCCCCCTCCCCACCTCTAGCCTCACTGACCGACCTGCAGTTCCCCAGGAGCCGAAGAACACCGACAAGGCTGTGGCTGTGGCTGACCAGGTGTGTGCCACGCTGCTACGGTTCTCTTCCTTCAGTCCTTTGCATGGGGCCTCCTGACAACTCCAATGTTAACGGCAAATGCAGATTTCAAGGTGGAGGCGGAGTATGTGGAAGCTACTACACTCACCTCCTCCCAGGTCCAAACGGGAATTACAACTGAATGAAGGAGCAATCACCCTGAATAACCACCTGAACACTAGCTGAGGAGGAGTCACAGAGCCAAGGATTTACAGAAGCCACTTGGAGACTGGCAGGAAGGGCAGGCGCGGGAAAAGGGCCGCCCCGCTCTCCAGGCAGTGGCTGACCTTGGCCTGCACCAGAGTCCCTCCCAAGAGGCCCAGAACCAACCCACCCGTGGGCAGCTTCACACGACATCAGAGCAGGACCCAACTAGCCTCACAAGCAGCATATCTAAAGGGAGATCTCCCAGACAACAGACCCTGCTGAGGCCAATGCCGCTTAGTCTGGTCAGCATCTGCCCAGCAGCTTGCATGCCATGGTGGGAGCTGAGCCTCACATTCAGCCAGCCTGAAGGTCGATCCCACGCACAAACACAATAGCCATCAAGACTCAATTACACAGTGTTCACGGTCCTGCGAAGAGCCCTTAGTCCTGGCAAACAGGGTTCGGCTGGAAAGGGGGCCGCCCCCTTGCCCTTCACACAATGCAATTCATGGGCAACCTGGTGCTAAACCATTCGTAGACAAACTGCTTTTGGGTCGGGTTTCCTAGCAGAGCAGTTACCTAGTTGCGATCTATTGAAAGTCAGCCCTCTGACACAAGGGTTTGGTTTGCTCCGGGCCTCTCGCCTCTCTCCTTCCCCAGGGGACTACCTCGCGGAGGATGGTCGAGAGAAGAAAGGGGCGGGGGGACCGCGTGCGTGGAGCCCATGGCGGCATTGGCGTCCATTCCTTCCTTTCGCGCTTGGCACGGGAACCTGCCAGGGCCTTTGGCCCCGGGCTGGGACGGGGAAGTGGGGGTGGTGGTGGCAGACAAGGCCCCTTTCCCAGTGGTGCGGAAGGCAGGCTCCCTCCACCCCGTTTTTTCCTCCCCCTCTGAGGAACCCTGTCAACCAGCACTCCCAAAACTGCCCGCGCAGGGCTACCCCAGGTACTGACTGTCTGCACAGTGACTCTGGTCAACTAGATGGCCGGCCCGGACTTAGTCTCGGGCAGCAGTGAGGACTGTAAGAGACCGGGTGGACCAGATGGCCTGCCTGGACTTTGTCTCAGACAGTGGTTGGGACTGTGAGAGACAGGGTCGACCCAATGGCCGGCCCAGATTTAGTCTCAGCGGTGATGGGGACCAGGAGAGATGAGGTCGACCAGATGGCTGACCCAAAATTAGTCTTGGACACTGGTAGAGACTGCTAGAGATGAGGTCAATCAGATGGCCTGGCTCAGACTTCGTCTCTGGCAGTGGCTCAGAAAGATGGGGTTGACCAGTTGTCTATAGAGATGAGAGATTGAAGACAAGGGACTGGTGATTGAGAGGGAAGGAGGAAGGCCGGGGGTGGGGCGGGGCGGTGCCGGGGGCAGGGCTAGGGGCGGGGCCAGACCAGGAACTAAGAGCAAATACATGTTCACAGAATATATTTATTTATTAAAAAATAAAAAGACTCAATTACGAGAGGAGGGCCCACATAACCCATGAAAGGGACATCCCTAGGGCTCCCAGCTTAGGTAATCAAAGAGACTACACCACAGGACTTGGCCCCACAGGACACCTACCACACTAAGTCACCCCATAAAGCGGGAGTCATGGCAGATCTAGCTCATACACAAAAAATTAACACGAAGAGGCAGCCAAAATAGGAAGACAGAGAAACAGACCCCAAGTGAAAAAAAAAAAAAAACAGTAGAAATCTCCAAAAAACACAGCTAAATCAAATGAAAGCAAGCTGTTTGTTAGATATAGAGTTCAAAGTAATGGTTGTAAAGATGTTCAAAGAACTTAGGGAAAATTATAACAGCATGGAAAAAAACATTTTTTGAAGTCAGAAATGAAGAATACAATATATGACATCATGAAACACTGGCTGTGGCTGGGTGGCTCATTCGATTGGAGCATTGTCACATACACCCAAAGACTGTGGGTTCAATTCCTGGTCAGGGAACATGCCTAGGTTGTGGGTTTGATCTCTGGTGAGGGCAAACACTGGAGGCAAACAATCAATGTTTCTCTCTCTCTCTCCCCTTCCCTTCCTCTCTCAAAAATCACTTTTAGCCTTGGCTGGTGTTTCTCAGTGGGTAGAGCATAGGCCCTGCACCACAGAGTCTCAGGTTCAATTCCAGGTCAAGGGCACATACCTGGATTGCAGGTTTGATCCCTAGCCCTAGTCGGGGCATGGGAGGGAGGCAACCAGTTGATGTGTCTCTCTCGCACTGATGTTGCTCTCTTTCCCACCGCCACCTTCCTTCCACTCTTTCTGAAAAGCAATGGAAACAATATCCTCTGGTGATGATTAACAAAAATAAAATAAATAAAATAAACTATAAAAAAAAATATCCTCAGTTGAGGATTTTGAAAAAAGAGTACACTGGAAGGAATAAGCAACAGGTTAAATAAAGCAGAAGATCAAATGAGTGATTTGGAAGACAAGGTAGAAAAAAAACAATCAGAGCAGCAAAAAGAAGAAACAAAATGAAAAGAATGAGGCTAGTTTAAGGGACCTTTGGGACAAAATGAAGTATAACAGCATCATCATCATAGGAGTATCAGAAGGAGGAGAGAGAGAGCAAAGGATTGAGACTTATTTGAAGGAATAATGACTGAAAACTTCCCTAAACTAGTGAAGAAAAGACACGCAAATCCCAAACAAGAAAAACCCAAAAAGGCCCAAACCAAGACACATCATAATTAAAAAGGAAAGGTTAAAGACAAAGAAAGAAACTTTTTAAAACAATTTTTGTTGATTTCAGAGAGGAAGAAAGAGGGAGAGAGAGAGAGAGAGAGAGAGAGAGAGAGAGAGAGAGAGACCTCAATGATGAGAGAATCATTGATTAACTGTCTCCTGCTTGCCCCACACTGGGAATGGAGCCCACATCCAGGCATGTGCTCTCACCAGGAATGGAAGCATGACCTCATGGTTCATAGGTCAACTCAACCACTGAACCACACCGGCTGGGCTTTAAATATTTATAGCTGAGTACCTTGAATGTGTAAATGTATGACTGTCCACAAATTTGTGAAATCATCAGCTATCTAATTGTTCAAATCTGTTTTTTCTTCATTGACATCATTCTCCTTTGCTTGGAGATCAATAACATAAATTGTCATACAGGTCCCTGAGTCTGTCTGTGTCCATGCTGAAATCTGGATTGCCTCCCATGCAGGTGCTTGCCCAGTGCTGGAAACAGAATTCCCAGTGTGAGGGAGGAGCTCTGCTCAGGAGAGGAGGGGCCCAGAGGAGGCAGCAATGACTCAGAGGTTTGAAGGAGAGCCATGAAGAAAAAGATGGGCCCTAGCCGGTTTGGCTCAGTGGATAGAGCGTCGGCCTGCGGACTCAAGGGTCACAGGTTCGATTCCGGTCAAGGGCATGTACCTTGGTTGCGGGCACATTCCCAGTGGGGAATGTGCAAGAGGCAGCTGATCGATGTTTCTGTCTCATCGATGTTTCTAACTCTCTATCCCTCTCTCTTCCTCTCTGTAAAAAGTCAATAAAATATATTTAAAAAAAAAAAAAAAAAGATGGTGCTGACCTACAGAAACAGGAAGTCAGTGAAGGGAAGTGTGCCGGGGGAAAAAAGTCCACAGTCCCAGTGGGGCCCTGCTTTCGTCTGAGAAATGGGGAGCAGTCTTCTCAGCATCTCCCAGGCCTCCCTCTCCACTGGGGTGTCCTCCCTGGGACGGCCCCACTGGCTCCTCCAGGCACCAAGGACAATAGAGCAGCCTTCACTTCCTCACTGGAACACTTCACATAGACCATCAACTCACTCCATGTGCCCCATGAGCCCTTCTGAGCAGTGGCACGACCCACCACAGACTCAAGATGATTCATCTATGTCATCCAATCAGCCTCCTTCCTGGTCCTCCAACCCAGGCCACACTTTTTCTCCATGTCTCTCCTCTCCCCACCTCCTGAGGACCCTTCCTATAGCCCCACCTGGTCTGAGCCAGCCTGCTGCACCCTCTCCACCAGTTTCCACCTTCAAAAGAGATCCAAGGTGCACATCTGATATCAAGACTGTGAATGGTCAGTTTGAGCTAAACTCACCAGCCCCAGCAAACATGACTCTCCCTCAATGGCGTTAACAATCAATAGAGCCAGTCTGCATGGCATTTTCACATAGTGGTCGCCTTTTTAAATCAGAAATCTTTTCCTACAATCTGTTGCTTCAAATTTATCCCTTTGACTTGGAGCTAAAATCCCAAATATTTGTGTGATTCACTAGACCAGCCGTGGGCAAACTACGGCCCGCGGGCCGGATCCCGTTTGAAATGAATAAAACTATTGAAAAAAAAGACCGTACCCTTTTATGTAATGATGTTTACTTTGAATTTATATTAGTTCACACAAACACTCCATCCATGCTTTTGTTCCAGCCTTCCAGTCCAGTTTAAGAACCCATTGTGGCCCTCTGAGTCAAAAAGTTTGCCCACCCCTGCACTAGACCCTGTGTGACTATCCTGAGCCTTTGCCTGACAGCTCTTACTTCTGACAACAGCTCAAGATCTTTCTGGACAAAGACACACCGTCCCTCCCCCCAGCCCACCACCTCTGGGCTCCTCCTCGCTCATGCCTTGGGTCAGTCCATGCCAGAGAAGGACCCCCTCAGCCAGAACCTGTGTTGCATGGCATCTGCCTGTCATTGAACCTCATTATCTCATTTCCTTTATTCTCCCGACGGGTACACGAGACTACAACTGAACTGTTTGCAGCGGAAATATCTGTAACATCTGCTTCATTCATCTCAGCCCCATGAGTCCAGGGAAGGGATCTCGGAACTTCAGTTACAACTCAGTAATACTGCCTGATTGCCTGGCCAGTGACAGTCCAGGGTTACTGCTCAGTAAGTACTGCATGGCCAGTGATGGTCTGGGGTTACTGCTCAGTAAGTACTGCCTGATCGCCTGGCCAGTGAGGGAAGGGAAGGGCAATTCCATTTACAGAGGCTCAGGAAAGGGAAGTGTCTTACACAAGCTCACAGAGGTTCTAGAAAAGGCAGAGTCAGAACTGGGCCTTAATTGGGTGAAGTCCTGCCCTGTTCCTCCACCCTCCTCACCTGGGACGGCTGTCACCGTCTGGATTTGGGTTTGGCATGAGGTGGAGGCAGAGGGTGTGGGGTCTGGTGAGACTCAGGTCGGTCTCAGAGGTCCCACAGCTTGCTGGCCCCTAGGGCCCACCCTCCAGGGAGGGGCTACTTCCCTTCCTGTGAGGCCACTGATGAGGAACCAGTGATTTATCACTTGGGGACTGGACCCTGTCACACCTCATTCTTGCCTTTGTCCGCCAGGCTCTGTGCAGTTTATGTCGTCTGCACACCGGGGACCACGTGAAGAAGCCCCCCAACGTAGAAACTCACCACCCTTCTTGGCCTCGGTGAGCTCTGGGGAAAGGAGGAGGGGAGGGAGCGTTAACAGCTCAGTAACCATCCCTGGGCTGACGGGATGGTGGAAGGAGGGGAGAAAACGTGCATGTGTGGAGTCTCAGGAAAGAGAAGGGAACTCCCAAGGTCACACAGACTCTGTGAGAGGCAGGAGCTGGTGCTTCCTTCTGCTCTGCCCTGTGCCCTGCACCCTCGGGGACTGGGACCAGGGTCACCCTCTGGATTGGGGTTGGACAGGAGGTGGAGGCAGAGTGTGGGGCTTCTGCTGAGACTCACATCTGGTCCTGAAGTCTCAGAACCTGCTGTGTCCTCATCCATCCTTCTTGGAGAGCAGAGTGAGGCTGATGAGGAAACAGGGACCTGTCACACAGAGCCGGGACCCTGTCACACCCGTGCGTCTGCTTGTCCTGCTGGGCTCTGCGGACTTCATTCATCATCAGTGCCACTGGGGACCATGGCAGACAGCACCACAACCTTTAACTTCATTGTCCTCCTGGGCCTTGGTGAGTCTGTGGGGAAAGGAGGGGTGGGGTCCCCTCCCCTCCCAGGTCCTGGTCTTGCAAGAGCCCAGGACTCAGGAGGCTCAGTGGGGACAGGACTTTGGGGGGAGGAGACGTGCTCAGTCCCAGGTCTGTCCCCAGTGCTCAGGGGCCCCAACCAGCCTGGAGCTTCTGTGTGCGGTCAGGGACGGTTCTCACAGGAACTCTCTTCCAGGGCTGTGTCAGGGCCCATGGGACCAGGTACAGGCAGGTGAGTCTCCCCCCCCCTGCTCCCCCAGACCTCCTGCTACAGCACAGTCACCCCAGGGCAGCTGTGGAGACACAGAGTTTGGAATAATGGTGACCAATCTGGGAGGGGCCTGGGAGTGACAGCTGGTAAAGGTGGGGAGAAGGACGCCCCTGAGATTTCAGGTCTCATTCTTTTCCAGGAGTTCTTCCCAAACCCTCCATCTGGGCTGACCCAGGCCCCATCGTCACGAACGGGAGCCCTGTGACCATCTGGTGTCAGGGGTCTCTGCAGGCTAGTGCCTACGTTCTGTATAAAAACAGGGGCTCTGAGCCCTTGGATACGAAGATCCCACAGGACTCCAGCTTCAAGGCCGGTTTCCTCATTGGAGCCATGACCCCATCCCACTCAGGCTTGTACCAGTGTGCATATTACACCACTGGGGACATACTGTCAGAGCAGAGTGACCCCCTACTCCTGGTGGTGACAGGTAAGGAAGACAGTGGGTACCCCTCCCTATTGTGGGTTCCAGGTCAAAGGCAGGGGGAATAAAGTGTGGCCTCAGGAACACCCCTGGGCATGAGAGTGACGGTCCCTTTAACACACACCCTTTCTCCTCCCTCAGGACTGGGCAATGCACCCTCCCTCTCAGCCCAGCCAAGCCCTGTGGTGGCCTCAGGAGGGAACGTGTCCCTCTTGTGTAGCTCATGGTTCACATCGGGCCCTTTCCATCTGCTGAAGGAGGGAGGGGCTGACCCGCCCCAACGCATGGAAGCAGAATGGAGGATCTATGCTGGGAGGTGGAGGGCCATCTTCCCTCTGGGCCCCGTGAGTGCCTCCCATGGGGAGACCTACAGATGCTATGGTTCTTCCAGCTCCAACCCCAACGTGTGGTCACAGCCCAGTGCCCCTCTGCACATCAAGGTCGCAGGTGAGTGACAGGCCCGGATGCATCCCCATGTGTTTCCTGGGCCCAAAATCACGGTGCTCATTGTCCACTAGGGACCTGAAGTCAGGGGGTCAGTGACACTCGCCTCTTGGGAATAGAACCACAGGCGGGAAGTTCAGGGAGGTACATGTGAGACCTCACTTCAGCCCAGTGGGCGATGTGGGGTATCCCCTAGTGCCACTGTCCCCTCCTCCCAGGTGTGCACAGGGAGCCCATCCTCTCGGCCCAGCCAGGCTCGCTGGTGCTGCCTGGACACAGCCTGACCCTCCAGTGCCACATGGAGGCCAGTTTTGACACATTCGCTCTGACCAAGGACGAGGGGCTCCCACACCCTCCCCCCAGCGCCTCTTCTGATTTATTAGAGTTTACTAGGAATGTTCTCTTTCCCTGACAGATACACATTCCCCCATAATTATCTTTTCTCAGACTTTTAACCACATGACACACATTACAAAGGCTTCTTGGTGTCACCCATTTCGATATTAACCCAACTGAGTAACACTTTTCTGAATTGTGGATATGACATTTAGAGTTATTGCATGGATCACTGTAACAAGGAGATGTCAATAATTTTGTTTATATCTCGGGTTTTATAGCAAATAGGGTAACAGGTTGACATGATTTCCTACTTTGGGTGCTCACTCAATAATGAAATGAGGGGGGTTTCCTCTGTGACTTAAAGTTTGAGGCAGAAGTGTGGACTTCATTGGTTATGACCTTTGTTGTACTTTGAGATAAAGCAAAAGTTCACACCATTAGCATCCATATGCCCACATTTCTCATTTGGTAAGTATATCTACCACTGTAGGTATTCATTTGTATAATTGTAGAATAAATGAGTTAAACCCTAGCTGGCTTGGCTCAGTGGATGGAGAGTCAGCCTATGGACTGAAGGGTCCCAGGTATGATTTTGGCCAATGACACATGCCCAGGTTGCAGGCTCAGTCCCCTGAAGGGCGTGTTCAGGTGGCAGCCAATCAATGATTCTCTCTCATCATTGATGTTTCTATGTCTCCTTCCCTCATCCTCTTGGAAATCAATAAAAATATATTTAATAAATAAATAAATGAGTTAATAGAAGAATCAATACATGAATAATTCCAGGTGACAATGAAAATGTGGACCCCAGAGAGGAGGAGACTAGGCAGGGTGGGGTGAAGGAGACCCAACCCAGATATTCACCCCTTCATGCTCCTGAGATTCAGGAGCCCCTGACACCAACCCCTCTTCCATGGACCCTGGGTCCCCAGCTGTTGAAAATGTGGAATCTCAGTTGTAGGGGAGTAAGCTCATGGGTCTTGAGTCTCAGGCTGAACATGGAACACGCAGCTCTTAGTTATTTCTGAATTGGGACCATTAGTCCCCTCACCCTCAGTTCTTGGGCTCAGCCAACTCTTATCAAGGTGACTCAGAGCAGGTGCTGAGTTCAGACATCACAGAGACCCTGATGTCAAGGAGAGGTGGGAACCAGGGTTGACATCAGAACTCTGGAGATTTGGGTTCTGCCCTGACCTTTCTGACCTTTGTATCCAGATTTTCCAGCCTCCAAACCCCAAGACTACACAGTGGAGAATCTCATCCGGATGGGCGTGGCTGGCTTGGTCCTGGTGGTCCTCACGGTGCTGCTATTTCAGGCTCGAAACGACACCAGAAGGACCCATGATGCAACCAGCATGTGAACACAGAGGCAACAATGCACCGTTCAGAGTGGGGGAGGCTTGGAGCCCATCTGATGATCCCAGGAGGTGCTGAAAGAGAATACGGACCATAGTTGGGGAAACTGTCTGCTGAGAATGTCCAGGGAAGAAGACGTGAGAGGCATGTTTTGGGTGCTGGAGAACGTGGGTCATGTCCCTGTAGAGGACGCCTCCTCCATCCACCTGGGGTGCTCTCCCTCCATCCCTGACCTCGCTCACTCTCCTTCACTGCCCTTCTATTCTCAACCTGTGACGTGAGGACCTGTCCCACCTGGCTGGTTTGGATTCCCATCTAAACACCCCTTCATGCTGGGCCACACCCATCCCAATAAAATGTGGTCTCTTCATAACCTTGGGATTGTTTATTTTATTTCATTTTTACTTTTTTAACTATATTTTTATTGATTTTAGAGAGAGACAAAGGGAGAGAGATAGACAATGGAAACATTGAGGAGAAAAAAAAATCAGCTGCCTCAAGCACGCCCCCTTTTGAGGATGGAGCACGCCATGCAAGCATGTGCCCTGACCTGGATTTGAACCAGTGACCTCCTGACTCATAGTTAATGTTCAACCACTGAGCCACACTGGCTAGGCTGTAGGATTACTTTTAAACGAAGAAGAACTTATTTAAAAAAAAAAAAAAAGCCCTGATACCTGCTCCACATGGTCTACCGGCCTGCCCATTGCACATCTCCACCCTCCTACCGTCTCCATGAAGCTTGTTCTTTGTATCCTTACCTGGGACCATCTGATCACCTGGATTCCAGGTGGTTCTGAATGCTGCTTGCCCTGTAGTTTAGTTGTGATTTCACTGTGGTCATGGGAGGATTTCAGTACTTCCTTTACTTCCTCTGCTATCTTGAGCAGAAGTCCTAACATTTTGATAATAAATAAATAATTTTGAATTGTTGGCATCATTTTATTTAAGTAGTGTGTAGGGTTCATTTTAAGTAGCTTTTAAAATATTTTCCAGACCAGTTTTAAATTGATTCAGATTTGTTTGTTTTATACATTTACATGAATCAGTCTGGAGGTCACACATGCCTTTCCTATAGGAATAGTTACCACCATTGTTAATATTGGTAAACGGGTCTGTGGGCCAATCATTAGCTGCAACAACAACCATTCCACCTGGAGCGATAGGGTCACTGTGCCTCAGGGTTTCTACCAAAGGGACACTGCTGATGCCGGCTGCACTGAAAGGCTCAACACCACACGTGGCCACAGGGTCAGGAGAACATCGCCTGAGAAAGCTGTCTGATGTACATGGATCTGAACCCTTGAAGGATCACGTCCAAATAGACCAATTTCCCCAAAAGAATCGGCCAACAAAAATGTAAAACTGGGAACAAACCCAAGTCTGTATCTGCACCTGGATCTGCCAGGGGCCTGGATGCTACAGTCGCTGGGTCTTCCTCATTGGAGTGTCCGTCACTGTAGGATTCAGGACAAGCTTGTTCTTGGCAGCTGCATCGCCAGTCCCTTCTTATGAGCCACCGCTCCACACACCTGCCTTCCCCACACTAATGTCTGTGTCCCTGAGCTGTGCATATAGGCATATAAGGCGCCCGGTTAATTTCTCCTCACCAGCCCAGCCCCCTCTTCCTTCCCTGGAAATTCCACAGTCTGTTCCGTGCTTCTATGTCTCTGGATCTGTTTTATTCTTCAGTTTATATTGTTCCTCAGAATCCACACACAAGTGAGATCATGTGATACTTACCTTTCTCTAACTGGCTCATTTCACTTAGCATAATACTCTCCAGGTCCCTCCATGCTGCCTCAAAGGGTAAGAAATCCTTCTTTTCTACAGCTGCATGGCATTCCATGGTGTAAATGTATCAGCTTTTTTACCCACTCACCTACTGATGGGCCCTTGGGCTGTTTCCAGATTTTAGCTATTGTAACTTGGGCTTCTATGAACATGGGAGTGTATATGTTCTTTCTGATTGCTGTTTCAGGGTTCTTAGGGTATATTCCCGGTGTGGGATCACTAGGCCAAATGGCAGTTCCATTTTTAATTATTTGAGGAAACTCCACACCGTTTTCCATGATGGCTTCATCAGTCTGCATTCCTACCAGCAGTGCACGAGGGTTCCCTTTTCTCCACATCCTCACCAGCAAAGGTAATTTGTTGATTTGTTGGTGATAGCCATTCTGACAGGTAAGATGATCCCTCATAGTTTTTTATTTTCTGTCTTTCTGGTGATCAGTGATTGCACCAGTTTCATTGATTACTATGGGATTCCAGCTCTTTCCTTTCCATCCCTTATTTCACATCCATTTGCATTGAACTGATTTCCTGCTATGAACCATAGAGGAGCCATTGAAGAGGTCCAAAGTGGCCCTGGCCTGACTCTCCCCCAATCTTACTGTTCCTTGCTGTAGATGACTCCACTCTTCCCTATATAGGCCAGCTCTTCCTCAGAGGTGGAGATCTGCGACTCTTGCCTAGCCCCTTCAGCTTCCAGGGATGTGGCCAGCTGGGCCTCCTCAGCGCATTAGGCTGACTTCCCTGAGTTTCTCCTGGAGCTGGGCTTCCTGTTCATCCAGCCCATTAAGGAGACTCTGTGCTTGCTGTGTCTGGGCCTGTACTTTTTACAGATTAGCATTTGCCCTTTGAAGACCCTGGCCCACACTGTTCTCTGTTGAAGAGTACATCTGTCGCCCAGCTTGAGTGGCCCAGTTGGTTGAGCATTAGCCTGTGCACAGAAAGGTTCCTGGTTCACTTCCAGATCAGGACCCACATCTGGGTTGTAGGTTCAATCCTTGGTCAGGGTACATGCAGAAGGCAACTGATCAATGCCTCTCTTTCGCATCCATGTTTCTCTGTCTTCCTCTCTCTAATCATGTCTTCAGGTGATAATTTTTTTAAATGGAGTACCTTCTTTCTCCTTAAGGTCCTGTTGCACATTATTCATTCCCTCTTTAGATCAATAGTGTCATTGTTAAGGGCATCTAGCTCCTTAATAGCAGAGAAATCTATAGCAGGACTGGATCCTATGATGTTATTTGGTATTGGGCCATGTGTGGTGGTTGGAGCATCTCAGGAGTAAAAATGTGAAGAGGATCAACGCCCTTTATTAACTTCTGATTGACTGAGTGAAAAACCAAGGCAAACATGTCCTTTGAAAGCTTCCCACAGGGTCACATTACATCCAAATGTAGATTAGTCAGGTAGAAGCTAACCCTGTCTCCAGGAAGATCTCACAAACTTCCAATCCAGAAAAAAAATGACACATGTCCCCATCAGTTTCCAGGAAGATGCCATCCTCTTCAGCTTTCTCTGCAGGGGATCCAGCCCACGTTTTCCTCTGAGCAGGTGGCACAAGGCTGGAGGCCAGGACATGGGCACAGGTGCTTGCTCCAATGTGCCCTTTACCGAGCACATGGCACCTGCAGACTCATGTCTGTGAGGATTGCACCAGGGCCAACACCACTCAGCTCCCAAAGGCTTCCAAGGGCAGCCACAGGCAGCTTGGAGGTCAGTGACGCTGGTTTCCCTTTTTACAGACAAAAAATCACGTATGGGGCTTAAAACGATCAAAAATGGCACCATGTTTGCCCTTGTCTTCAGATTTTACAGCCCATGGGAGCTCCGATGCAGAGGTTCCACTGTCCAGCAATGGACTATGGGTGTCATGATATCTGGCTGCTGGAAAGCAAGGTTTAAGCTCCTCAGTGACACCTGCAATGCATTCTGGATACATGCACAAGACACGGAGCAATGAACAATTCCTGTTTGCTCAGGACACCTTTGCCTTCTGGGTCAGCAAAACTGTAAACCTTTCCCAGTGTCAGATCTGGAGCCTGATATGTTGAGGGAAGCAGCAGCATCAGCAGCCAGTACCCTCAGAGATGGCCTGCACCCCCCTGTCTGTAGCATTTTCCAAATGAAGGGGTCCCACTTGATGACTGTGTCCTGGAGAGCTGGGGCAGCACAGCCATGGTGCCCCCATCCTGCAAGGGAAGGGGAAGGAAGGACAGGCAGACAGAGGTACAGTGGCAAGGAAGGGTAGGGTGCATGGGAGGCAAGCCCTTCCCTCCTTTCACCACCTGGGATTTCTCTTCACGTCCATTCCTATTGGACGCTCCCCTCCCACACGCCTGCTTCTCCACAGAGAGTCCTTCCGAGGGTTGTCCTGATGTTCAGGATGCAAAGAGGTAGAGAATGGGATCTGCCCTGCCCCATGGAATCCTCTCTCTCTAAGTTAACATCTGACTGTGATGTGCCCAGCAGGGCCCACGCCAAAGGAGAACCTCACACTCACAGCTGGACAGACGCCCACACCCGGCTAGAATGGATTGAACCTGTTTCAGTCACACACACAGGGGACCTGGCTCAGTGCTGACCATGGGCTGGGTCTGTGGACAGAGAGGCCCCAGAGCCCGTATCCAAAGCATGTGGAGGGGCAGCCCTGCTCCAACTTTCACCCTGAATCCATTCTCCTCACTGTGTGTGGCCACCTTGGGTCCCTCTCTTGTCCACACAGTGGTGGGAAGCTCCACGCTGATGACTTCTGGCTGCACCCAGGCACCAGTAACCACTCAACTTTGGCCCCCATCATCTATTCTGCTTCCCTCTCCATCTGGGGAACTTGCACTTCCCTTTTGGGCACTGAGGATGGCCACATGTTTCAGAAAGTGCATAGCCTTTCTCAGCATCAGGAGCAGATGGGGATTTGATCGTAGGTATAGCAATCATCCAATTCCTGCAGAGTTCTGAACAACACCACTCAGGGCTCACCTCACAGGCTTACTCAGGTGTGGAAATAAACCAGGATGGCTCCCTCCAGGTCCCCGCGGCACCGACCCCACAACCACTCTAAGGAGTTGGGTTCTTGACAATGTGCTTCATGAAAGGAAACTGAGAATCAAGATGTTGTACCTTCCTGGCACAAGAATAGGCATATAGATCAATGGAATAGAATAGAGAGCCCAGAAATCGGCCCGAACCAATATGCTCAATTAATATTTGACAAAGGAGGCAAGAACATACAATGGAGCCAAGATAGTCTCTTCAATAAATGGTGTTGGGAAAATTGGACAGATATATGCAAGAAAATGAAACTAGACCACCAACTTACACCATACACAAAAATGAACTCAAAATGGATAAAGGACTTAAATGTACGATGGGAAACCATAAAAATTCTAGAAGAATCCAAAGGCAACAAAATCTCAGACATATGCCGAAGCAATTTCTTCACTGATACAGCTCCTAGGGCACTTGAAACTAAAGAGAAAATGAACAAATGAGACTACATCAAAATAAAAAGCTTTTGCACAGCAAAAGAAACCATCAACAAAACAACGAGAAAACCCACTGCGTGGGAAAACATATTTGCCAATGTCATATCTGATAAGGGCCTAATCTCCAAAATTTATAGGGAACTCATACAACTTAACAAAAGGAAGATAAACAATCCAATCAAAAACTGGGCAAAGGACCTAAATAGACATCTTTCAAAAGAGGACATTCAGAAAGCCAAGAGACATATGAAAACATGCTCAAATTCACTAATCATCCAAGAGATGCAAATCAAAACAACAATGAGGTACCATCTCACACCTGTCAGACTGGCTATCATCAACAAATCAACAAACGACAAGTGCTGGAGAGGATGTGGATAAAAAGGAACACTTGTGCACTGCTGGTGGGAATGCAGACTGGTGCAGCCACTGTGGAAGACAGTATGGAGTTTCCTCAAAAAACTGAAAATGGAACTCCCATTTGACCCTGTGATCCCACTTCTAGGAATATATCCCAAGAAACCAGAAACACCAATCAGAAAGGATATATGCACCCCTATGTTCATAGCAGCACAATTCACCATAGCTAAGATCTGGAAACAGCCTAAGTGCCCATCAGTAGATGAATGGATTAGAAAACTGTGGTACATCTACACGATGGAATACTATGCTGCTCTAAAAAGGAAGGAACTCTTACCATTTGCAACAGCATGGATGGAACTGGAGAGCATTATGCTAAGTGAAATAAGCCAGTCAATGAAGGAAAAATACCACATGATCTCACTCATTCATGGATAATAGAGACCATTATAAACTTTTGAACAATAATAGATACAGAGGCAGAGCTGCCTCAAACAGATTGTCAAACTGCAGCAGGAAGGCCGGGGAGGGTTGGGGGGCAGGAGGTAGCGGGGTAAGAGATCAACCAAAGGACTTGTATACATGCATATAAGCATAACCAATGGACATAAGACACTGGGGGATAGGGGAGGCTAGGGGACTGTCTAGGGCAGGGGGGGAAATGGACAAATATGTAATACCCTTTGTAATACTTTAAGCAATAAAGAAAAATAAAAAATAAAAGATGTTGTACCTTGAGAGTGAAGGTCACACACCTAATGGACAATGGAGGACGATTTAAATAAGAATCAGCCCAGCCAGCGTGGCTCAGGGTTTGCATATCGTTCTGTGAACCAGGAGGTTGAGGTTGGATTCTTCCTGAGGGCACATGCCCGGGTTGGTGGGCTCAATCGTCCATGTGCGGCCTGCAGAACGCAGCCAGTCAGTTGATCTTTCTCATCATGGATGTTTATATCGCTCTCTACCTCTCCCTTTCTCTCTGTAACCAATAAAAACATATATTGAAAATAAAAATAAATAAGAATTCGTTTTGTTCCCCAAATCACAGCAATAACACACTCACTGACTGTGAAGACAGGGGCCCGGGACGAGAAGCAGCGATCTTCCTGAGGAACAAGACACTGAGGGTCGGAGGGACTCAGAGGCGAGTTCCCACCCTGATGGGGTGGATGCTGTTGCAAGAAAGGGGAGTGACCGGGGGCTGGGATAGGAAGAGAACCACACTCTGGGGCCAGAGGAGAAGACCTGTTTCTTCCCTTATTTCCCTGCATTTCCCTCTGTGCTCATTGTCACAGGGACATCGCCCTGAGCTGCACAGTTGGAGCGTGAGCCTGTCCCTGATGATCTGAGCTCTGCAGGCCACAGGGACCTACATCTTCCTGAAGCGTCTCCAGGGCCCGGGTGGCACTGTCCATGGTGAGGACCCCAGGGAGGTGCTGATGGACGGGCTGAGGAGGAAGGAGACCCCGTCGGGGAGGCTCTGAGAGGGGAGGACGTGCCCTGGGTCACCTCACCTAAAAGGGGCATCTCAGGAGGCTCCGGGTCTATTTCCTGCTTTACCATGGAAATGAGAGCCAAGCTGTGCCCTCCCCTATAGGCTGCTGATGTAACAACCCTGTGATGGGGAGGATTGGCCTCCAAGTGACCACCACCCGTGCATCTCTCTGTCCATCCTGCTGGCTCCGTGGCCTCCTCCATCTGCTCAGCTGAGGCCACAGGGAGAAGACACTATGACCTCCACCCTCACAGCCCTGCTCTTCCTCGGTGAGATGGGAGAGGGGAGTGGGGAGGGGACTCTGGTCAATCAGGACCCAGGACTCAGGAGGCTCATGGGGAGGAGGGTGCTGCTCAGGGTTCAGGGCAAATCTCTCACAAGGACTCTCTTCCAGGGCTGAGTGTGGGCCTCAGGACCCCAGTGCAGGCAGGTGAGTCTGTCCCCAAGTGTCCCAGGTCCCGCTCATCCAGGGCCACCCTCCAGGCAGGTTGGGAAGGAGTGCAGATCTGTCTGACCTAATGGGGGGCATCTGGGACTGAGAGTTGGGACCAGGGGTGGGAATGTTCTGTGACCCAGCCTCTGATTCCTTCCAGGAACCCTGTTCAAGCCCACCCTCTGGGCTGAGCCAGGCCCTGTGATCCCCTGGGGGAGCCCCGTGAACATCTCCTGTCAGGGGACCCCAGGGGCTGAGGAGTATCATCTGGAGAAAGAGGGAAGCCCATCATCATGGAAAATACAGAAGCCACAGGAGCCCGGGGACAGGGCCAAGGTCTTTATCACACACATGACAGAGCATGATGCAGGGATATATCGCTGTTACTACCTCAGCCCCAAAAACTGGTCAGAACGCAGTGACCCCCTGGAGCTGGTGATGGTGAATGGTGAGAGGACACTCAGGGGTCCCAGCCTCTGGCTCTGCCCTCAGGAAGGGGGTCTGCAATCAGGGTGTCTCCCTCTCACAGCCCAGCCCTGGGGGACATGAGGGAGGTGTGAGCCCATTTAACATGCTTCCTCCTCCTCTCCTAGGATCCTACAGCAAACCCAGCCTCTCAGCCCTGCCCAGCCCTGTTGTGACCTCAGGAGGGAACGTGACCCTCCAGTGTGGCTCATGGCAGGGATTTGACAGGTTCATTCTGACTGAGGAAGGAGATCACAGGCTCTCCTGGACCCTGGACTCACAGCCACAGCCCAGTGGGTGGTCCCAGGCCCTGTTCCCTGTGGGCCCCGTGACCCCCATTCACAGGTGGATGTTCAGATGCTATGGCTGCTACAGGAATATATCTCACAGGTGGATGTTCAGATGCTATGGCTGCTACAGGAATATATCTCAGGTGTGCTCACCACTTAGTGACCCCCTGGAGCTGCTGGTCCCAGGTGAGTCCCATTATTGTCCCATCCATAGATTGAGGCACCAGACACATTATTGGCATCTTTGCTGTGAAGGGAGCCCCATGCGAGAGGGTGATGGGAGCACAGAGGCTTCTAGGCCAGAGACACAGAGAGAGACAGTGAGACCTGGAGGCCAGGCCAGGAGAAGGGGGTTTATGGGAGGAGCAGCCCCTGTAATTCTTGTCTGGTCTCCCCAGGTGAGGCTGAGAAGCCCTCCCTCCTGAGCCAGCAGGGCCCCATCGTGGCCTCTGGACAGAGCCTGACCCTCCAGTGTCGCTCTGATGGCGGCTATGACAGATTCGCTCTGCACAAGGAGGGGGCACGGGGCCTCCCCCAGAGCCTTGTCCTGCAGCCCCAGGCTGGGCTCTCTCAGGCCCACTTCCCCCTGGACACTGTGAGCAGCTCCCACGGGGGCCAGTACAGATGCTACGGTGGATACAACCTCTCCTCTGAGTGGTCGGCCCCCAGTGACCCCCTGGACATCCTGGTGGCAGGTGAGGAGCCAGTGGGTTCAGTCAGGGACCAGACTCTGCACAGGCCCTGCTGGGGTCTAAGGTGGGGAGACTAGAATGAAAGTGCAGGCCCCAGGGAGGGAGAGAGACAAGAGAGACGGGGGGTGGGAAGGGAGATGGAGAAACCCAAAGAAACAGAAACAGACAGAGACGAGGGTCCTCAGAGAGAGGCCTGTTGACTCTCAGGCCAGAACAAGGTGGACACGAGCCCTCAACTCCCTTCCTCTCTCTAGGACACCTGCCTGACAGACCCTCCCTCTCGGTGCAGCCAGGCCCCAGGGTGGCCTCAGGAGTGAACGTGACCCTGCTGTGTCAGTCACAGAGCCCGAGGGACACGTTCCTTCTATCCAAGGAGGGGGGAGTGGATCCCCCTCTGCATCTGAGATCAAAGCCCGGAGCTCAGCAGTACCTGGCGGAGTTCTCCATGAGTCCTGTGACCTCAGCCCACGGGGGCACCTACAGGTGCTACAGCTCAAACAGCTCCTCCCCCTTCCTGCTGTCACTCCCCAGTGAGCCCCTGGAGCTCCTGGTCTCAGGTGAGGGCCCCTGACCCTGTCTGCTGAGCTGTCAGCTCAGGGTCCCGTACCCAGAACAATCATGGGCTGAAAGGGAGGGAGGGGCTGTAGGGATGGTCACCCAGAGGAGATCTGCCCCACAGACGCCCCCATCCCGCTCTCCACTCCTTCCCCTACCTGGTCCAGAAGGTGCCAGGTGGGCGGTGGGAGGGACTTAGTGAGGACTCTGCCTGAGGTGGGCTTAAGGGTCAGCCCCAGACTCTCCCCCTCTTCCTGTCCTTCCCTGGGACCCAGCCCCCCTCCCACGGGATCCTCTTTGCTCAGAGGGAGAGCGCTCCCCTGAGCAGTTCTGAGTCTAAGGACCTAACCCCACCCATGCACTAAGGGCAGGCTGTGTCCTAAGGCTGCTGGGAGCTGGGACACATTTCAGGGAACCACAGGCACCAGGGGTTGTGGGGATCAGCCTCCCCGGCCCAGGAAGTCAGCCCACAGAAAGGAAATGGGGTCTCTGTGGGGAGGTGGTGGGTCCCTCCATGGGGACAGGGATGAGCCTTGTGGGAGTTCAGGCCTCTCTGAAGTCCCTCACTTGGGCATGCCCTTCCCTTCCCTGGGCTTCCGTGTCTGCACATGTTAACCATGTGAATCATGGCCCAGAGCTTACATTTCCTGTCAGTTCTGGCCCTGACCTCTTGGGAGAGGGGCCTCACAGGGAAGCCCCCAGGATGTGATGTTATGGGGCCTGTCCCCTCTGTCTCAGTGACGGTGACACTGTACAGGGAGGGACAGGCAGGACAAGGGTCCGGGCACCCAGTCCTCCCCCTCAGCTCAGGCTCAGCTCAGAGGAGGGAACAGGGAGGATCAGCCCTGGCTCAGCTCCTGGCTCTGCTGCTCCTGCTGTGGGGCTGGGCGGTCCCTTCTCTCCTCTGAGTGTCGGGTTCCTGTCTGCTCATCCCTGGTCGCATCCTGCTCACAGGCTGCTGGGAGGTGAGGTGACATAAGGTCGTCACAGAGCTCAGGAAGGCAGAGCCCCAGCCCAGCCTGACCTTCCTGAGGGGCATCAGGGCCTGCCGGGTGGAGATGGATGAGGGAGAGACTCAGAGTCCAGCCCTCACCCTGCCCCTCCTGTCCCTGCTGTGCTGGGTGTGGGTAATGAGGAAGGACCCTCAGCTCCAGATGAGACGTGGACAGGCCCCTGCAGAGGGGGAGCCCAGACAACAAAGCTGGTTTCCTAGGGAGTGGGGGGGGGGGAGGAGAGTGAGGGCAGCACAGGGAACCCACATTCCTCATCCAGGAGGTTCATTCCAGTCCTAGCCCTGCCCCGCCCAGGCTGGGTGACCTGGGGCACATGATTAACCTCTTTGAGCCTCAGTGAAGTGGGTGGTGGGGTCAGCAATCCCTGGTGCATGACTGCTGTGAGGTTAGAGGAGGTGAGTGACAGACACCAGCATGTGCCTCACACACAGTAGGTGCTCATTCAATGGTATCTTTGGCTCATTCACGTCATGAGCTGGAGATGGACGCCCCTGACCTTTCATGTCTGATTCCTTTCCAGGAGACGTCCCCGAACCATCCATCTGGGCTGACCCAGGCCCCATCTTCACCAATGGGAGCTCTGTGACCATCTGGTGTCAGGGGTCTCTGCAGGCTAGTGCCTACGTTCTATATAAAGAGAGGGGCTCTGAGCCCTGGGATACCAGGATCCCACAGGACTCCAGCAACAAGGCCGGTTTCCTCATTGAAGCCACGACCTCATCCCACGCAGTGCTGTACCAGTGTGCATATTACACCACTGAGGACATACTGTCTCAGAGGAGTGACCCCCTGCTCCTGGTGGTGACAGGTAAGGGAGACACCGGGTCCCCTCCCCACTGTGGGCTCCAGGTCACAGGCAGAGGGAATAAAGTGTGGCCTCAGGAGACCTCACCCCTCACAGAACACACCTGGGACATGAGAGTGACCGTCCCTTTAACACAGACCCTTTCTCCTCCCTCAGGAGTGGGCGATGCACCCTCTCTTTCAGCCCAGCCAAGCGCTGTGGTGGCCTCAGGAGGGAACGTGTCCCTCTCCTGTAGCTCACAGCTCACATCTGGTCCTTTCCATCTGCTGAAGGAGGGAGGGGCTGACCCGCCCCGACACATGGAAGCAGAATGGAGGATGCATGCTGAAAGGTGGCAGGCCCAGGCCATCTTCTCTCTGGGCCCCGTGAGCCCCTCCCATGGGGGGACCTACAGATGCTATGGTTCTTCCAGCTCCTACCGCAACGTGTGGTCACAGCCCAGTGCCCCTCTGCACATCCAGGTCACAGGTGAGGGACAGACCCGGCTGCAAACGCATCTGTTTCCTGGGTCTAAAACGACTGTGCTGTGTGTCCATAGGAGCCCTGGGCTCATGGGGTCAGTCACTCTGGCCTCTTAGGGACAGACCCACAGGCAGGAGGCTTAGGGAGGGACATGGGAGACCTCTCACTGCAGCCCAGTGGGCGATGTGGGGTGTCCCCTGGCTGCCACTGTCCCCTCCTCCCAGGTGTGCACAGGGAGCCCGCCCTCTCAGCCCAGCCAGGCTCGCTGGTGCTGCCTGGACACAGCCTGACCCTCCAGTGCCACGCGGAGGCCGGCTTTGACACATTCGCTCTGACCAAGGACGAGGGCCTCACACACCCCCAGCGCCTCGATGGGCAGCACAGCCCCCACTTCCCCCTGGTCCATGTGAACCGCACCCACGGGGGCCGGTACAGATGCTACAGTGGACACAACCTCTCCTCTGTGTGGTCGGCCCCCAGCGCCCCCCTGGACATCCTGGTGGCAGGTGAGGCGCCAGCCCTGCCCCTGTCCTGAGGGTCTGCTCAGGGCTCTGGGCCCAGGGTCACCTGGGGGTGACGGGGTCCAGGACAGGGGCCTAGAGCAGAGGCTGAGCTGGGCAGAGGCCTAGGGGAGGGACTGATAGAGGGGGTGAGGCCATGGAGATATAAAACACCCCCCAAGGGGACTGAGAGGAGCTGGGAGGGGGTCACAGACAGAGTCTCTGGAAAAGGACTAAGTCTCTCAGCTCAGGGTCAAGAGCTTGAAGGAAGGGGTGGCTTTCTACACACCACACCTTCCTCTCCCCAGGAATGTACAGGAAACCCTCCCTCTCAGCCCAGCCGGGACCCTCAGTGCCCAGGGGAGTGAACGTGACCCTGCAGTGTGGCTCTGAGATCTGGTTGGACACCTTCCACCTGCACAGGGAGGGGTCACTGGACCCTCCCCAGCACCTCCATCTGCAGGACACGTCTGCACCCTCTCAGGCCACCTTCACCCTCAGTCCTGTGACCTCAGGCTTCCCGGGGACCTACAGGTGCTATGGCTCAAACAGCACCTCCCCCTACCTGCTGTCACAGCCCAGCGACCCCCTGGAGCTGGTGGTCTCAGGTGAGGAGCCCTGATCCCGTCCTTTCTGTGCTCGGTCAGCTCAGGGCCCTGTCCCTAGGAGTGTGGGTGACAGTAATAAACAAGGGGGTGGAGGAGGTTCCACAGAGCTGGGTCCAGCCCAGGAGAGAGTAGAGACAGGACCTCCCTCTCCTGAATCCCATTTCTGAACCTCAGCAGAGATGTAGGGTAGGGAAGGCGAGTGAGATATGAGTGAAATGAGCAGGAATGTGATTAGACTGAGCAGAGAACACAGACCCCAACCACTCACCTCCTGACGACTTCATCTCAGAATCTGGATCCCTCTAGTCCCAGCCCCACTGGACACTCCAATAGAGAAGCATCCTGCCTGTGTGCACCACCCTGCATGGCCCCCTGTGCTCTCCTGGAGGCCTCCAGGCCCTCAGTGCTCACCTGAGAACAAGGAGGGACCCTGCAGGCCTCGTGGGGACCTGCGGCCTCCTGCCCAGACTCTGTGCATTCCCCTCTGCTCAGTGTCTCTGTGCACACGGGTCTATTATGGCTCTTCTTAGAGAAACTTCAGGGAATACTTCCGTCTAAAGGCTCACAATTTAACTGACATTATATGGCATCCAGATAGAAATATAAACATTCTATTCCTCTTTTTATTGGGAGTAGTTTAAATCCAGACATTTGTTATGGAGAACAACTTGTTTATATAAAGTCTTCTTATCATTCACATACTCAAATGAGCTTTATGAATGAACTTCAGAAGCATTGTGAGAGCTATTTGTAAAATTGAGTAATTGCACAGCCCACTTAGAGAATTGCACACTTTATGTTGTAACTTGTGACTAAGCGGTTAGATTCCTGTAGATTTACTAAATGGTAGTAAGTGCACATAGGAAAGCTATTGTGTGGACATACTTGTATCATGACCTTTTAGCCTCCCTAAGATTCTCTCCCTGTGGATTCTTTTTCAGTTGGTCCCTCTGATATAAAATTATAATCCCCAGCAGTCAAAGGAGATGTCACTTCTTTATTCCCGATGGCAGACCAATTTTTCTCACTCCACGTCCCATAGGCTGGAATGACGGACCAAAATTGGCCACAGCATCCCCAACATTATGCCAAGGAAAATCCTTTTACAAATTTGCATTTTATGTTGAAAGCACTATTGGCTGCTTTGTTCTCATCCGTTTTCTGTTTCATTAGGGTTTACTAGGAATGCTCTCTTTGCCTGACAGATGCACATCCCCCCATAATTATCTTTTCTCTGACTCATAACCACATGACACACATTACAAAGGATTCTTGGTGTCACCCATTTGGATACTAACACAACTGAGTAATGCTGATCATCCACTTACTCTTTCTGAATGGTTGAGCTGACATATAGAGTTATTGCATGGATCCCTGCAACAAGAAGCGATCAATAATTTTGTTTATATCTCGGGTTTTATAGAAAATAGGTTAACAGATTGACGTAATTTCCTACTTTGGGTCCTCACTCAATAATGAAATTAGGGGGATTTTCTCTGTGACTTAAAGTTTGAGCCAGAAGTGTGGAAGTCTTGGGTCATGAATTTCCTTGTACTTTGAGATTTAAAAAAAACTCACACCATTAGCATCCATATGCCCACATTTCAGTGGGTAAATGTATCTACCACTGTAGGTATTCATATGTATAATTGTATAACAAATGAGTTAAACCCTAGCTGGTTTGGCTCAGTAGATAGAGGATCGGCCAAAGTACTGAAGAGTCCCAGGTTTGATTTTGGCCAATGACACATGCCCAGGTGGCAGGCTCAGTCCCCAGTAGGGGGCATGCAGGAGGCACCCAATCAATGATTCTTTCTCATCATTGATGTTTCTATCTATCTTTCCCTCTCCCTTCCTCTCTGAAATCAATTAAAATATATTTAATAAATAAATAAATAAATGAGTTAATAGAAGAATCAATAGATGAACAATTTCAGGTGACGATGAAAATGCATACGCCAGACAGGAGGTGCCTGGGCAGGGTGGGGTGAAGGAGACCCAGCCCAGACTTTCACCCCTTCCTGCTCCTGAGATTCAGGAGCCCCTGACACCCACCCTTCTCCATGGTCCCTGTTCCCCAGCTGTTGAGAACGTGGGGTCTCTCAGCTGTAGGAGAATAAGCTCATGGGGTCTTGAGTCTCAGCCTGAACCACAGAATACACAGCTCTTAGTTATTTCTGAATTGTGATCATATCTTCTCTCATCCTCAGTTCTTGGGCACAGCTCTTACACGGTGACTCAGAGCAGGTGCTGGTTCAGACATCACTGAGATGCTGATGTGAAAGGGAGGTGGGAGCCCAGGGAAGTCACCAGAATGACGGAGGTTTGGGTCTGTCCTGACCGCAGAGACTTGTTTACCCACAATTCTTATTTTCCCATCCCCAAGACTACACAGTGGAGAATCTCATCCGGATGGGCGTGGCTGGCTTGGTCCTGGTGGTCCTCGGGGTGCTGCTATGTCAGGCTCGAAACGACACCAGAAGGACCCACGATGCAGGCGGGATGTGAACACAGAGGGAACAATGCACCGTTCAGAGTGGGGGAGACTTGGAGCCCATCTGATGACCCCAGGAGGTGCTGAAAGAGAATGTGGACCACAGTTGGGGAAACTGTCTGCTGAGAATGTCCAGGGGAGGAGACGTGAGAGGCACATTTTGGGTGCTGGAGAACGTGGGTCATGTCCCTATAGAGGACGCCTCCTCCATCCACCTGGGGTGCTCTCCCTGTCTCCCTGACCTCGCTCACTCTCCTTCACTGCCCTTCTCTTCTCACCCTGTGACGTGAGGGTCCATCCCACATGGCTGGTTTGGATTCACATTTATACACCCCTTCATGCTGGGCCACACCCATCCCAATAAAATAAAATGTGGTCTCTTCATAACCTGGGATTGTTTTGTTGTTGTTTTTTTACTTTTTTAACTATGTTTTTATTGATTTTAGAGAGAGACAAAGGGAGAGGGATAGACAATAGAAACACTGAGGAGAAAAAAACATCAGATGCCTCCTGCACGCCCCCTTTTGAAGGGGGAGCCGGCGATGCAGGCATGTGCCCTGACCTGGATTTGAACCAGTGACCTCCTGACTCATAGGTTGATGTTCAACCACTGAGCCACACTGGCTAGGCTGTGGTGCCAGGGTCCATCCCCAGCAGGTCCAGGGGTCCCCAAAGGTGTGGACGGAGTCGGCGAAGAAGGAAGGACACGGATACAGCGTTCAGTTGATCAGCAGCCTAGCCAGGATCTCCAGCCAAGTTCTGGTCTGGATCTCCAGAGAGGTTCTGCTTAGGATCTCCAGAGAGGTTCTGTCCAGGTTCTCCAGTCAGATTCAGTCACCAGGTTCTAGTCAGGCTCTCCTGCCAATCTCCGCAGTCAGGTTCAGTCCAGGATCCCCTGCCATGCTCTCTCGCCAGGCTCTGGCTCCAGGCTCCGAGGCCAGTCCCTGTCCAGGATCCTCCGGCATGCTCTCTCCAGCGAAGTTCTTCTGTCTCTAGAGAATGTTCTGTGTAGGTTCTGTGCCTAGGCTCTGTCTCTCTTGGTCCTGTCTTCCAAGTCCTGTGTCCTAAGTTCTGTGTCTGAAGTTCTGTCTCTCTGTCTGGTTCTGTGTTCTGAGTTCTGTCTTCTGAATTCTGTCTGTTGTTGTCTTGTTGCATCTGTATTTATACCAGTTGATTCTAATCCTGTCAATTTCTATTACAAAGGTTAGGGCGTTTCTTATCTCCATTCCAGGGAGTAAAGATTATGTAGCTTAAGCATGATTGTTTGTAGTTAAATTGATTAACTACCCGCCTGGCACTTAGTTAAGGAGTTTCATCCCCTCCCTAACTTCAGGGGAAAATCCCTACCTGGGGATTCAACCTTTCTTGGAGAGGTGACCTTGGTTAAAACACAGTGCCAAGAAGGTGAGCAAACATATTAAGAACCGTATGCTATATATGCCAGGTCCCTTGAAACAGCAAGCATGGACCGGCTCCCGGCACTGTGGGATTACTTTTAAACCAAGAAGAACTTAGTAAAAAAAAACAAAAAAGCCCTGATACCTGCTCCACATGGTCTACCGGCCTGCCCATTGCACATCTCCACCCCTCCTACCATCTCCATGAAGCTTGTTCTTTGTATCCTTACCTGGGACCATCTGATCACCTGGATTCAAGGTGGTTCTGAATGCTGTTTGCTCTGTAGTTTAGTTGTGATTTCACTGCGGTCATGGGAGGATTTCAGTACTTCCTTTACTTCCTCTGCTATCTTGAGCAGAAGTCCTAACATTTTGATAATAAATAAGTAATTTTGAATTGTTGGCATCATTTTATTTAAGTAATGCATAAGGTTCATTTTAAGTAGCTTTATAAAAATTTTCCAGACCCATTTTAAATTGATTCAGATTCATTTGTTTTATACATTTACGTGAATCAGTCTGGAGGTCACAAATGCATTTCCATTTGGAATAGTTACCACCATTGTTAATATTGGTAAACGGGTCTGTGGGCCAATCATTAGCTGTAACAACCATTCCACCTGGAGCGATAGGGTCACTGTGCCTCAGGGTTTCTACCAAAGGGGCACTGCTGATGCCGGCTGCACTGAAAGGCTCAACACCACACGTGGCCACAGGGCCAGGAGAACATCGCCTGACAAAGCTGTCCGATGTACACGGATCTGAACCCTTGAAGGATCACGTCCAAATAGACCAATTTCCCCAAAAGGATCGGCCAACAAAAATGTAAAACTGGAAACAATCCACGTCTGTACCTGCACCTGGATCTGCCAGGGACCTGGATGCTACAGTCGCTGGGTCTTCCTCATTGGAGTGTCCGTCACTGTTGGATTCAGGACAAACTTATTCTTGGCAGCTGCATCGCCAGTCCCTTCTCAGGAGCCACCGCTCCCCACACCTGCCTTCCCCACACTGATGTCTGTGTCCCTGAGCTGTGCATATATGCATATAAGTCGCCCGGTTAATTTCTCCTCACCCACCCAGCCCCCTCCTGCTGCCCTGGCAGATTGCACAGTCTGTTCCATGCTTCTATGTCTCTGGATCTGTTTTATTCTTCAGTTTATATTGTTCCTTAGAATCCACACAAAAGTGAGATCATGTGATACTTACCTTTCTCTAACTGGCTTATTTCACGTGGCATAATACTCTCCAGGTCCCTCCATGCTGCCTCAAAGGGTAAGAAATCCTTCTTTTCTACAGCTGCATGGCATTCCATGGTGTAAATGTACCAGCTTTTTTTACCCACTCATCTACTGATGGGCCCTTGGGCTGTTTCCAGATCTTAGCTATTGTAACTTGGGCTTCTATGAACATGAGTGCCTGGAGCCGGTCCATCCTTGCTGTTTCAAGGGACCTGGCATATATGGCATACTGTTCTTAATATGTTTGCTCACCTTCTTGGCACTATGTGTTTTAACCAAGGTCACCTCTCTGAGAAAGGTTGTTTCCCCAGGTAGGGATTTTCCCCTGATGTTAGGGAGGGAATATAACCCCTTAACTAAGTGCCAGGAGGGTAATTGATCACTTTAACTACGAACAATCATGCTTAAGCTACATAATCTTTACTCCCTGGAATGGAGATAAGAAAAGCCCTAACCTTGGGAATAGAGATTGATAGGATTGGAATCAACTGGTATAAATACAGATGTAACAAGACAACAGGACACAGAACCTAGACACAGAACCTAGAGACAGAAGAACTTTGCTGAAGAGAACATGGCAAAAGATCCTGGACAGAAACTGGCCACAGAACCCAGAGACAGAACCTAGCAAGAGAACCTGGCTGAAGAACCTAGAGACAGAACCTGGCTACAGAACTTGGATAGAACATGGCAAGAGAACCTGACTAGAACCTGGTGACTGAACCTGGCTGGAGAACCTGGACAGAACCTGGCTGGAGAACCTAGCGAGGGAACATGGACACAGAACCTGGCTGGAGATCCTAACCAGAACTTCACTGGAGATCCTGACCAGAACTTGGCTAGAGATCCTGGCTAGGCTGCTGATCAACTGAACGCTGTCTCCGTGTCATTCCTTCTTCGCCGACTCCGTCCACACCTTTGGGGACCCCTGGACCTGCTGGGGTTGGACCCCAGCACATGGGAGTGTATATGTTCTTTCTGATTGCTGTTTTGGGGTTCTTAGGGTATGTTCCCGGTGTGGGATCACTAGGCCAAATGGAAGTTCCATTTTTAATTATTTGAGGAAACTCCACACCGTTTTCCATGATGGCTTCACCAGTCTGCATTCCTACCAGCAGTGCACCAGGGTTCCTTTTCTCCACATTCTCACCAACAATTGTAATTTGTTGATTTGTTGGTGACAGCCGTTCTGACAGGTAAGATGATACCTCATAGTTTTTTATTTTCTGTCTCTCTGGTGATCAGTGATTGCACCAATTTCATTGATTACTGTGGATTTCCAGCTCTTTCCTTTCCATTTCCATTCAACTGATTTCCTGTTATGAACCATGGGGGAGCCACTGAGGAGGACCAAGGTGGTCCTGGCCTGACTCCACACTATCCCACAATTCTGCTCTTCCTTGAAGTAGCGACTCACTCTTTGCTAGCATGACCAGCTTTTCCTCAGAAGTGGAGATCTGCGACTCTTGACTAGTTCCCTCAGCTTCCTGGGATGTGACCAGCAGGGTCTCCTCAGCGCATTAGGCTGACTTCCCTGAGACCTCCTGCAGCTGGGCCTCCTGCTCATCCATCCCATTAAGGAGACCCTATACTTGCTGTTTCTGGGCCTGTAGTCTTTGCAGATTAGCATTTGCCCTTTGAATTCATCAAGAACACCATGACCCACACGGATCTCTGTTGAAGAGTATATCTTTCGCCCAACTGGAGTGGCCCAGTTGGTTGAGCATTAGCCTGTGCACCAAAAGGTTGCTGGTTCACTTCAGGTGAGGACACACACCTGGGTTGTGGGTTAAATCCCTGGTCAGGGTACATGCAGAAGGCAACTGATCAATGCTTCTCTTTCACATCCATGTTTCTCTGTCTCCCTGCTCCCTCCCTCCCTCTCTCGGGTGAGAATTTTTAATAAATAGAGTACCTTCTTTCTCCTTCAGGTCTTCTATCAATTATTCATTTCCCTCTTTAGGTCAATGGTGTCATTGTAAAGGGCATCTAGCTCCTTAATAACAGAAAAATCTGGATCCTACGATGCTCTCTGGTAAATGGGCCCTGTCTGGTGGTGGAAGCGTCTCAGGAGTAAAATTGTGAAGAGGATCAATGCCATTTATTAACTTCTGATTGACTGAGTGAAAAGCCAAGGCAAACATGTCCTTTGAGTGCTTCCCACAGGGTCACATTACACCCAAATGAAGGCTAGTCAGGTAGAAGCTAACCCTGTCTCCAGGAAGATCTCACAAACTTCCAATCCAGACACAAACTCCTCCATGTCCCCATCAGTTTCCAGGAAGATGCCATCCTCTTCAGCTTTCTCTGCAGGGGATCCAACCCACGTTTTCCTCTGAGCAGGTGGCACAAGCCTGGAGGCCAGGACATGGGCACAGGTGCTTTCTCCAATGTGCCCTTTACCAAGCACATGGCACCTGCAGACTCATGTCTGTGAGCATCGCACCAGGGCCAACACTACTCAGCTCCCAAAGGCTTCCAAGGGCAGCCACAGGCAGCTTTGAGGTGAACAACACTGGTTTCCCTTTATCACAGACAGAAATCCACATATGGGGCTTAAAAATGATCAAAAATGGCGCCATGTTTGGCCTTGTCTTCAGATTTTACAGCCCACGAGAGCCCTGATGCAGAGGTTCCACCTTCCAGCAAGGGACTTCGTGTGTCCTGAAATCTTGTTGCAGGAAAGCAAGGTTTAAGCTCCTCAGTGACACCTGCAGTGCATTCTGGGTACATGCACAAGGCACAGACCAATGAATAAGTCCCCTTTGCTCAGGACACCTTTGCCTTCTGGGTCAGCAAAAGCCCAAACCTTTCCCAGTGTCAGATCTGGGGCCTGACATGTTCAGGAAAGTAGCAGCATCACAAGCCCATACCCTCAGGGATGGCCTGTACCACCCTGTCTGTAGCATTTTCCACATGAAGGGGACCCACTTGAAGACTGTGTCAGGGAGAGCAGGGCCGGCACAGCCATGGTGCCCCATCCTGCAGGGGAGGGAAAGGAAGGACAGGCAGACAGGGGCTGGGTGGGGAGGGAAGGAAGGGGAAGGTGCATAGGAGGCAAGCCCTTCCATCCTCTCACCCCCTGGGATTTCCCTTCACATCCATTCCTATTGGACGTTCCCCACCTACAGGCCTGCTTCTCCACAGAGTCCCTCCCAGGCCTGTCCTAATGTTCAGGACACAGAGAGGTGGGGACTCGGATTTGCCCTGCCCCATGGCGTCCTCTCTCCATAAGTTAGCATCTGACTGTGATGTGCCCAGCAGGGCCCACGCCAAAGGTGAGCCTCACACTCACGCCTGGACAGATGCCCACGCCCGGCTAGAATGGATTGAATCCACTTCACTCACACACAGAGGACATGGCTCCATGCTGACCATGGGCTGGGTCTGTGGGCAGAGAGACCCCAGTGCCCGTATCCAAAGCGTGTGGAGGGGCAGCCCTGCTCCAACTTTCACCCTGAGTCCATTCCCCTCCTTGTGTGTGGCCACCCTGGGTCCCTCTCTTGTCCACACACAGGTGGGAACTCAATGCTGATGACTTCTGACTGCACCCAGGCACAGTAGCCACTCAAGGTTGGCCCTCATTGTCTCTTCTGCTTCCCTCTCCAACGGGGAACTTGCACTTCCCTTTTTGGGCACTGAGGATGGCCACATGTTTCAGAAACAGTGTGCACAGCCTTTCTCAGCATCAGGAGCAGATGGGATTTGTACGTGGGTATAGCAATCATCCAATTCCTGCGGAGTTCTGAACAACACCGCTCAGGGCTCACCTCACAGGGCTTAGTCAGGTGTGGAAATAAACCAGGATGGCTCCCTCCAGGTCCCCGCGGCACCGACCCCACAACCACTCTAAGGAGTTGGGTTCTTGACGACCTGCTGCATGAGAGGAAACTGAGATTCAAGAGATTGTACGTTGAGGGTGAAGGTCAAATACCTAATGGACAAGGGAGGACTATTTAAATAAGAATCAGCCCAGCCAGCATGGCTCAAGGATTGCGCATCATTCTATGAACCAGGAGGTCGAGGTCTGATTCTCCGTGAGGGCACCGGGCTCAATCCCCCGTGTGCAGCAACCAGGACGCAGCCAGTCAGTTGTTCTCTCTCATCATGGATGTTTATATCTCTCTCTACCTCTCCCTTTCTCTCTGTAATCAATAACAATATATATTGAAAATAAAAATAAATAAGAATTCGATTTGTGCCCCAAATCGGAGCAATAACACACTTATTGTGACTGACTGTGAAGACAGGCGCCCAGGACGAGGAAGAGAGATCTTCCTGAGGAACAAGGCACTGAGGGGAGGAGTGACTCAGAGGCAAGTTCCCGGGTTGCTGGGGTGGATGCTGTTGCAAGACAGGGGAGGTGACCAGCGGCTGGGATAGGAAGAGAAACACACTCTGGGGCCAGAGGGGGAGATGCATTTCTTCCCCTTATTTCCCTGCATTTCCCTCTGTGCTCATTGTCACAGGGACATCGCCCTGAGCTGCACAGTGAGAAGGTGAGCATGTCCCTGCTGATCTGAGCTCTGCAAGCCACAGGGACCCACGTCTTCCTGAAGCGACTCCAGGGTCCGAGTGGCACTGTCCAGGGAAAGGACCACAGGGAGGTGCTGATAGATGAGCTGAGGAGGAAGGAGACCCCCTGGGGGAGGCTCTGACAGGGTCTCCTACCTGCAAAGGCACCTCAGGAGGCCCCGGGTCTATTTCCTGATCCATCATGGAAATGAGAGCTAAACATCTGGGAGACACTGTTCCCCTTCCTGTGGGGCTGCTGAGATGACAACCCTGAGGCACCGAGGGCCAACCTCCCGGTGCCACACCCTGTATCTCTCCATCCTGATGGCACCTTGGTCTCCTCCATCAACAGCCAGAACCAGACAAGAGACACCATGACCCCCACCCTCAGGGCCACGCTCTGCCCTGGTGCAATGTGAGCATTTATTTTCCAAGACGGCCTCTGGAATAAATAGAAAATCTGAAACCTTGTGGAACCAGTCAAAATGTCATCTGAAAAGTGAAATCATCGCACACAATTAACTCCAGGCCCACCCAGTGCGCAGAGACAATCCCAGGACATTGGACTCTGGTGTCATAGACACTGTGACAGAGCTAACGCATTTAGATACGCGAGACGTATGTCTGAGAGGGATGTTTCTAGTCAAAATGCACATTTAGGGTTCTAACCTATAATTAGATGCAGAAAAGTTTTAAAACTGGAAGAAGAGCCTGGCCACGATGGCTCAGAGGCTGAGCATCAACCTATGAACCAGGAGGTCGTGGTTCAATTCCCAGTCAGAGCACATGCCTGGGTTTCGGGCTCGATCCCCAGTGTGGGGTGTGCAGGAGGCAGCCGATCAGTCATTCTCTCTCATCATTGATGTTTCTCTCTCTCCCTCTCTCTTCCTCTCTGAATCAATAAAGATATTTTTTTTCAAACTTGTTAAAGGAAAAAGAAAAGTATGAGTGGCACTCCCACTGCTGGAGATGGGGCCCATGGGGACCAGGACTGCTAGGAGCACAAATATGTGTGGAAGCTGTGGTTCGGACCAGCTCTACCTGTTGCAGGCGGGGTCTCGGCGGGTGGGGGAGAAACAGAGGGAGCTCACAGCTGCCCTTAAACCTGAAGGTATGTGTGCGCGAGATGAAACTGAACTCCGTCTGGACAAGAGATGTGCTCCGTGTAAAAAGCAAAGAGCAGCACAGAGACTCCTGGTGGCAAAGCGCACAAATCCACAGTCACCCGGGGAGAGGGGACCCGTGCTCATGGGGACAGAGGACGATAAGTGCCAAATTCAGGAGCAATCAGCCTGCTAAGATCACTGGGCCCTGAATCCGGGTAATCCTATAACCATCCAGGATTTAAACACATTGAAGAGTAAATGAATTACAGTGGCTGTTCTCTTGTAAAAAAAAAAAAAAAAAAAATGGAAGAAAACACCTGATTAAGACATTACTACTCAGTTCATACAGGAAGCAGGTGGGACACAAATATTTAAATAAAGAGGGTTTTCCCAAAAAATAAAAGTTCTACATGAAATCATGGCTCCTTACTGTCTAGGAAAAGCCATGGTCCCAGACGGACAGCGCTGCCCCAGGAACCAGGAGCCCTGAGGGGAAAATGACCCTGAGGCTGTTCCAGGGAAGGAGGGGCTGGAGGCTGTGGCTGAAAAAAGAGAAGTTCATGAACAAACATGTGATAGAAAGAAAACCCAGATTCTGGGGGCACAGAAGGGACCTGTTTCCTTCCCTTATTTCCCTGCATTTGCCTCTGTGCTCATCGTCACAGGGACATCGCCCTGAGCTGCACAGGGAGAGGGTGAGCGTGTCTCTGCTGATCTGAGCTCTGCAGCCGCAGGGACCCACGTCTTCCTGAATCATCTCTAGTGCCCAAGTGGCACTGTCCATGGTGAGGACCCCAGGGAGGTGCTGATGGACGGGCTCAGGAGGAAGGAGACCCCGTGGGGGAGGCTCTGAGAGGGGAGGACGTGCCCTGGGTCACCTCACCTAAAAGGGGCGTCTCAGGAGGCTGCGGGTCTATTTCCTGCTTCACCATGGAAATGAGAGCCAGGCTGCTAACGTCAGAGCTCCGGGACAGGGAGGATCAGCCTCCAGGGAACCACCACCCTTGCATCTGTCCCTCTACCCTTCTAGCACCGTGGCCTCCTCCATCTGCTCAGCTGAGGCCACAGGGAGTGGACGCCATGACCCCCACCCTCAGCGCCCTACTCTGCCTCGGTGAGATGGGAGAGGGAGGGGAGCCCTGGTCTGTCAGGACCCAGGACTCAGGAGGCTCATGGGGAGGAGGGTGCTGCTCAGGGTTCAGGGCAAATCTCTCACGGGGACTCTCTTCCAGGGCTGAGTGTGGGCCTCAGGACCCCAGTGCAGGCAGGTGAGTCTCCCAGGTGTCCCAGGTCCCACTCCTCCCTGGGGAGAAGGGCCACCCTCCAGGCAGCAGAGGGAGGATCTGACAGTCAGGGGGGCATCTGGGACTGAGGGTGTGAATGTCCTGTGACCCAGCCTCTGATTCCTTCCAGGAACCCTCCCCAAGCCCACCCTCTGGGCTGAGCCAGGCTCTGTAATCCCCCGGGGGAGCTCCGTGACCATCTGGTGTCAGGGGAGCCCAGGGGCTGAGGAGTACCGTCTGGAGAAAGAGGGAAGCCCACCACCATCCAAAAGACAGGAGCCAGAGGACCCCAGGGATAAGGCCAAGTTCTCCATCACACACATGGCAGAGCATGATGCTGGGATATATCGCTGTCTATATATCAACCCCACTAACTTGTCAGAGCGCAGTGACCCCCTGGAGCTGGTGATGGTGAACGGTGAGAGGACGCTTAGGGGTCCCAGGCTCAGGCTCTGCCCTCAGGAAGGGGGTCTGCTCGCAGGATGTCTCCCTCTCACAGTCCAGCCCTGGGGGATGTGAGGGAGGTGTGAGCCCATTTAACACGCTGCCTCCTCCTCTCCTAGGATCCTACAGCAAGCCCAGCCTCTCAGCCCTGCCCGGCCCTGTCATCACCTCAGGACAGAACGTGACCCTCCAGTGTGGCTCAGGGCAGGGATTTGACAGGTTCCTTCTGACTAAGGAAGGAGATCACAGGCTCTCCTGGGCCCTGGACTCACAGCCACAGCCCAGTGGGCGGTCCCAGGCCCTGTTCCCTGTGGGCCCCGTGACCCCCAGCCACAGGGGGACCTTCAGATGCTATGGCTGCTACAGGAACAGGTCCCAGGTGTGCTCACATCCTAGCGATGCCCTGGAGCTCCTGGTCTCAGGTGAGGGCCCCAACCCTGTCTGCTGAGCTGTCAGCTCAGGGTCCCCTCCCCAGAACAATCATGGGCTGAAAGGGAGGGAGGGGCTGTAGGGATGGTCACCCAGAGAGGTCTGCACCTCAGACACCCCCTGTCCCTTCCCCAACCCTCCCCCTCACCTGGTCCAGAAGGTGCCAGGTGGACAGTGGGAGAGACTTAGTGAGGACTCTGTGGAGGGCGCTCCAGGGTCAGTCCCAGGCTGTCCCCCTCTCGCAGTCCTTCCCAGGACCCAGGGGCCCCAAGACCCCACCCAGAGTGTGCTCTCTGCTGAGAGGGAGACAGCTCCCCAGGCAGTTCTGAGTCTGAGGACCTAATGCCCCCCATGAGCTAAGGGCAGGCTGTGTCCTAAGGCTGCTAGGAGCTGGGGACACATTTCAGGGAACCACAGGCCCCAGGGGCTCTGAGGATGGGTCTCCCCCACCCAGGGAGTCAGGCCCCAGCGGGGAAAGTGGGGATCTCTGTGTGGAGGTGGTGGGTGCCTCCATGGGGTCAGGGCTGAGCCATGTGATGGTTCTGGAACCTCTGAAGTTTCTCACGTTGACTCACACTTCCCCTGCCTGGGCCTCAGTGTCTCCAGGTGTAAAAGGAGAGAATCCATGTCCAGAGCTTAGATTTCCAGTCAGTTCTGGCCCTGACCTCTTGGGAGAGAGGCCTCACAGGGAAGGCCCCGGGACGTGATGTTATGGGGCCTGTCCCCTCTGCCTCAGTGATGGTGACAATGTACAGGGAGGGACGGGCAGGACAAGGGTCCAGGCCCCCAGTCCTCCCCCTCAGCTCAGGCTCAGCTCAGAGGAGGGACTAGGGTGGATCAGCCCTGGTTCATCTCCTGGCTCTGCTGCTCCTGCTGTGGGGCTGGGCGGTCCCTTCTCTCCTCTGAGTGTCGGGTTCCTGTCTGCTCATCCCTGGTCCCATCCTGCTCACAGGCTGCTGGGAGATGAGGTGACTTAGGGCCTCACAGAGCTCAGGAAGGCAGAGCCCCCAGCCCAGCCCGACCTTCCCAAGGGGTGTCAGGCCCTGCAGGGTGGAGAAGGATCCTGGAGAGACAGGGAGTCCACCCCTCACCCTGCCCCTCCTGTACCTGCTGTGCTGGGGGCGGGTAATGAGGACGGGCCCTCAGCTCCAGATGAGATGTGGACAGGCCGCTGCAGATGAGGAGCCCAGAGCACGAAGCTAGTGTCCCTCTGGGGATCAGCGTGAGGACAGGACAGGGAACTCAGTCCTGGGTTCCTGTCCCAGCCCCGCCCCGTCCAGGCTGGGTGACCTGGGGCACGTGATTAACCTCCCTAAGCCTCAGTGAAGTGGGTGGTGGGGTCAGCAATCCTGGTGCATGACTGCTGTGAGGTGAGAGGAGTTGAGTGGCAACCCCAGCACGTACCTCACACACAGTAGGTGCTCATTAAATGACAGCACTGTCTCGTTCATGACGTCCTGAGGAGATAAGGGCTCCCCAGGACCTTTCATGTCTGATTCCTTTCCAGGAGACGTCTCCAAACCCTCTATCTGGGCTGACCCAGGCCCCAGCATCACCAATGGGAGCTCTGTGACCATCTGGTGTCAGGGGTCTCTGCAGGCTAGTGCCTACGTTCTGTATAAAGACAGGCGCACTGAGCCCTTTGAAACAAGGATCCCACAAAACTCCAGCAACAAGGCAGGTTTCCTCATTGGAGCCACGACAACCCACGCAGGGCTGTACCAGTGTGCATATTACACCCCTGAGGACATACTCTCAGAGCTGAGTGACCCCCTGCTCCTGGTGGTGACAGGTAAGGGAGACACCGGGTCCCTCCCCACTGTGGGCTCCAGGTCACAGGCAGAGGGAGGTTTCTCCAGAACCTCAAATCAGGGCTCATGGGACCTCACCCCTCACAGAACACACCTGGGGCGTGAGGGCAACCTTCCCTTTAACACAGACCCTTTCTCCTCCCTCAGGAGTGGGTGATGCACCCTCCCTCTCAGCCCAGCCAAGCCCTGTGGTGGCCTCAGGAGGGAACGTGTCCCTCTCCTGTAGCTCATGGTTCACATCGGGCACTTTCCATCTGCTGAAGGAGGGAGGGGCTGACCTGCCCCGACACATGGAAGCAGAACCCAGGACCTATGATGGGAGGGGGCAGGCCATCTTCCCTCTGGGCCCCGTGAGCCCCTCCCATGGGGGCACCTACAGATGCTATGGTTCTCCCACCGTCTACCTTAACGTGTGGTCACAGCCCAGTGACCCTCTGCACATCGAGGTCACAGGTGAGGGACAGACCCCTGCGCAACCCCATCTGTTTCCTGGGCCCAAATATCTGACCTGAACTGTGTGCCCAGCAAAGCCCTGGAATCATGGGGTCAGTACACTGGCCTCTTGGGGACAGACCCACAGGCGGGAGGCTCAGGGGGGGACATGTGACACCTCTCACTGCAGCCCAGTGGGCGATGGGGTTGTCCCCTGGTGCCACTGTCCCCTCCTCCCAGGTGTGCACAGGGAGCCCGCTCTCTCGGCCCAGCCAGGCTCGCTGGTGCTGCCTGGACACAGCCTGACCCTCCAGTGCCACGCGGAGGCCGGCTTTGACACATTCGCTCTGACCAAGGACGAGGGGCTCCCACACCCCCAGCTCCTCCATGGGCAGCACAGCCCCCTCTTCCCCCTGGGCCCCGTGAACCGCACCCACGGGGGCCGGTACAGATGCTACAGTGGACACAGCCTCTCCTCTGTGTGGTCCGCCCCCAGCGCCCCCCTGGACATCCTGGTGGCAGGTGAGGAGCCAGCCCTGCCCCTGTCCTGAGGGTCTGCTCAGGGCTCTGGGCCCAGGGTCACCTGGGGGTGATGGGGTCCAGGAGAGGGGCCTGGAGCAGAGGCTGAGCTGGGCAGAGGCCTAGGGGAGGGACTGATAGAGGGGGTGAGGCCATGGAGATAAACACCCCCCCCAGGGGGACTGAGAGGAGCTGGGAGGGGTCACAGACAGAGTCTCTGGAGAAGGACAGGGTCCCTGAGCTCAGGGTCAGGGGCGTGAGGGGGGGTGGCTCTCTACCCATCACACCTTCCTCTCCCCAGGAATGTACAGGAAACCCTCCCTCTCAGCCCAGCCGGGACCCTCAGTGCCCAGGGGAGCGACCGTGACCCTGCAGTGTGGGTCTGAGATCTGGTTGGACACCTTCCACCTGCACAGGGAGGGGTCACTGGACCCTCCCCAGCACCTTCGTCTGCAGAACACGTCTGCACCCTCTCAGGCCAACTTCACTCTCAGTCCTGTGACCTCAGGCCACCAGGGGACCTACAGGTGCTATGGCTCAAACAGCACCTCCCCCTACCTGTTGTCACACCCCAGTGACCCCCTGGAGCTGGTGGTCTCAGGTGAGGAGCCCTGACCCCGTCCTTTCTGTGCTCAGTCAGCTCAGGGCCCTGTCCCTAGGAGTGTGGGTGACAGTAAAAAACAAGGAGGTGGAGGAGGTCCCAAGAGCAGGGTCCAGCCCATGAGAAAGTAAGAGAGACAGGACCTCCCACTCCTGAACCCATGTCTGATCCTCAGCAGAGATGAAGGGTAGGGAGGGCAAGTGAGATGTGAGTGAAATGAGCAGGAATGTGATTAGACTGAGCAGAGAACACAGACCCCCCACCACTCACCTCCTGACATCTTCATCTCAGAATCTGGGTCCCTGTAGTCTCTGCCCCCACTGGACACTCCTTTATAGAGAAGCATCCTGCCTGTGGGCACCACACTGCACGGCCCCCTGTGCTCACATGGAGGCCTCCAGGACCTCCATGCTCACCTGAGAACAAGGAGGGACCATGCAGGCCTCATGGGGACCTGAGGCCTCCTGCCCAGACTCTGCATTCACCTCTGCTCAGTGTCTCTGTTAACATGGGTCTATTGTGGCTCTTTTTAGAGAACCTTCAGTCAGTACTTAAGTCTATAAGCTCACAATTTAACTTACATAATGTGGAGTCCAGATAGAAATATAAACATTCTATTACTATTGTCTTTTGGGGTAGATTAAATTCAGACATTTGTTATGGAGAATAAATTCTTGTTTATATAAAGTCTTATTGTGCACATTTTCAAATGAGCTTTATGAATGAATTTAAGAAGCATTTTTTAAAATATATTTTATTGATTTTTTACAGAGTGGAAGGAAGAGGGATAGAGAGTTAGAAACATCGATGAGAGAGAAACATCAATCAGCTGCCTCCTGCACACCCCCTACTGGGGATGTGCCCGCAACCAAGGTACATGCCCTTGAACAGAATCGCACCTGGGACCCTTCAGTCCGCTGGCCAACTCTCTATCCACTGAGCCAAACCAGTTAGGGCTTCAGAAGCATTTTAACAGCTATTTGTAAAATTGAGTAAGTACACAGCCCACTGAGAAGATTGCACACCCTAATATTGTAATTTGAGAGTAAGCGGTGTGATTCCTGTAGATTTTCTAAATGGTAGTAAGTGCACATAGGAAAGCTCTTGTGTGGACATACATACATCATGACCTGTTAGCCTCCCAATGATACTCTCCCTGTGGATTGTCTTTCAGTTGGTCCCTCTGATATAAAATTATAATCCCCAGCAGTCAAAGGGAATGTCACTTCTTTATTCCCGATGGCAGACCTATTTTTCTCACTTACGTCCCATAGGATGGAATGACGGACCAAAATGGGCCACAGCTTCCCTTCAACAAAACAGCTTCATTCACACCCAAACTTATGCCAAGGCAAATCCATTTACAAATTTGCATTTTATATTGAAAGCACTATTGGCTGCTTTGTTCTCATCCGTTTTCTGTTTCATTAGGGTTTGCTAGGAATGTTCTCTTTGCCTGACAGATACACATCCCCCGTAATTATCTTTTCTCTGACTTTTAACCACATGACTGACACACATTAAAAAGGCTTCTTGGTGTCACCAGTTGGATGTTAACCCAACTGAGTGAAGCTGATCGTCCATGACCATTTTCTGAATTGTGGAGCTGACATGTAGTTATTACATGGATCACTGTATGAGGAGAGGTCAATAATTTTGTTTATATCTTGGGTTTTATAGCAAATTAGGGCAACAGATTGACATGATTTCCTACTTTGGTGCTCATTCAATAGTGAAATTAGCAGTATTTTCTGTGTGACTTAAAGTTTGAACTAGAAATGTGGACATCTTTGGTTATGGCCTTTTTTGTACTTTGAGATAAAGCAAAAGCTCACACCATTAGGATCCATATGCCCACATTTCTCATCTGGTAAATATATCCACCAATGTAGGTATTCAGTTGTATAAGTGTATAACAAATGACTTAAACCCTAGCTGGTTTGGCTCAGTTGCTAGAGCGTCGGTCTATGGACTGAAGGGTCCCAGGTTAGCTATTGGCCAAGGGCACATGCCCGGGTTGCAGGCTCAGTCACCAGTAGGGGGTGTGCAGGAGGCAGCCAATCAATGATTGTCACTCATCATTGATGTTTCTCCCTCTCTCTCTCCATCTCCCTTCTTCTCTGAACTCAATAAAAATATATTTAATAAATAAATAAATGAGTTAATAGAAGAATCAATAGATGAACAATTCCAGGTGATGCTGCAAATGAGGATCCCAGAGAGGAGGGACCGGGGCAGGGTGAGGAGAAGGAGACCCAGCCCAGACGTTCACCCCTTCATGCTCCTGTGATTCAGGAGCCCCTGACACCCACCCTCCTCCATGGACCCTGGGTCCCCAGCTGTTGAGAATGTGGGATCTCTCAGCTGTAGGGGAATAAGCTCATGGGGTCTTGAGTCTCAGGCTGAACACAGAACACCCAGCTCTTAATTATTTCTGAATTCTGATTATATCTTCTCTCATCTTCAGTTCTTGGGCACAGCTCTTACAGGTGACTCAGAGCAGGTGCTGGTTCAGACATCACTGAGATGCTGATGTGAAGGGAAGGTGTTAGCCCAGGGAAGACACCAGAATCCCAGAGGTTTGGGTCTGTCCTGACCGCAGAGACTTGTTTACCCACAATTCTTATTTTCCCATCCCCAAGACTACACAGTGGAGAATCTCATCCGGATGGGCGTGGCTGGCTTGGTCTTGGTGGTGCTCGGGGTGCTGCTATTTCAGGCTCGAAACGACACCAGAAGGACCCACGATGCAGCCAAGATGTGAACACAGAGGCAACAATGCACCGTTCAGAATGGGGGAACCTTGGAGCCCATCTGATGATCCTAGGAGGTGCTGATAGAGAATATGGACCATAATTGGGGAAATTCTCTGCTGAGAACGTCCAGAGGGAAGACGTAGTAGGTGAGGTCTGGGTGCAGGAGAACGTGGGCCCTGTCCCTGTGTAGGAGGCCTCCTGCATCCAACTGGGGAGCTCTCCCTCCCTCCCTGTCCCCAGTTACTCTCCTTCACTGCCCTTCTGTTCTCACCCTGTCACATTAGGGTTCGTCCCACATGGTTGGTTTGGATTCACATCTATACACCCTTTCATGCTGGGTCACATCCATCACAACAAAATAGTATCTTCATAACCCTGGGATTCCATTTTAATTTATTTTTTAGCTGTGTTTTTATTGATTTTAGAAATAGAGAAAGGGAGAGGGAGAGGGAGATAGAAACATTGAGGAGAGAAAAACACCAGCTGCCTCCTACATGCCCCCTTTTGGGGATGGAGCCCACCACCCGGACATGTGCTCTGACCGGGATTTGAAATGATGACCGCCTGGTTCATAGGTCTATGCTGAACCACTGAGCAACACTGGATGGGCTGTGGGATTATTTTTAAACCAAGAACAAAATATAAAAAAAGTCCTGATACCTGCTCCACGTGGTCCAGCCTATTGCACATCTCCACCCCTCTTACCATCTCCATGCGCTTCTTCTTTCTATCCTTTCTTGGGACCTTCTGTTCACCTAGATTCCAGGTGGTTCTGAATGCTGCTTGCTCTGTAGTTTAGTTGTGGTTTCACTGTGGCTATGGAAGGATTTCAGCTCTGCTATCTTGAGCAGAAGTCCTAATATTTTGATAATAAATAAGTAATATTAAATTGTTGGCATCATTTTATTTAAGTACTACATAAGGTTCGTTTTAAGTCACTTCTTAAAAATTTTCCCGACACGTTTTAAATTGATTCAGATTTATTTGTTTTATGCATTTACATCAATCAGTTTGGAGGTCACACTTGCATTTCCAATAGGTATAGTTACCACCATTGTTAATATTGGTAAACGGGTCTGTGGGCCAATCACTAGCTGCGACTATAACCATTCCTCCTGGAGCAATAGGATCAATGAGCTTCAGTGTTTCTACCAAAGGGTCACTGCTAATACCAGCTGCACTGAAAGGCTCAACACCAGATGTGGCCACAGATGTGGTCAGGAGAAGATCGGCTGAGAAAGTTGTCCGATGTACATAGATCTGCACCCTTGAAAAGAACACCTCCAGATAGACTAATTTCCCCAAAAGGATCTTCCTTAAAGGATCCCTGACAACAAAAATATAAAACTGGAAAAAAAATCCAAGTTTGTATCTGCACCTGGATCTGCCCGTGACCTTGATTCTACAGTCGTTGGGTTTTCCTCATTGAGGGTCTGTCACTGTTGGATTCAGGATAAACTTTTTCCTGGCAGCTGCATCGCCAGTCCATTCTCATGAGCCACCGCTCCCCACACCTGCCTTCCCCACACTAATGTCTGTGTCCCTGAGCTGTGCATTTATGCATATAAGTCCCCAGTTAATTCCTCCTCACCAACCCAGCCCCCTCCTCCTTCCCTGGGAGATTCCACAGTCTGTTCCATGCTTCTATGTCTCTGCATCTGTTTTATTCAGTTTATATTGTTTCTTAGAATCCACACACAAGTGAGATCATGTCATACTTAACTTCTCTAACTGGCTTATTTCACTTAGCATAATACTCTCCAGGTCTCTCCATGCTGACTCAAAGGGTAAGAAATCCTTCTTTTCTACAGCTGCATTCCATGGTGTAAATGTACCAGCTTTTTTATCCACTCATCTACTGATGGGCCCTCAGGCTGTTTCCAGATCTTAGCTATTATAAATTGGGCTTCTATGAACATGGGGGTGTATATGTTCTTTCTGATTGCTGCTTCAGGCTTCTTAGGATATATTCCAGGTAGGGAATCAGTAGGCCAAATGGCAGTTCCATGTTTAATTATTTGAGGAAACTCCACACCGTTTTCCATAACGGCTTCACCAGTCTGCGTTCCCACCGGGAGGGTATCAGGGTTCCCTTTTCTCCAGATCCTCATCAACAATTGTCATTTGTTGATTTGTTGGTGATAGCCATTCTGACAGGTGAGATGACACCTCATTGTTTTTTATTTTGCATCTCTCTGATTATCAACAACTACACCAATTTCATTGATTACTATGGGATTCCAGCTCTTTCCTTTCCATCCATTTCCTTTTCATCCATTTGCATTGAACTGATTTCCTGCTATGAACCATGCAGGTGCCCCTGAGGAGGTCCAAGGTGGCCCTGGCCTGACTCTCTCCCTATCCTGCTGTTCCTTGCAGTAACGAGTCCACTCTTCCCTAGCGTGGCCAGCTCTTCCTCAGAGGTGGAGATCTGCGTCTCTTGACTAGTTCCTTCAGCTTCCAGGGGTGTGACCAGCTGGGCCTCCTCAGCACATTAGGCTGACTTTCCTGAGTTGCTCCTGGATTTGGGCTTCCTGCTCTTCCAGCCCATTGAGGAGACCCTGTCCTTGCTGTGTCTGGGCCTGTACTTTTTGCAGATTAGCATTTGCCCTTTGAAGACCCTGCCCACACTGTTCTCTGTTGAAGAGCACATTTGTCACCCAGCTTGAGTGCCCCAGTTGGTTGAGCATTAGCCTGTGCACCGAAAGGTGACTGGTTCAATTCCAGGTCAGGACTCACACCTGGGTTGTAGGTTCAATCCTTGGTCGGGGTACGTGCAGAAGGCAACGGATCAATGCTTCCCTTTCACATCCATGTTTCTCTGTCTCCCTCCTCCTCTCTATGCATGTTCTCGGGTAAAAATTTGAAAAAAAAATAGAGAACCTTCTTTCTCACTCCTTAAGGTCCTCCTGCACATTACTCTTGTCCCTCTTTAGGACAATGGTGTCATTGTTAAGAGTTTCTAGCTCCTTAATAGTAGAGGAATCTGTAGCAGGACTGGATCCTAAGATGCTCTTTTCTAAATGGACCTTTTCTGATGGTGGAAGCATTTCAGGAATAAAAATGGGAAAATGACCAATGCACTTTATGATCTTCTTATTGACTGAGTGAAAAGCCAAGGCAAACATATCCTTTGACAGCTTCCCAGGGTCACATAGCACCCAAAGGTAGGCTAGTCAGGTGGAAGCTAACCCTGTCTCCAGGAAGATCTCACAAACTTCCAATCCAGACACAAACTCCTCCATGTCCCCATCAGTTTCCAGGAAGATGCCATCCTCTTCAGCTTTCTCTGCAGGGGATACAACCCACGTTTTCCCCTTAGCAGGTGGCACAAGCCTGGAGGCCAGGACATGGGCACAGGTGCTTGCTCCAATGTGCCCTTTACCAAGCACATGGCACCTGCAGACTCATGTCTGTGAGCATCGCAGCAGAGCCAACACCACTCAGCTCCCAAAGGCTTCCAAGGGCAGCCACAGGCAGCTTCGAGATGAGCAACGCTGGTTTCCCTTTATCACAGACAGAAATCCATGTACAGGGCTTAAAACGATCAAAAATGGCACCATGTTTGCCCTTGTCTTCAGATTTTACAGCCCATGGGAGCTCCGATGCAGAGGTTCCACTGTCCAGCAATGGACTATGGGTGTCCCGAAATCTTGGTTCAGGAAAGCAAGGTTCAAGCTCCTCAGTGACACCTGCAATGCATTCTGGGTACATGCACAAGGCATAGAGCAATGAACAATTCCTCTTTGCTCAGGACACCTTTGCCTTCTGGGTCAGCGAAATCCCAAACCTTTCCCAATGTCAGATCTGGGAGCCTGATATGTTCAGGAAAGCAGCAGCAGCAGGAGCCAGTACCCTCAGGGATGGCCCGCACCTCCCTGTCTGTAGCTTTGTTCACATGAAGGGGTCCCACTTGGTAGCTATGTCAGGGAGAGGTTGGGCCGGCACAGCCATGGTGCCCCCATCCTGTTTTGGAGGGGAAGGAAGGACAGGCAGGCAGGGGCTGGGAGGAAGGGGAGGGTGTAGGGGAGGCAAGCCCTTCCCTCCTCTCACCCCCTGGGATTTCCCTTTCATGTCCATTCCTATTGGACGCTCCCCTCCCCACACACCTGCTTCTACACAGAGCGTCCCTCCCAGGGCTTATCCTGATGTTCAGGACGCAAAGAGGTGGAGAGTTGGATCTGTCCTGCCCCGTGGCGTCCTCTCTCCCTAAATTAGCATCTGACTGTGATGTGCCCAGCAGGGCCCACGCCAAAGGTGAACCTCACAATCCCGCCTCGACAGACGCCCATGCCCGGCTATAGTGAATTAAATCCGTTTTACACACACAAAGAATGTGTGGCTCAGTGCTGAACAAGGGCTGGGTTCGTGGGCAGAGAGACCCCAGTGCCCATATTCAAAGCATGTGGATGGACAACCCTGTTCCAACTTTCACCTTAAGTCCAGATCCCCTCCCTGTGTGTGGCCACCCTGAGTCCCTCTCTTGTGCACACGGAGGTGGGAAACTCCACACTGATGACTTCTGGCTGCACCCAGGCACAGTAGCCACTCAAGGTTGGCCCCCATTGTCTATTCTGCTTCCCTCTCCATCTGGGGAACTGGCATTTACCTTTTGGGCACTGAGGATGGCCACCTGTTTCAGAAACACTGTGCATAGCCTTTCTCAGCATCAGGACCATATGGGGATTTATACGTGGGTATAGCAATCAGCCAATTCTTGCGGAATTCTGAACAACACCACTCAGGGCTCACCTCACAGGGCCTAGTCAGGTGTGGAAATAAACCAGGATGGCTCCCTCCAGGTCCCCGCGGCACCGACCCCACAACCACTCTAAGGAGTTGTGTTCTTGAGGACATGCTAGATGAGAGGAAACTGCGACTCAAGAGATTGTACGTTGAGGGTGAAGATCACACACTGATGGACAATGGAGGACGATTTACATAAGAATCAGCCCGGCTGGCATGGCCCAGGGGTTGTGCATCGATCTATGTATGAACCAGAAGGTCGAGGTTCTATTCTCAGTCCGGGCACACGCCCAGGTTGCGGGCTCCATCCCCCATGTGGGGTGTGCAGGAGGCAGCCGGTCAGTGATTCTCTCTCATCATCAATGTTTCTGTCTCTCTCTCCCTATCCCTTCATCTCTGAAATAAATAGACATATATTTATAAAATAATAATCAAATAAATAAATAAGAATCCGTTTTGTTCCCCAAATCGGAGCAGTAACACACTATTGTCACTGACTGTGAAGACAGGGGCCCAGGACAAGGAGGAGAGATCTTCCTGAGGAACAAGGCACTGAGGGGAGGAGTGACTCAGAGGCGAGTTCCCAGGCTGCTGGGGAGGATGCTGTTGCAGGAAAAGGGAGTGACCAAGGGCTGGGATAGGAAGAGAACCACACTCTGGGGCCAGAGGGGGAGACCCGTTTCTTCCCCTTATTTTCATTGTCACAGGGACATCGTCCTGAGCTGCAAAGTTGGAATGTGAGTGTGTCCCTGCTGATCTGAGCTCTGCAGGCCACAGGGACCTGTGTCTTTCTGAAGTGTCTCCAGGGCCCGGGTGGCACTGTCCATGGTGAGGACCACAGGGAGGTGCTGATGGACCGGCTGAGGTGGAAGGTACCCCATGGGGGAGGCTCTGACGGGGTCACCTACCTGCAAAGGCGTCTCAGGAGGCCCCGGGTCTATTTCCTGATCCATCATGGAAATGAGAGCTAAACATCTGGGAGACGCTGTTCCCCTTCCTGTGGGGCTGCTGAGGTGACAACCCTGAGGCACCGAGGGCCAACCTCCCGGTGCCACACCCTGTATCTCTCCATCCTGATGGCACCTTGGTCTCCTCCATCAACAGCCAGAAACAAGGCAAGAGACACCATGACCCCCACCCTCAGGGCCACACTCTGCCCTGGTGCGATGTGAGCATTTATTTTCCAAGACGGCCTCTGGAATAAATAGAAAATCTGAAGCATTGGGGAACCAGTCAGAATTTCATCTGAAAAGTGAAATCATCGCACACAATTAACTCCAGGCCCACCCAGTGCGCAGCCAGGTCTTTCGAACAATCCCGGGACATTGGACGCTGGTGTCACAGACATTGAGACAGAGCAAATGCATTTAGAGAGGCGAGACGAACATCTGAGAGGGATGTTTCTAGTCAAAATGCACATTTAGGGTTCTAACCTATAATTAGATGCAGAAAAGTTTTAAAACTGGAAGAAGAGCCTGGCCACGATGGCTCACAGGTTGAGCATTGACCTATGAACCAGGAGGTCGTGGTTCAATTCCCAGTCAGAGCACGTGCCTGGGTGGTGGGCTTGATCCCCAGTGTGGGGCGTGAAGGAGGCAGTTGATCAGTCGTTCTCTATCATCATTGATGTTTCTCTCTCTCCCTCTCATTTCCTCTCTGAAATCAATAAAGATTTTTTTTTTTCAAACTTGTTGGGGGGAAAAAGGAAGAAGAAAAATATGAATGGCACTCCCGCCGCTGGCCGTGGGGGGCGCTGTGAGCAGGACTCCTATGAGCACAAATATGTGTGGCAGCTGTGGTTCAGATCAGCTCTGTCAGTTGCAGGAGTGGTCTAGCTAGGGGGAGGGGGGGGTAGGACCAGAGGGACCTCACAGCTGCCCTTAAAGCTGAAGGTGTGTGAGGGAAATGAAACTGAACTCTGTCTGGGCAAGAGATGTGCTCCGTGTACAAAGCAAACAGCAGCACAGAGACTCCTGGTGGCAAAGCGCACAAATCCACAGTCACCCGGGGAGAGGGGACCCGTGCTCATGGGGACAGAGGACGATAAGTGCCAAATTCAAAGCAATCAGCCTGCTAAGATCACTGGGCCCTGAATCCGGGTAATCCTATAACCCTCCAGGATTTAAACACATTGAAGAGTAAATAAATTACAGTGGCTGTTCTCTTGTAAAAAAAAAAAAAAAAAATGGAAGAAAACACCTGATTAAGACATTACTACTCAGTTCATACAGGAAGCAGGTGGGACACAAATATTTAAATAAAAGGAGTTTTCTCAACTAATCAAAGTTCTACACAAAATCATGGCTCCTTACTGTCTAGGAAAAGCCATGGTCCCGGGGGGACAGCTCTGCCCCAGGAATGAGGGGCCCTGAGGCGGAAAACAGACCCTGAAGCTTGTTCCCAGGAAGGAGGGGCTGAAGGCCGTGGCTGAAAAAAGAGAAGTTCATGAAGAAACATGTGATGGAAAGAAAACCCAGATTCTGGGGCCACAGAAGGGACCTGTTTCCTTCCCTTATTTCCCTGCATTTGCCTCTGTGCTCATCGTCACAGGGACATCGCCCTGAGCTGCACAGTGAGAGGGTGAACGTGTCTCTGCTGATCTGAGCTCTGCAGGCCACAGGGACCCACGTCTTCCTGAATCGTCTCTAGGGGCCAGATGGCACTGTCCATGGTGAGGACCCCAGGGAGGTGCTGACGGACGGGTTTGGAGGAAGGAGACCCCGTGGGGGAGGCTCTGAGAGGGGAGGACGTGCCCTGGGTCACCTCACCTAAAAGGGGCGTCTCAGGAGGCTGCGGGTCTATTTCCTGCTTCACCATGGAAATGAGAGCCAGGCAGCTAACGTCAGAGCTCCGGGACAGGGAGGATCAGCCTCCAGGGGTCCACCACCCTTGCATCTGTCCCTCTATACTTCTAGCACCGTGGCCTCCTCCATCTGCTCAACTGAGGCCACAGGAAGTGGACGCCATGACCCCCACCCTCAGCGCCCTACTCTGCCTCGGTGAGATGGGAGAGGGAGGGGAGCCCTGGTCTGTCAGGACCCAGGACTCAGGAGGCTCATGGGGAGGAGGGTGCTGCTCAGGGTTCAGGGCAAATCTCTCACGGGGACTCTCTTCCAGGGCTGAGTGTGGGCCTCAGGACCCCAGTGCAGGCAGGTGAGTCTCCCAGGTGTCCCAGCTCCCACTCATCCCTGGGGAGAAGGGCCACCCTCCAGGCAGCAGAGGGAGGATCTGACAGTCAGGGGGGCATCTGGGACTGAGGGTGTGAATGTCCTGTGACCCAGCCTCTGATTCCTTCCAGGAACCCTCCCCAAGCCCACCCTCTGGGCTGAGCCAGGCTCTGTAATCCCCCGGGGGAGCTCCGTGACCATCTGGTGTCAGGGGACCCCAGGGGCTGAGGAGTACCGTCTGGAGAAAGAGGGAAGCCCACCACCATCCAAAAGACAGGAGCCAGAGGACCCCAGGGATAAGGCCAAGTTCTCCATCACACACATGGCAGAGCATGATGCTGGGATATATCGCTGTCTATATATCAACCCCACTAACTTGTCAGAGCGCAGTGACCCCCTGGAGCTGGTGATGGTGAACGGTGAGAGGACGCTTAGGGGTCCCAGGCTCAGGCTCTGCCCTCAGGAAGGGGGTCTGCTCGCAGGATGTCTCCCTCTCACAGTCCAGCCCTGGGGGATGTGAGGGAGGTGTGAGCCCATTTAACACGCTGCCTCCTCCTCTCCTAGGATCCTACAGCAAGCCCAGCCTCTCAGCCCTGCCCGGCCCTGTCATCACCTCAGGACAGAACGTGACCCTCCAGTGTGGCTCAGGGCAGGGATTTGACAGGTTCCTTCTGACTAAGGAAGGAGATCACAGGCTCTCCTGGGCCCTGGACTCACAGCCACAGCCCAGTGGGCGGTCCCAGGCCCTGTTCCCTGTGGGCCCCATGACCCCCAGCCACAGGGGGACCTTCAGATGCTATGGCTGCTACAGGAACAGGTCCCAGGTGTGCTCACATCCTAGCGATGCCCTGGAGCTCCTGGTCTCAGGTGAGGGCCCCAACCCTGTCTGCTGAGCTGTCAGCTCAGGGTCCCCTCCCCAGAACAATCATGGGCTGAAAGGGAGGGAGGGGCTGTAGGGATGGTCACCCAGAGAGGTCTGCACCTCAGACACCCCTGTCCCTTCCCCAACCCTCCCCCTCACCTGGTCCAGAAGGTGCCAGGTGGACAGTGGGAGAGACTTAGTGAGGACTCTGTGGAGGGCGCTCCAGGGTCAGTCCCAGGCTGTCCCCCTCTCGCAGTCCTTCCCAGGACCCAGGGGCCCCAAGACCCCACCCAGAGTGTGCTCTCTGCTGAGAGGGAGACAGCTCCCCAGGCAGTTCTGAGTCTGAGGACCTAATGCCCCCCATGAGCTAAGGGCAGGCTGTGTCCTAAGGCTGCTAGGAGCTGGGGACACATTTCAGGGAACCACAGGCCCCAGGGGCTCTGAGGATGGGTCTCCCCCACCCAGGGAGTCAGGCCCCAGCGGGGAAAGTGGGGATCTCTGTGTGGAGGTGGTGGGTGCCTCCATGGGGTCAGGGCTGAGCCATGTGATGGTTCTGGAACCTCTGAAGTTTCTCACGTTGACTCACACTTCCCCTGCCTGGGCCTCAGTGTCTCCAGGTGTAAAAGGAGAGAATCCATGTCCAGAGCTTAGATTTCCAGTCAGTTCTGGCCCTGACCTCTTGGGAGAGAGGCCTCACAGGGAAGGCCCCGGGACGTGATGTTATGGGGCCTGTCCCCTCTGCCTCAGTGATGGTGACAATGTACAGGGAGGGACGGGCAGGACAAGGGTCCAGGCCCCCAGTCCTCCCCCTCAGCTCAGGCTCAGCTCAGAGGAGGGACTAGGGTGGATCAGCCCTGGTTCATCTCCTGGCTCTGCTGCTCCTGCTGTGGGGCTGGGCGGTCCCTTCTCTCCTCTGAGTGTCGGGTTCCTGTCTGCTCATCCCTGGTCCCATCCTGCTCACAGGCTGCTGGGAGATGAGGTGACTTAGGGCCTCACAGAGCTCAGGAAGGCAGAGCCCCCAGCCCAGCCCGACCTTCCCAAGGGGTGTCAGGCCCTGCAGGGTGGAGAAGGATCCTGGAGAGACAGGGAGTCCACCCCTCACCCTGCCCCTCCTGTACCTGCTGTGCTGGGGGCGGGTAATGAGGACGGACCCTCAGCTCCAGATGAGATGTGGACAGGCCGCTGCAGATGAGGAGCCCAGAGCACGAAGCTAGTGTCCCTCTGGGGATCAGCGTGAGGACAGGACAGGGAACTCAGTCCTGGGTTCCTGTCCCAGCCCCGCCCCGTCCAGGCTGGGTGACCTGGGGCACGTGATTAACCTCCCTAAGCCTCAGTGAAGTGGGTGGTGGGGTCAGCAATCCTGGTGCATGACTGCTGTGAGGTGAGAGGAGTTGAGTGGCAACCCCAGCACGTACCTCACACACAGTAGGTGCTCATTAAATGACAGCACTGTCTCGTTCATGACGTCCTGAGGAGATAAGGGCTCCCCAGGACCTTTCATGTCTGATTCCTTTCCAGGAGACGTCTCCAAACCCTCTATCTGGGCTGACCCAGGCCCCAGCATCACCAATGGGAGCTCTGTGACCATCTGGTGTCAGGGGTCTCTGCAGGCTAGTGCCTACGTTCTGTATAAAGACAGGCGCACTGAGCCCTTTGAAACAAGGATCCCACAAAACTCCAGCAACAAGGCAGGTTTCCTCATTGGAGCCACGACAACCCACGCAGGGCTGTACCAGTGTGCATATTACACCCCTGAGGACATACTCTCAGAGCTGAGTGACCCCCTGCTCCTGGTGGTGACAGGTAAGGGAGACACCGGGTCCCTCCCCACTGTGGGCTCCAGGTCACAGGCAGAGGGAGGTTTCTCCAGAACCTCAAATCAGGGCTCATGGGACCTCACCCCTCACAGAACACACCTGGTGTGTGAGGGCAACCTTCCCTTTAACACAGATCCTTTCTCCTCCCTCAGGAGTGGGTGATGCACCCTCCCTCTCAGCCCAGCCCAGCCCTGTGGTGGCCTCAGGAGGGAACGTGTCCCTCTCCTGTAGCTCATGGTTCACATCGGGCACTTTCCATCTGCTGAAGGAGGGAGGGGCTGACCCACCCCAACACATGGAAGCAGAAACCAGGGCCTATGCTGGGAGGAGCCAGGCCCAGGCCATCTTCCTTCTGGGCCCCGTGAGCTCGTCCCATGCGGGGACCTACAGATGCTATGGTTCTCCCACCGTCTACCCCAACGTGTGGTCACAGCCCAGTGCCTCTCTGCACATCGAGGTCACAGGTGAGGAGCATGCCAGGGTGCATCCCCATCTGTTTCCAGGGCCCAAATACCTGATCTGAGCTGTGAGCCCAGTCGAGACCTGGGATCATGGGGTCAGTGACACTGGCCTCTTGGGGACAGACCCACAGGCGGGAGACTCATGGAGGAACATGTGAGACCTCTCACTGCAGCCCAGTGGGCGATGTGCGGTGTCCCCTGGTGCCACTGCCCCCTCCTCCCAGGTGTGCACAGGGAGCCCGCCCTCTCGGTGCAGCCAGGCTCGCTGGTGCTGCCTGGACACAGCCTGACCCTCCAGTGCCACGCGGAGGCCGGCTTTGACACATTCGCTCTGACCAAGGACGAGGGGCTCCCACACCCCCAGCGCCTCGATGGGCAGAACAGCCCCCACTTCCCCCTGGGCCCCGTGAACCGCACCCACGGGGGCCGGTACAGATGCTACAGTGGACACAGCCTCTCCTCTGTGTGGTCGGCCCCCAGCGCCCCCCTGGACATCCTGGTGGCAGGTGAGGAGCCAGCCCTGCCCCTGTCCTGAGGGTCTGCTCAGGGCTCTGTGCCCAGGGTCACCTGGGGGTGATGGGGTCCAGGAGAGGGGCCTGGAGCAGAGGCTGAGCTGGGCATAGGCCTAGGGGATGGAGGGTAAAGGGGGTGAGGCCATGGAGATAATGACACCCCCAGGGGGACTGAGAGGAGCTGAGAGGGGGTCACAGACAGAGTCTCTGGAAAAGGACAAGGTCCCTGAGCTCAGGGTCAAGGGCGTGAGGGGGGGGGGTGGCTCTCTACACATCACACCTTCCTCTCCCCAGGAATGTACAGGAAACCCTCCCTCTCAGCCCAGCCGGGACCCTCAGTGCCCAGGGGAGCGACCGTGACCCTGCAGTGTGGCTCTGAGATCTGGTTGGACACCTTCCACCTGCACAGGGAGGGGTCACTGGATCCTCCCCAGCACCTTCGTCTGCAGGACACGTCTGCACCCTCTCAGGCCACCTTCACCCTCAGTCCTGTGACCTCAGGCCACCAGGGGACCTACAGGTGCTATGGCTCACACAGCACCTCCCCCTACCTGTTGTCACAGCCCAGCGACCCCCTGGAGGTGGTGGTCTCAGGTGAGGAGCCCCAGCCCCACCCCCGTGTCCTCAGGTCAGTTCAGGGCCCTGTTCCCAGGGAATCTTGGCTGTAATAGGTGTAATGGGGTCACAGAAGGAGGGACCCCCAGAGGGAACTCTCACCCCCAGAGGGATGGAAAGAGCCAGAGCCGCTCCCATCCCTGCCTCATCCCCATCCCCCTCCCTGAAGCCCAGACATGCTCCCATGGGCAGAGGGAGGCTGGAGAGGATGGGGCTGACCAGGAGGAGAAAGGACAGAGGCATCCATACTGACCCTCCAGTCCCCAGTCCTGTGGCCTCAGCCAGAGAGACCAAGACAAGAGTGTGACCAGAGGAGGCCAGATCCCCAGAGAGAGCAGGACCCCTGCTGGGGCTCGGCCTGTCTCCCAGGGGGGTTGGGAGAATGGAGATGCTGGGGGACCACAGGGGAGTAGCAGCCCCCACCCCCACCTCCCATCCTGATTGAGGAGCCTCTGAGGATTGGTCCCCCAACGGGAAGTCAGGCCCGCAGAGGACTCAGTGAGGGTCTGGGGGGAGGTGGTGGGTGGGAGGAGCTCAGTGTTGGTCTTGGCTCAGCCACTTCCTGGGTAATGGCCTGAGGAACGTTCCTCCTCCTCACTGGGACCAAGTTCCCCAAAGGCTGTTAGGACAGTGTGCATGCGTGTCTGTGTGTGTGTATGTGTGTGTGTTGGGGACAAAGGTGGTGTCTGAGTCTCCTCCACAGCCTTCCAAGGAGCAGCCTCAGCCCTGGTTCAAATCCCAGCTCTGCTCCTTCCCGCCTGTGGGACCTTGGACATGTCTGTTCCTCTGAGTCCTGGTCCATGGGCTGTGGGTCAGGCCCCCACCTCCCTCAAAGGGAAGGCCCTATCACGCAGCCCTGCCCAGTTAGAGCTCAGGGACGATCCAGGCCTCCCTCCTGCCCTTCCTGGTGGCGCCCCACGTGCACAGGCCCTTCTGTGGAGGGGAGGGGGGTCAGGCTGCAGAGTGAGACAGGGATCTGGGCTGGGATGGAGAGGGGTGGTCTACCTGCAGGTACAGGGGCAGCATGAATAATAATAATATTAATAACAATAATAGTAATAATGCCCTGACCAGTTCTGCTCCGTGAGTTAGAGCATCAGCCCTCTGACTAAAGGGTTATAGGTTCGGTCCCTGGTGAAGGGCACATACCTTAGCTGCAGATTTGATCCCCCACCCTGGTCAGGGCACATGCAAGAGGCAACCAGTCAATTTGTCTCTCACATCAATGTTTCTCGCCCCCCTCTCTCTCTTCCCCTCCCTCTAAAGATCAATGGAAAAAATATCCTTGGGTGAGAATTTAAACAATAGTAACAACACACAGGGATCCCCCTGTCCCAGGTTCCAGTCCCAGCCCTGCCCCACCCAGGCTGGGTGACCTGGGGCTTCTGATTAACCTCTCTGAGCTTCAGTGAAATGGGTGGTGGGGTCAGCAATCCCTGTCGCATGGCTGCTGTGAAGTTAGAAGAGATGAATGACAGACCCCAGCATGTGCCTCACACACAGTAGGTGCTCATTTATTACGTCATTGGCTCATTCATGACATCACTTGTGTTCAAGGTCTCGAATGGAACCCGATCATCCTAATCGGGGTCTCGGTGGCCCTCGTCCTGCTGCTCTCCCTCCTTCTCTTCCTCTTCCTCCGCTGCCGGCGTCAGAGCAAAGGCAACACATCGGGTGAGTAGGGGTGACCTGGGTCACAGGAGGGGGGCTCAGAGCACCTGCCACAGGAAAACCAAACAGCTGGAGAAGGTCAGCTGAGTGGATTTCTCCAGAACCTCAAATCAGAAAATGTGGAGCCCCAGCTGGTTTGGCTCAGTTGATAGAGCGTCGGCCTGCCCCAAAGGCCCCAGGCTTTCCCTGACCTTGGCCCACCTCCCCACCCCCTCACACCCTGCCCCCCGTCCCTAACTCTCCTGTCTCCTCCCCCAGCTGCAGCCCCGCTGGAGCCCCTCTGTGAGAGGAAGAGACAGCTGCCCTGGGGAGGGGGCACAGGGATTTCAGGGGATGACTGGGGAGGGGAGGCGCTAGGAGGGTGTGGGTCGCGGTGGGAAGGACTGAGACCCACACTATGTGACGTGGCGCCTCACCTCACCCTGTGTTAGTGGCCCATCTGAAGCAGGTGGGGTCTGCTGCCCTGAGATCTCGGGGACCTGCCAGGAGACACCCCTGTTCTTCCCAGCAGATGCTGCCGTGAAGGACCCGCAGCCTGGGAAGAGCGTGGAGCTGGACCCTCGGGTGAGACCCCTGCTCCTGTCCAGGCCTCCAAGGACCTTCTGTTGCCCAGTTTAATCCAATGGACCCTTCCCTGTCCACCTCACCTGCTTCTCAGAAGCATCCACACTGACCTCCCCTTTGGGCCCCCAGGTGGTCCTGCTGTGACTCACTCCTCCTGGTTTCCTTGTGGCCTCATGGTCCCTCCTACATGGCCCCCTTTGCCGGCCCCTCGTCCTCTGTCTGGCCTTGTGCAGCCCCAGGTCTCAGGAGGAGGCAGGAATGAGTGACTCACCCCCAGGAACCCAGGATCTCCTTCATTCATTCCCCCAGCAGATGTGACCGGGCTCACTGTTTCCCGGCTCCATTTAGGGCCCACGGTGCAGCCCTGAGCCACACTGTCTCCACACGCCTCGAGCTCCCCTGTGGATGAGGGAGACAATATGCAAACAAGCAGACAGTGTCCCAGAAAGCAAAGTGCTGTGAAGGAACATAACGCAAGAGGAGGGGATAGAGTGCATGGCAGGGGGACAGGGAAAGAGCGGGTACAAAGGTCCTGGGGCAGGACATGCTTCTTCAGGAGGATGGGCCATGAGGCTGGAGCCCAGTGAGCAAGGGAGAGCGCGTTAGGATAAGAGTCAGAACCATAGAAGCATCCAGAGGCCTCAAGGCTCAGGAAGTCCGTGCAGATTACATCAGGAGGGGGACCTGATCTATTTAGACTGTAAGTCATTTCTCTGGAAACATGTGGATACTTGACAGGAGGCACTGTCTCCAGCAGAACAGGCAGGATGAAGACCCCCAGGGAGTGACGTACGCCCAGGTGAAACACTCAAGACCAAGACCCCGGCAGGGAATGGCCACCTCTCCTTCCTCCCTGTCGGAGGAATTGCTGGACACAAAGGACAGACAAGCAGAAGAGGACAGAAAGATGGACAGTCCGGTAAGTCCCATTCTCTGCAGACCTCCAGGTTTCCCCAACCCCAACCAAGTGTCATCCCTCTCTCTCCCCCTGCTCCAGGCTGCACCTGATGCCCCCCAGGATGTGACCTACGCCCAGCTGAACCTCTTGACCCTTAGACGGCAGACAAGTGCACCCCCATCCTCCCCATCAGAGGAGCCCCCAGAAGAGCCCAGCTTGTACGCTACTCTAGCCATCCACTAGCCCCGGAGGACCCAGACCCCACGCTCCAGGGAGGGGGCCTGCAGGGACCCCAGAAGGCATGAGTACTTCCCCCATGGACTCTCAGCTAGTGACCCCAGCCAGCCTGGAGACCAGACCTGCTCCACTGGCAGCTCCTGGCACCCTCCGGGAGTCACCTGGTTCTGTAAGCAATATGCCTACATTTTGGATCAAAACAAGACTTCTCAATAATCAATGTGTGAACTTAGAAGAAAACAGGAGTGAGAGAATGCTTTAAGTGAATGACAATGTAAATATCATACATCAAACCTATGAAGTGGGACATAGGATCAACCTAAGTGTCCTTGAACCGATAATTGGATAAAGATGTGGTTACTATACAAAGAGAATATTTCTCAGCCATAAAACATGAAATACTGCCATTTGCCACAACATGGATGGATCTGGAGAGCATCATGCTAAGTGAACAAAGTCAGAAAGAAAAGGACAAGAACCATCTGATTTCACTCATGTGGGTGAAATATGAACCTGAAGTGTCATATATGTTAAATACATTGAATCTGTAATTAAAACTTTCCTGCAGCCCTAGCCGGTTTGGCTCAGTGGATACAGCATTGGCCTGCTGACTCGGGTTCAATTCTGGTTCAAGGGCCCGTACCTGGGTTGTGGGCATGATCTCCAGTGGGAAGCTTGCAGGAGGCAGCTGATCAGTGATTCTCTCTCATCATTGATGTTTCTCTCTCTCTCTCCCTCTCCTTTCCTCTCTGAAATCAATAAAAAATATATATTTTTTAAAAAACTTTCCTGCGAAGTGACCTTAGAGTTCAGAAAGTTTCTCTGCTAAATGCTTCTGAACACTTATGCATGTATGAAATACACACACATATACACATGCACGTATGAAATCCACGCATATACACATGGACATACACATGGGCACATACAGACATATACGCAAACATACACGGACATATAAATTGGCACACATGGACACACACATCAACATACACACACATAGGTATACACACAAAAAAATCTAAAATAATATAAAGATCTATTATTCTATTTTGAAAGGATATATCCAACGTCACTGGATACATCATTAATATCTAAAAACCAATTGCATTTCAGACTTCCAGTTTTAGACCAAGGGGAAGCAGACCGATGGCCCCCTAACCCCCGTACAGCACAGCAAAACCCCTGGTCATTGCACATACATCAAACAGAAGCCCACGCCTGGTTTGGGCCGGAGCTGTGAGGTGCGGCCTCCTGACCACAGCAGCCTGGAGACCAGACGTGGACCCGGCTGCTCCTGGGACTCTCTGGGAGTTACCATGTTCTATAAGCAATATGCCTACTTTTTTAAAATTTATTGATTGATTAAGTTATTACATATGTGTCCTTGTCCCCCTTGTTGTCTGCGTCCATTGGTTAGGCCTATATGGATGCATATAAGTCCTTTGGTTGATCTCGCCCACTTACCCCCACCCTCCCCTACTTTCCCTCTGAGGTTTGACGGTCTGATCAATGTTGCTCTGTCTCTGGATCTGATTTTGTTTATCAGTTTATGTTGTCCATTATACTCCATAAATGAGTGAGATCTATGCCTACATTTTGAAATCAAAGCAAGACTTCTCAATAATCAATGTGTGAATTTAAAACAAAACAGAAGCTAGAGAATGTTTTAAGTGAATGATGGGCAGCAGCTGCCATGGGAGGCCCTACAGCAGCTGTCCTCTCTCTCTCCTCCTCACCTCTAGCCTCACTGACTGACCTGCAGGCCCCCAGGAGCTGCAGAACCCCTACAAGGCTGTGGCTGACCAGGTGTGTGCCACGCTGCTACGGTCCTCTTCCTTCAGTCCTTTGCATGGGGCCTCCTGACAACTCCAATGTTAATGTTAACGGCAAATGCAGATTTCAAGGTGGAGGCAGAGTATGTGGAAGCTACTACACTCACCTCCTCCCAGGTCCAAACGGGAATTACAACTAAATGAAGGAGCAATCACCCTGAATAACCACCTGGAGACCAGCTGAGGAGGAGTCACAGAGCCAAGGATTTACAGAAGCCACTTGGAGACTGGCAGGAAGGGCAGGCACGGGAAAAGGGCCGCCCCACTCTCCAGGCAGTGGCTGACCTTGGCCTGCACCAGAGTCCCTCCCAAGAGGCCCAGAACCAACCCACCAGTGGGCAGCTTCACACGACATCAGAGCAGGACCCAACTAGCCTCACAAGCAGCACATCCAAATGGAGGTCTCCCAGACAACAGACCCTGCTAAGGCCAATGCCGCTTAGTCTGGTCAGCATCTGCCCAGCAGCTTGCCTCCTGGCCAGCCAGCCTGAGGGTCGATCCCACCCACAAACACAATAGCCATCAAGACTCAATTACACAGGTCTGGTGTGGAGAGCCCCTTGCCAATCTTGGGGAACCTGGTGTGAAACCATTCCTAGACGACCTGCTTCTGGGTTGGGGTTTCATATGTAGCAGAGCAGCTCTCTCGCTGGCTGGGGGAAGGTCAAGGGGGAAAAACAGGAGACATATGTACTACTCTTTGTAATATTTTAAGCAATAAAACAAAATTTAAAAAAAGAAATAACATAAATGTAGATTTTAAATTCAAAAAGTAAAAAGAGAAGGAGAGAGAGAGAGAAGGAGGAGGAGGAGGAGGAGGAGGAGGAGGAGGAGGAGGAGGAGGAGGAGGAGGAGAAGAAAGTCAGCCCTCAACACAAGGTTTGTCTAGCTCCCGGCCTCTCTCCTTCCCCTGAAGAAGGCTTCCCACCAGCCAAAGTGGGAACGCGGCGGTGGAGGGAAAGAAGGGAGGGCGGGGGGGTGGGGGCGGGGGGCGCGGGGGGAAGGGAGAAGAGGGGAAGGGGGGAAACGCGAGTGTGGAGCCAACCGCGGTAGCGTCCGTTCCTTCCTTTCGCGCATGGCACGGGGACCTTCGCTTCCTCTCGCGACCCCGCCAGGCTGGGACGGGAAGTGGGGGTGTGTGGCCGACGCGGCCCCTTTCCCAAGGGGCTCGAGGGCCGGCACCCTACTCCCCATTTTTTCCTCCCCCTCCAAGGAGCCCGGTCGACCAGCACGCCGAAAACCGCAGGCGCAGGGCAGCCGCGAGGACAAATGTTTGCGCGGTGGCTCCGGTAGACCAGATGGCCCGGACTTAGACTCGAGAAACAGTGACAGATGGGGTTGACTAGATGGCCGGTCTGGATTTAGTCTCCTGTGGTAGTGGAACTGTGAGTGATAGGGTCGACCAGATAGCCCGGCCCAGACTTTGTCTCTGGCATTGGGTCAGAGTGATGGATTGACCGGTTGTCTGTGGAGAGATTGAAGACAAGGGACTGGTGATCCAGCAAGGGTAGTAGGCCAGGGGCGGGGCAGGAGGCGGTGCCAGGGGAAGAGCAGGGCTGGGCAGAACAGGGAGGAAGAGCAAATAAATGTCGACAGAATATATATATATATATATATATATATATATATATATATATACACACACATATATATGTATTTTTTTTTAAAGACTCAATTACAGTCCTAGCTGATTTGGCTCAGTGGATAGAGCGTCAGCCTGCAGACTCAAGGGTCCCAGGTTCGATTCTGGTCAAGGGCATGTACCTTGGTTGTGGGCACATCCCCAGTGGGGAGTGTGCAGGAGGCAGCTGATTGATGTTTCTAACTCTCTATCCCTCCCCTGTCCTCTCTGTAAAAAATCAATAAAATATATATAATAATAATAAAAAAAGACTGCCCTAGCCGGTTTGGCTCACTGGATAGAGCGTCAGCCTGCGGACTCAAGGGTCCCAGGTTCGATTCTGGTCAAGGGCATGTACCTTGGTTGCAGGCACATCCCCAGTAGGGGGTGTGCAGGAGGCAGCTGATCGATGCTTCTCTCTCATTGATGTTTCTAACGCTCTATCCCTCTCCCTTCCTCTCTGTAAAAAATCAATAAAATATATTTTTAAAAAAAGATAAAAGACTCAATTACAAGAGGAGGGCCCACATAACCCACTAAAGGGACATCCCTAGAGCACCCAGCTTAGGTGATCAAAGAGACTAGGCCACTTGGTCCCACAGGGCACCTACCCCATTAGGCCACCCACCAAGCTGGGAGTCATGGCAGACCTAGCTAAGACACAGAAACAAACACAAAGATGCAGGCAAAATAAGGAGACAGAGAAACAGACCCCGAGTGGAAAAAAAACAGTAGAAATCTTTAAAAAAAAAAAAAAAAAAAAAAACTAAATCAAATGGAAGCAAGCAGTTTATCAGGTATAGAGTCCAAAGTAATGGTTATAAGGATGTTCCAGGAACTTAGGGCACGTTATAACAGCATGAAAAAAACCTTTTGTAAAAGTCAGAAATGAAGAATACAGTATATGACATCATGAATACACTGGCCGGGGCTGGGTGGCTCATTCAATTGGAGCATTGTCACATACACCAAAGGCTGTGGGTTCAATTCCTCTTCTGGGAACATACCTAGTTGTGGGTTTGGTCCCGGGTTAGGGTGCCTATGGGAGGCAGCCAATCAATATTTCTTTCTCCCTCTCTCCTTTCTTCTTGTCTCAAAAATCACTTTTAGCCTTGACTGGTGTTTCTCAGTGGGTAGAGCATAGGCCCCTGCACCACAGAGGCTCAGGTTCAATTCCAGGTCAAGGGCACATACATAGGTTTCAGGTTTGATCCCCAGCCCCAGTTGGGGCATGGGAGGGTGTAAGAGGCCGTGGGGCTCCAGGAAAGGCCTGACCCCACTCCAAGTCATGTAAAGGACATGAACTTGGCTTGCACCCCAGTTCTTGTGATTTAGGCAAGCAGACATTTTGTCATAGCAACTGTTTGTCATAGCAACTGCCAAACATAGATGGAACTAGACAAAGCTTGCCCAGTCTTGCCCCAGTCTGTAACAATCTGCTACTTCCCCATGATAGGCCAAGCCCTAGCAGTGATCTATGAAGCATGACCAGCCACAGCTTAGCTATAAAACAGTGTGTGTAAAAAACAAAGTTGCTGGTGTCTTGTGCCAGTCCTCCTAACCCCGGTCTCTGGTGCTTTCATCCCACGCCGCCATTACCCTACAGGACCTTTTGGGAGCGGGTCTCCACAGGAGGGAGGCAACCAGTTGATGTGTCTCTCTCACACTGATGTTTCTCTCTCCCCAAGCCCCCCACCTCCCTTCCACTCTCTGAAAAGCAATGGAAAAATTATCCTCTGGTGAGGATTAACAAAAATAAAATAATTTTTAAACAATATCCTCAGTTGAGGATTTTGAAAAAGAATACACTGGAAAGAAAAAACAACAGGTTAAATAAAGCAGAAGATCAAATGAGTGATTTGGAAGACAAGGAAGAATAAAAAAAATCAGAGTAGCAAAAAGAAAAAACGTTAAAAGAATGAGGATAGTTTAAGGGACCTTTGGGACAACATGAAGTAGAACATCAGCATCATAGGGGTACCAGAAGGAGAAGAGAGAGAGCAAGGGATTGAGAATTTATTTGAAGAATTGCCCTAACCGGTTTGGCTCAGTGGATAGAGCGTCAGCCTGCGGACTCAAGGGTCCCAGGTTCGATTCCGGTCAAGGGCATGTACCTTGGTTGCGGGCACATCCCAGTAGGGGCGTGCAGGAGGCAGCTGATTGATGTTTCTCTCTCATCGATGTTTCTAACTCTCTATCCCTCTCCTTTCCTCTCTGTAAAAACTCAATAAAATATATTTAAAAAAAAAAAAAAGAATGACCAAAAACTTCCCTAAACTAGAGAAGAAAAAAGACACACAAGTCCCAAACAAGAAAAATCCAAAGAGGCCCACACCAAGCTACATTATAATTAAAAAGGCAAAGGTTAAAGACAAAAAGAGAAACTTTTAAAAAATATTTTTTTATTGATTTCAGAACGGAAGAAAGAGGGAGAGAGAGAGAAACATCAATGGTGAGAGAATCATTGGTCAGCTGCCTCCTGTATGCCCCACACTGGGGGTCGAGCCCACAACCGGACGTGTGCCCTCACCAGGAATCAAACCATGACCTCATGTTCATAGGTCAACTCAACTACTGAGCCACACCAGCCGGGCTTTAAATATTTATAGCTGAGTACTTTGGATGTGTAAATGTGTGACTTTCAGCAAATTTGTGAAATGGTCAGCTATCTAATTGTTCAAATCTGTTTTTTCTTCATTGACATCATTCTCCTTTGCTGGGAGATCAATAACATAAATTGTCATACAGGTCCCCGAGTCTGTCTGTGTCCATGGTGAAATCTGGATTGCCTCCCATGCAGGTGCTTGCCCAGTGCTGAGACCGAATTCCCAGTGTGAGGGAGGAGCTCTGCTCAGGGGCGGAGGGGCTCAGAAAAGACAGCAATGACTCAGAGGTTTCGAAGGAGAGCCATGAAGAAACAGACGGTGCTGACCTACAGAAACAGGAAGTCAGTGAAGGGAAGTGTGTGGGGAAAGAAAGTCCACAGTCCCAGTGGGGCCCTGCTTTCCTCTAAAAAATGGAGAACAGTCTTCTCAGCATCTCCCAGGCCTCCCTCTCCCCTGGGGTGTCCTCCCTGGGACGGCCCCACTGGCTCCTCCAGGCACCAAGGAGAGTGGGGCAGCCTTCACTTCCTCACTGGAGCACTTCACATAGACCATCAACTCACTCCATGTGCCCCATGAGCCCTTCTGAGCAGTGCCCCCCACTGACCACAGACTTAAGATGATTCATCTGTGTCATCCAATCAGCCTCCTTCCTGGTCCTCTAACTCAGGCCCCACCCCTTCTGCAGGTCTCTCCTCTCCCCACCTCCTGAGGACCCTTCCAGTAGCCCCATCTGGTCCCAGCCTGCCTGCTGCACCCCCTCCACCAGTTTCCACCTTCAAAAGAGATCCAAGGTGCACATCTGATATTCAAGGCTGTGAATGGTCAGGTTGAGCTAAACACACCAGCCCCAGCAAACACGACTCTCCCTCCACAACCCAACTCACCCAGTTACCCACACTCCCCTCCACACCAAACCACATGCAGAAACTGAGCTGTTTAGAAATTCTGTGCCTTCCTCCTCTGCTCCCTCAGCCAATCGGAACCTAGCCACCTCCTCTCCAACCTGCTGGACCAAGCCCGTCCTGTCTCAACCTACTCAACTGAATGTGTACTTTCTGTTACAGGTTTGTGTAAGAGTTATACGCTGAAACCACATGAATGACTGAAAATACTGATCAGCACACCCTCCAAGAGCCAGGTGAACGTTGGAGTTTTATTACTAATGGAGTGAATTTTCAACAGAGCCGGCCTGTATAACATCTTCACATAGTAGTAGCCTTTAAAAACTGAAATATTTTCATTCAACCTGTTGCTAAAAATTTTTCCCATTGACTTCAAGAATATATTCCAAATATTTGCGTGGTGCGCTAGCCCTTGTGTGACCAGCCTGCGCCTTCGCCTGACTGCTCTCATTTCTGACAAAAGCTCTAGATCTTTCTGGTCCGATCCTCTGGGCTGCTCCCTGCTCATGCCTTGGGTCGGTCCATCCCCAAGAAGGACCCTTTCAGCCAGGACCCAGGTTGCATGGCCTCTACCAGTTATTGAACTTCATTGTCTCATTTCCTTTATTCTCCCAACGTGTACATGAGACTGTAACTGAACTGTCTGCCGTCTAAATATCTGTAACATCTGCTTCATTCATCTCAGCCCCATGAGTCCAGGGAAGGGATCTCTGAGCTTCAGCTATGACTCTCTAGAGCAGGGATTCTCAACCTGTGGGTTGCGACCCCTTTGGCGGTCGAACGACCCTTTCACAGGAGTCGCCTAAGACCAGCCTGCATATCAGATATTTACATGATGATTCATAACAGTAGCAACATTACAGTGATGAAGTAGCAACGAAAATAATTTTATGGTTGGGTCACAACATGAGGAACTGTATTTAAAGGGCTAGAAAGTTGAGAACCACTACTCTAGAGCCTGGCCAGTGATGGCCCTAGGTCACTGCTCAGTAAGTACTGCCTGATTGCCTGGCCAGTGAGGGAAGGGAAGAGCAATTGCATTTACAGAGGCTCAGGAAAGGGAAGTGTCTTACACAAGCTCACAGAGGTTCTAGAAAAGGCAGAGTCAGAACTGAGCCAGAAATTGGGTGGGGTCCTCTCCTGCCCTGTTCCTCCACCCTCCTCACCTGGGACGGCTGTCACCCTCTGGATTTGGGTTTGGCATGAGGTGGAGGCAGAGCGTGTGGGGTCTGGTGAGACTCAGGTCGGTCTCAGAGGTCCCACCGCTTGCTGTCCCCTAGGGCCCACCCTCCAGGGATGGGCTACTTCCCTTCCTGTGAGGCCACTGATGAGGAACCAGTGACATGTCACATGAAGCCTGGACCCTGTCACACCCCATTCACCCATCCTGGGTGGCTCTGCGGAGTTTACACATCGTCTGCACACTGGGGACCATGGGAGGACGCTCCATGACTTCCACCCTCACTGCCTTTCTCTGCCTCAGTGAGCTCCGGGGAAAGGAGGAGGGAGGGATGGGGTCCCCTCCCCTCCCAGGTCCTGGCCTTTCGAGAATCCAGGACTCAGGAGGCTCAGTGGGGGCAGGACTCTGCGGGGAGGAGACGTGCTCAGCCCCAGGTCTGCCCCCAGTGCGCAGGGGCCCAGACCAGGCCTGGAGCTTCTGTGTGCGGTCGGGGATGGTTCTCACAGGGACTCTCTTTCAGGGCTGTGTCAGGGCCCGTGGGACCAGGTACAGGCAGGTGAGTCTCCTCCCGCTCCCCCTTGAGCTCCTGCTTTAGCACAGTCACCCCCTGGGCAGCTGGGGAGACACAGGGTTTGGAATAATGGTGACCAATCTGGGAGGAGCCTGGGTGTGACAGCTGGGGAAGGTGGGGAGAAGGATGACCCTGACATTTCAGGTCTCATACCTTTCCAGGAGACGTCCCCAAACCCTCCATCGGCGCTGACGCAGGCCCCATCATCACCAATGGGAGCTCTGTGACCATCTGGTGTCAGGCGCCTCTGCAGGCTAGTGCCTACCTTCTATATAAAGAGAGGGGCTCTGAGCCCTGGGATACCAGGACCCCACAGGGCTCCAGCAACAAGGCTGGTTTCCTCATTGGAACCACGACCCCATCCCACGCAGGGCTGTACCAGTGTGCATATTACACCACTGGGGACATACTGTCTCAGAGGAGTGACCCCCTGCTCCTGGTGGTGACAGGTAAGGGAAACACTGGGTCCCCTCCCAACAGTGGGCTCCAGGTCACAGGCAGAGGGAATACAGTGTGGCCCAGGGGACCCCACCCCTCACAGAACACACCTGGGACATGAGGGTGACAGTCCCTTTAACACAGACCCTTTCTCCTCCCTCAGGAGTGGGTGGTGCACCCTCCCTCGCAGCCCAGCCCAGCCCTGTGGTGGCCTCAGGAGAGAACGTGTCCCTCTTGTGTAGCTCTAACCTCACATCGGGCACTTTCCATCTGCTGAAGGAGGGAGGGGCTGACCCGCCCCGACACATGGAAGCAGAACCCAGGATCCATGCTTGGAGGCGGCAGGCCATCTTCCCTCTGGGCCCCATGAGCACCTCCCATGGGGGGACCTACAGATGCTATTATTCTTCCAGCTCCTCCTCCAATGTGTGGTCCCAGCCCAGCGATCCCCTGGAGCTGGTGGTCTCAGGTGAGTAGCCCCAGCCCCACCCCCAGGTCAGTTCAGGGCCCTGTCCCCAGGGAACCTTGGCTGAAATGGGCTGAGGGAGTACCCGGTGGAGGCCACCCAGAGGGAACTCTCATCTCCCAGAGGGATGGAAAAAGCCAGACTGCTCCCATCCCTCCTCATCCTCCTCCTCCTCCCTGAGGCCCAGACATGTTCCCGTGGGCAGAGGGAGGCTGGAGAGGATGGGGCTGACCAGAAGGAGAAAGGCCAGAGGTGCCCATCCCGGCCCTCGTCCCTAGTCCTGTGGCCTCAGCCAGAGAGACCAAGACAAGAGTGTGACCAGCAGAGGCCGGATCCCCAGAGAGAGCAGGACCCCTGCTGGGGCTCGGCCTGTCTCCCAGAGGGGTTGGGGGGCGGAGACGCTCAGGGCACCAGAGCTCTGAGGCTGACAGGTGACAGGTGGGTGGTCATGCAGAGGGAGATGCTGGGGGACCACAGGGGAGGAGCAGCCCCCAGCCCCCACCTCCCATCCTGATTGAGGAGCCTGTGAGCATTGGTCCCCCAACGGGAAGTCAGGCCCGCAGAGGACTCAGTGAGGGTCTGGGGGGAGGTGGTGGGTGGGAGGAGCTTAGTGTTGGTCTTGGCTCAGCCACTTCCTGGGTAATGGCCTAAGGAACATTCCTGGGACCAAGTTCTCCAAAGGCTAAATATTTTAGTGTGCCCGTGTGTGTGCGCGTGCGTGTGTGTGTGTGTGTGTGTGTGTGCGCGTGTGTGCTGGGGACTCAGTTTCCTCCAAAGCCTTCCAAGGAGCAGCCGTGGAGTCAGGAGAAGCAGCCTCAGCCCTGGTTCAAATCCCAGCTCTGCTCCTTCCCGCCTGTGGGACCTTGGACACGTCTGTTCCTCTGAGTCCTGGTCCATGGGCTGTGGGTCAGGCCCCCAGCTCCCGCACAGGGAAGGCCCTCACCACACAGCCCTGCCCAGTTAGAGCTCAGAAAGGACCCAGCCCTCCCTCAGCTCAGGGTCAAGGGCTTGAGGGGCGGGGTGGCTTTCTACACATCACAACCTTCCTCTCCCCAGGAATGTACAGGAAACCCTCCCTCTCAGCCCAGCCGGGACCCTCAGTGCCCTGGGGAGTGAACGTGACCCTGCAGTGTGGGTCTGAGATTTAGTTTGACACCTTCCACCTGCACAGGGAGGGGTCACTGGACCCTCCCCAGCACCTTCGTCTGCAGAACACGTCTGCACCCTATCAGGCCACCTTCACCCTCAGTCCTGTGACCTCAGACCACCAGGGGGCCTACAGGTGCTATGGCTCAAACAGCACCTCCCCCTACCTGCTCTCACAGCCCAGTGACCCCCTGGAGCTGGTGGTCTCAGGTGAGCAACACTTTCTCCATCCTTTCTGTGCTCAGTCAGCTCAGGGCCCTGTCCCTAAGAGTGTCGGTGACAGTAAAAAACAAGGGGGTGGAGAGGTACCACAGAGCAGGTCCAGCCCATAAGAGAGCAGAGACAGGACCTCCCTCTCCTGAACCCCATTTCTGATCCTCAGCAGAGATGAAGGGTAGGGAGGGCGAGTGAGATGTGAGTGAAATGAGCAGGAATGTGATTAGACTCAGCAGAGAACACAGACCCCCACACCCACCGCCACCACCACCACCACCACTCACCTCCTGATGACTTCATCTCAGAATCTGGGTCCCTGTAGTCCCAGCCCCACTGGACTCTCCCCTATAGAGAAACATCCTGTCTGTGGGCACCACCCTGCATGGCGCCCTGTGCTCACCTGGAGGCCTCCAGGCCCTCAGTGCTCACCTGAGAACAAGGAGGGACCCTGCAGGCCTCATGGGGACCTGGGGCCTCCTGCCCAGACTCTGTGCATTCCCCTCTGCTCAGTGTCTCTATGCACACGGGTCTGTTATGGTTCTTTTTGGGGAACCTTCAGGCAATATTTCCATCTATAAGCTCACAATTTAACTTACATTATATGGAGCCTAGATTGAAATATAAACATTCTATTCCTGTTTTCATTGGAAGTAGATTAAATTCACACTTTTGTTATGGAGAACAACTTATTATTTATACAAAGTCTTCTTTTCACACACATTTTCAAATGAGCTTTATGAATGAACCTTAGAAGCATGTGATAACTACTTGTAAATTGAATAAATGTACAGCCACTTACTAGAGAATTGCACCTCTTACATAGTAATTTGTGAGTAAGTTGTGTGATTCCTGTAGATTTTCTGAAAGATAGTAAGTACACATAGGAAAGCTCTTGGTTTGGACATACTTATATCATGACCTGATAGCCTCCTGTGGACTATTTCTCAGTTGGTCCCTCTGATATAAAATTATAATCCCCCACAGTGAAAAAAAATGTCACTTCTTTATTCCCGATGGCAGACCTATTTTTCTCACTCATGTCCTGTAGGATGGAATGACAGACCAAAATGGGCCACAGCTTCCCCTCTGGAAAACAACTTAATTCACACCCAAAATTATGTCTAGGCAAATCCATTTACAATTTTGCATTATATTGAAAGTGCCTTTGGCTGCTTTGTTCCAATCCATTCTTCCGTTCATTAGGGTTTACTAGGAATGCTCTCTTTTCCTGACAGATACACATCCCCCCATAATTATCTTTTCTCTGACTTTTAACCACATGACACACATTATAAAGGCTTCTTGGCGTCACCCACTTGGATATTAACCCAACTAAATAACTCGGATGATCCATGTGCATTTTCTGAATTGTGGAGCTGACATTCAGAGTTATTGCATGGATCACTGTAATGAGGAGAGGTCAATAATTTTGTTTATATCTCAGGTTTTATAGCAAATAGGGAAACAAATTGACATGATTTCCTACTTTGGTGCTCACTCAATAATGAAATTAGGGGGATTTTCTCTGACTTAAAGTTTGAGCCAGAAGTGTGGACGTCCTTGATTATGACCTTTGTTGTACTTGGAGATAAAGCAAAAGCTCACACCATTAGCATCCACATGCCCACATTTCTCATTGGGTAAATATATCTACCACTGTAGGTATTCATTTGTATACTGTAGAATAAATGAGCTAAACCCTAGCTGGCTTGGCTCAGTGGGTAGAGTGTCAGCCTATGGACTGATGGGTCCCAGGTTCGATATTGGTCAAGGGGACATGCCCGGGTTGCAGGCTTTATATCCAATAGGGGGTGTGCAGAAAGCAGCCAATCAATGATTCTCTCTCATCATTGATGTTTATATCTATCTCTCCCTCTCCCTTCCTCTCTGAAATCAATAAAAAAAATATATTTAAGAAATAAATAAATGAGTTAATAGAAGAATCAATAGATGAACAATTCAAGATGAGGATAAAAATACGGACCCCAGAGAGGAAGGGCCTGAGCGGGGTGGGGTGAAGGAGACCCAGCCCAGACTTTCACCCCTTCGTGCTCCTTAGATTCAGGAGCTCCTGACACCACACCCTCCTCCAAGGACCCTGGGTCCCCAGCTGTTGAGAACATGGGAACTCTCAGCTATAGGGGAATAAGCTCATGGCATCTTGAGTCTCAGGCTGAATACAGAGCACACATCTCTTAGTTATTTCTAAATTTTTATCATATCTTCTCTCATCCTCAGTTCTTGGGCACAGCTCTTAGAAGGTGACTCAGAGCAGGTGCTGGTTCAGACATCAGTGGGATGCTGATGTGAAGGGGAGGTGGGAGCCCAGGGAAGAAACCAGAATCCCAGAGGTTTGGGTCTGCCCTGACCTCTCAGACTTTTTTACCCAAAATTCTTATTTTCCCATCCCCAAGACTACACAGTGGAGAATCTCATCCGGATGGGCATGGCTGGCTTGGTCTTGGTGGTGCTCGCGGTGCTGCTATTTCAGGCTCAAAACGACACCAGAAGGGCCTGCGATGCAGCCAGGATGTGAACACAGAAAGAACAGTGCACCGTTCAGAGTGGGGGAGCCTTGGAGCTCATCTGATGACCCTAGGAGGTGCTGAAAGAGAATTTGGACCATAATTGGGGAAACTGTCTGCTGAGAACATCCAGGGGAGAAGATGTGGTAGGCGAGGTTTGGGTACAGGAGAACGTGGACCATGTCCCTGTAGAGGGCACCCCTGCCATCCACATGGGTGCTCTCCCTCCCTCCCTGACCTCGCTCACTCTCCTCCACTGTCCTTCTGTTCTCACCCTGTGTGTGAGGGTCCATCCCACATGGCTGGTTTGGGTTCACATCTATATACCCCTTCATGCTGGGCCACATCCATCCCAACACAATGTGGTATATTCATAACCTTGGGATTGTTTCTTTATTTTATTTTTACTTTTTTACCTATGTTTTTATTGATTTTAGAGAGAGAGGAAGGGAGAGGGATAGAGAGATAGAAACACTGAGGATAGAAAAACATCAGCTGCCTCCTGCATGCCCCTTTTGGGGATGGAACCCACACCCAGGCATGTGCCCTGACCAGGATTCGAAAGAGTGACATCCTGGTTCATAGGTCAATGTTCAACCACTGAGCCACACTGGCTGGCTTGTGGGATTATTTTTAAACCAAGAAGAACAACATAAACAAACAAAAAAAGTCCTGATACCTGCTCCATGTGGTCCAGCCCATTGCACATCTCCACCCTCCTACCACCTCCATGCGGCTTCTTCTTTGTATCCTTACCTGGGACCTTCTGTTCACCTAGATTCCAGGTGATTCTGAATGCTGGTTGCACTGTAGTTTAGTTGTGATGTCACTGTGGCCATGGGAGGATTTCAGTACTTCCTTTAGTTCCTCTGCTATCTTGGGCAGAAGTCGTAATATTTTGATAATAAATAAGTAAATTTGAATTGTTGCCATCATTTTTTTAAATATATTTTATTGATTTTTTACAGAGAGGAAGGGAGAGGGATAGAGAGTTAGAAACATGGATGAGAGAGAAACATGGATCAGCTGCCTCTTGCACACCCCCTACTGGGGATGTGTTCACAACCAAGGTACATGCCTTTGACCAGAATCGAACCTGGGACCTTTCAGTCCGCAGGCCGACGCTCTATCCACTGAGCCAAACCAGTTACAACTGTTGCCATCATTTTATTCAAGTAATGCATAAGGTTCATTTTAAGTAGCTTTTTAAAACATTTCCAGAACAGTTTCTTTTTTAATTGTAATGATTTATTTTTAAGAGTGGGTCCCCTTGGTATAACAAGATTTTAAGAATCATGATAACATCAACTAATGTTTTTGAGTGCTTATGGTGTGACAGGCACTGTTCTAAATGTATTACCTCTATTAACTCACTCAGTCTACACAACAATGAGATCAGATTACATAGATATAGATTTTCAAATTGACTCAGATTTATTTGTTTTATACATTTACATCAATCAGTTTGGAAGTTATGCATGCATTTCCAATAGGAATAGTTACTACCATTGTTAATATTGGTAAATGGGTCTGTATCCAAATCAGTAGCTGCAACAACATCCAATCCGCCAGGAGCAATAGGGTCACTGTGCCCCAGTGTTTCTAACAAAGGGGCACTGCTGATGCCGGCTGCATTGAAAGGCTCAACACCAGTCCTGGCCACAGGGTCAGGAGAAGATCGCCTGACAAAGCTGTCCGATGTACATGGATCTGAACCCTTGAAGGACCACCTACCTCCAAATACACCAATTTCCCCAAAAGGATCATCCTTGAAAGGATCACTGCCAACAAGAAAATCAAATTGGAAACAAATCCAAGTCTGTATCTGCGCCTGGGTCTGCCAGTGACCTTGATTCTACAGTAAAAGGATCTTCTTTAGAGTATCTTTCACTGTTATATTCAGAACAAATTTTTCATTGGCAGCTGTGGTCACCACTCTATTCCCATCAGCCATCACTCCATTCCTATTAGCCGTCACTCCATTCCCATTAGGCATCACTCCATTCCCATCATTCACCCCTCCATTCCATCAGCCATCACTCCATTCGCATCAGTCCCCACTCCTTTCCCATCAGTCACACTAGGAGGCAGCATGTCAGGAGCACTTCTTCCTCAGACTCCAGGCTGCTCTGGCCTTAGGGACTCATGCAGGTTGGCTGGTTCTCTGCTGCCTGTGCTGAGGGTGCAATAATCTGTACCGCCTTTTACCAGGATGCTGTGGGGCTGCTGCTCCAATTTCCTTTTTAAAAAATGTATCTTTATTGTTGAAAGTATTACAGATGTCCCCTTTTTTTCTCCATTGATCCTGTCCACTCTACACCTGTCCTTCCCAGGCCTTCACCACACTATTGTCTGTGTCCATGCATATAAATTCTGTCCCAAACCATCCACTCACTCCAGGCTTCCCTCTGAAAGTTATCAGTCTGTTCTATGCATCCATGTCTCTGGATCTATTTTATTCATCAGTTTATTTTGTTTATTAGATTCTGTATCTGAGTGAGACCATGTGATACGTATCTTTCTTTAACTGGTTTATTTGCCTCCAGGTCCCTCCATGCTGTCTCCAAGGGCAAGAGATCCTTCTTTTTACAGCTGCACAGTATCCCATCATTTAAATGTGCCACAGCTATTTTTTATCCACTCATCTACTGTTGGGCACTTGGGCTGTTTCCAGATCTTAGTAAACGGTGCTGCTATGAACACTGTTCTTTCAGATTAGTCTTTAGAGTTCCTTAGGATATATTCCTAGAAGTGGGATCACTGAGTCAAATGGAAGTTCCATTTTTCATTTTTTGAGGAAACTCCATACTGTTTTCCACAGTGGCTGCACCAGTTTGCATTCCCACCAGCCATGTACTAGGACTCCCCATTCTCCAATCCTTACCAAAACCTTTTCTTTGTTGATTGGTTGATGGTGCCATTCTGACAGGGGAGGTGATACCTCATTGTCATTTCAATTTGCATCTCTCTGAGGATCAGTGACTGCACCAATTGTGCTCTTTCATTTCCATCTGTGTCATTTGCATTGAATTGATTTCCTGCTGTGAACCCTGCAGGTGTCCCTGAGGAGGTCCCAGCTGGTCCTTCCCTGACTCCATACTCTCCTCCAATCTTGCTGTTCCTTCTGTAGGCCACTCCCCTCTTCCCTAGTTTGGCCAGCTCTTCCTCAGAAGTGGAGATCTGCAACTCTTGACTAGTTCCTTCAGCTTCCAGGGATGTGACCAGCTGGGCCTCCTCAGTGCATTTCCCTCAGACTTCACTGAGTTGCTCCTGCAGCTGGGCTTCCTGCTCATCCAGCCCATTAAGGAGACCCTGTCCTGGCTGTGTCTGGGCCTGTAGTTGTTGCAGATTAACATTTGCCCTTTGAAGTTCAGCCTGAAGACCCTGAACCTCACCGTTCTCTGTTGAAAAGTATATCTCTCGCCCAGCTGGAATGGCTCTGTTGGTTGATCATTAGCCTGTGCACCGAAAGGTTGCTGGTTCAACTCCAGGTCAGGACACACACCTGGGTTTTGGGTTCAATCCCTGATCTGGGTACATGCAGAAGGCAACTGAACAATGCTTCTCTTTCACATCCATGTTTCTCTGTCTCCCTCTCTCCTTCCTCTCTCTAAGCATGTCCTCAGGTGAGAATTTTTTTTAAATAGAGTACCTTCTGTGGACAAAAGGGGCCACATACCTGACAAGCTCAGGGGAGGCCTGCATGGCAGTCTTGCAAACTCCGAGACCTAAAGTAACCACAAAGGATGGTCTGAAACTAAACCATAAAAGCAGTGATGGTGGGCAGTTACGTCCTAGGCCGGTATCTTCACTGACAAGGTCAACCTTTACCTTCACTGAGCCTATCTGTCTTTTTGCATCTATGATAACATACCCTTGAAATGTCTGGGTAACTTGAAACTCCCCTTTTTCTGGAGCCCCTAGGGCACAACCAAATGTGCTGGGTCCCAGGACAGAGACCACAAATTCCTTCATCATCATGTTAATTGTTCCTGCACCCACCTAAGTGTGTGTCCATCATTTTACTTTTTATCCAATCCCAGGGGTTAACCTGCTTTGCTTATCCCTCCTCCTTAATCTATCACCAATGAATTTCATGTAACCCACCCATATTCCTCCTTTGATTGCAATGTATAAATATTGATGTAACCTCGCTCTTCTCGGGAACATTATCTCAATTCGTTGAGGTTCTGCTTCAAGGCATATGTCAACAATTTGGCTCAAATAAACTCACAAAAAACCTTTACAGGTTTCAATGTTTTTTTTTATATTAACACTTCTCCTTAAGATCCTCTTGTACATTACTCTTGTCCCTCTTTAGATCAACAGTGTCATTGTTCAGGGGATCTAGCAGCTTCCTGGTGGTGGAAGCATCTCAGGATCAAAAATATGAGGAGGATCAATGCCCTTTATTATCCTCTCATTGATTGGGTGAAAAGACAAAGCAAACATATCCTTTGAAAGCTTCTCACAGGGTCACATAGCACCCATAGGTAGGCTAGTCAGGTAGAAGCTAACCCTGTCTCCAGGAAGATCTCACAAACTTCCAATCTAGACACAAACTCCTCCATGTCCCCATCAGTTTCCAGGAAGATGCCATCCTCTTCAGCTTTCTCTGCAGGGGATCCAGCCCACGTTTTCCTCTGAGCAGGTGGCACAAGGCTGGAGGCCAGGACATGGGCACAGGTGCTTGCTCCAATGTGCCCTTTACCAAGCACATGGCACCTGAAGACTCAGCCCCATGAGCATTGCCCCAAGGCCAACACCACTCAGCTCCCAAAGGCTTCCAAGGGCAGCCACAGGCAGCTTCTAGATTACCAACACTGGCTTCCCTTTATCACAGACAGAAATACACATACGGGGCTTAAAAAAATCAAAAATGGCACCATGTCTGGCCTTGTCTTCAGATTTTACAGCCCATGGGACCCCATTGCAGAGGTCCCGCTGTCCAGCAAGGCACTATGGATGTGGTGAAGTGTTGTTGGAGGAACAGCCAGGTTCAAGCTCCTCAAGGACACCTGCAATGCATTCTGGGTACATGCACAAGACACAGAGCAATGAACAATTCCCGTTTGCTCAGAACAACTTTGCCCTCTGGGTCAGCAAAATCCCAAACCTTTCCCAGTGTCAGATCTGGGGGCCTGACATGTTCAGGAAAGCAGCAGCACCAGCAGCCAGTTCCCTCAGGGATGGGCCACACCCTCCTGTCTGTAGCATTTTCCACATGAAGGGGTCCCACTTGATGACTGTGTCAGGGAGAGCTGGGCTGGCACCGCCATGGTGCCCCCATCCTGCAGGGGAGGGGAAGGATGGACAGGCAGGCAGGGGCAGGGCAGGGAGGAATGGGAGGGTGCATGGGAGGCAATCCCTTCCCTCCTCTCACCCCCTGGGATTTCCCTTTCCTGTCAATTCCTGTTGGACGGTCCCCTCCCACACGCCTGCTTCTCCACAGAGAGTCCCTCCCAGGGCGTGTCCTGATGTTCAGGACGCAAAAAGGTGGGTAGTGGGATCTGCCCTGCCCTGTGGCATCCACTCTCCCTTAGTTGGCATCTGACTGTGATGTGCCCAGCAGGGCCCACGCCAAGGTGAGCCTCACACTCACACCTGAACAGACGCCCATGCCCGGCTAGAATGGATTTAATTTATTTCACACACACACATAGGAGACCTGGCTCAGTGCTGACCATGGGCTGAGTCCGTGGGTAGAGAGACCCCAGTGCCCATATCCACACCATGTGGAGGGTCAACACTGCTCCAACTTTCACCCTGAGTCCATTCCCCTCCCTGTGTGTGGTCACCCTGGGTCCCTCTCTTGTCCACACAGAGGTGGGAAACTCCACACTGATGATTTCTGGCTGCACCCAGGCACAGTAGCCACTCAAGGTTGGACCCCATTGTCTCTTCTGCTTCCCTCTTCATCTGGGGAACTTGCACTTCCCTTTTTGGGCACTGAGGATGGCCACATGTTTCAGAAACAGTGTGCACAGCCTTTCTCAGCATCAGGAGCAGATGGGTTTTGTACGTGGGTATAGCAATCATCCAATTCTTGCGGAGTTCTGAACAACACCACTCAGGGCTCACCTCACAGGCTTACTCAGGTGTGGAAATAAACCAGGATGGCTCCCTCCAGGTCCCCGCGGCACCAACCCCACAACCACTATAAGGAGTTGGGTTCTTTACAACGTGCTGCATGAGAGGAAACTGAGACCCAAGAGATGGTACGTAGAGGGTGAAGGTCTAATACCTAATGGACAAGGGAGGACTATTTAAATAAGAATCAGCCCAGCCGGCATGGCTCAGGGGTTATGCGTCATTCTATGAACCAGGAGGTCGAGGTTTGATTCTCTGTGAAGGCACTGGGCTCAATCCCCCCGTGTGTAGTAAGCAGGAAGCAGATGGTCAGTTGTTCTCTCTCATCATGGGTGTTTATATCTCTCTCTACCTCTCCCTTTCTCTCTGTAATCAATAAAAATATATATTGAAAATAAAAATAAATAAGAATTCGATTTGTGCCCCAAATCGGAGCAATAACACACTTATTGTCACTGACTGTGAAGACAGGGGCCCGGGACGAGGAGGAGAGATCTGCCTGAGGAACAAGGCACTGAGGGGAGGAGTGACTCAGAGGCGAGTTCCCGCCCTGATGGGGAGGATGCTGTTGCAAGAAAGGGGAGTGGCCAGGGGCTGGGATAGGAAGAGAACCACACTCTGGGGCCAGAGGGGGAGGCCTGTTTCTTCCCTTTATTTCCCTGCAGTTGCCACTGTGCTCATTGTCACAGGGACATCGCCCTGAGCTGCACAGTTGGAGGGTGAGCCTGTCCCTGCTGATCTGAGCTCTGCAGGCCACAGGGACCCACATCTTCCTGAAGCGTCTCCAGGACCCGGGTGGCACTGTCCATGGTGAGGACCCCAGGGAGGTGCTGATGGACAGGCTGAGGAGGAAGGAGACCCCCTGGGGGAGGCTCTGACAGGGTCACCTACCTTCAAAGGCGTCTCAGGAGGCCCCGGGTCTATTTCCTGATCCATCATGGAAATGAGAACCTAACATCTGGGAGACACTGTTCCCCTTCCTGTGGGGCTGCTGAGGTGACAACCCTGAGGCACGGACGGCCAGCCTCCCGGTGCCACACCCTGTATCTCTCCATCCTGATGGCACCTTGGTCTCCTCCATCAACAGCCGGAATGAGACAAAGAGACACCATGACCCCCACCCTCAGGGCCATGCTCTGCCCTGGTGCGATGTGAGCATTTATTTTCCAAGACGGCCTCTGGAATAAATAGAAAATCTGAAGCACTGTGGAACCAGTCAAAATGTCATCTGAAAAGTGAAATCATCGCACACAATTAACTCCAGGCCCACCCAGTACGCAGCGAGGTCATCCGAACAATCCCGGGACATTGGACACTGGTGTCGTAAACCCTGTGGCAGAGCAAACGCATTTAGAGAGGCGAGATGAACATCTGAGAGGGATGTTTCTAGTCAAAATGCACACTTAGGGTTTCAACCTATAATTAGATGCAGAAAAGTTTTAAAACTGGAAGAAGAGCCGGGCCACGATGGCTCAGAGGCTGAGCGTCGACCTATGAACCAGGAGGTTGTGGTTCAATTCGCAGTCAGAGCATGTGCCTGGGTTGGGGGCTCGATCCCCAGTGTGGGGCGTGCAGGAGGCAGCCAATCAGTGATTCTCCCTCATCATTAATGTTTCTCTCTCTCTCCGTCTACCTTCCTCTCTGAAATCAATAAAGATATATATATATATTTTTTTTAAACTTGTTGGGGGGGGGGGGAAGGAAGAAAAAAAGTATGAATGGCACTCGTGCAGCTGGCCGTGTGGCCCGCAGGAAGTAGGACTGCTATGAAAACAAATAAGTGTGGAAGCTGTGGTTCGGACCAGCTCTGTCGGTTTCAGGCGGGGTCTGGGGACCGGAGGGAGCTCACAGCTGCCCTTAAACCCGAAGGTGTGTGCGGGAGATGGAACTGAACTCTGTCCGGGCAAGAGATGTGCTCTGTGTACAAAGCAAAGCAACACAGGGACTCCTGGTGGCAAAGCGCACAAATCCAGAGCCACCTGGGGAGAGGGAAGTTCTGCTGGTGGAAACAGTGGACGGTTCATGCCAAATTCCAGAGCAACCGTCCTGCTAAGACCATTGGGAACTGAATGCGTGTAGTGCTGTAACCCTCAGGAGTTAAAGTCACTGAAGAGTAAGTAAATAAGAGTGGGTGATCTCTTATAAAAAAAAAAATGAAAACACCTGATCAAGACATTACTGCTCAGTTCAAACAGGAAGCAGGAGGGGCCAAAGTATTTTAAAAAGGGAATTTTCCTTAACAAACCAAAGCTCTAGACCAAATCACAGCTTCTTACTGTCTAGGACAAGCCATGGTCCCAGGGGGACAGCGCTGCCCCAGGAATGAGGGCCCCTGAGGGGGAAAAGGACCCTGAGGCGTGTTCCCAGGAAGGAGGGGCTGGAGGCCGTGGCTGAGAAAAAGGGAAGTTCATGAAGAAACATGTGATAGAAAGAAAACCCAGATTCTGGGGCCACAGAAGGGACCTGTTTCCTTCCCTTATTTCCCTGCATTTCCCTCTGTGCTCGTTGTCACATCGCCCTGAGCTGCACAGGGAGAGGGTGAGCATGTCTCTGCTGGTCTGGGCTCTGCAGCCACAGGGACCTACGTCTTCCTGAAGCTTTTCCAGGGCCCGGGTGGCGCTGTCCATGGTGAGGACCACAGGGAGGTGCTGATGGACGGGCTGAGGAGGAGGAAGACCCCGTGGGGGAGGCTCTGACAGGGAAGGATGTGCCCTGGGTCACCTCACCTGCAAGGGGTCTCTCAGGAGGCTCCGGGTCTATTTCCTGCTTCACCATGAAAATGAAAGCCAGGCTGCTAGAGAGGCTGTGCCCTCCCCTATAGGCTGGTGACATAACAACCCTGTGACAGGCAGGAGGGGCCTCCAAGTGACCACCACACGTGCATCTGTCTGTCTATCCTACTGGCACCGTGGCCTCCTCCATCCGCTCAGCTGAGGCCTCCGGGAGAAGATGCCATGACCCCCACCCTCAGGGCCCTGCTCTGCCTTGGTGAGATGGGAGGGGGAGGGGAACCCTGGTCTGTCAGGACCCAGGACTCAGGAGGCTCATGGGGAGGAGGGTGCTGCTCAGGGTTCAGGGCAAATCTCTCACAGGGACTCTCTTCCAGGGCTGAGTGTGGGCCTCAGGACCCCAGTGCAGGCAGGTGAGTCTCCCAGGTGTCCCAGGTCCCACTCCTCACTGAGGACAAGGACCACCCACCAGACAGCAGGGGCAGGATCTGACAGCCAGGGGGGCATCTGGGACTGAGGGTGTGAATGTCCTGTGACCCAGCCTCTGATTCCTTCCAGGAACCCTCCCCAAGCCCACCCTCTGGGCTGAGCCCGGCCCTGTGATCTCCTGGGGGAGCCCCGTGACCATCTGGTGTCAGGGGATTCCAGGGGCTGAGGAGTACCGTCTGGAGAAAGAGGGAAGCCCAGCACCATGGAAAATACAGAAGCCACAGGAGCCCAGGGACAGGGCCAAGGTCTTTATCACACACGTGACAGAGCATGATGCAGGGAGATATCAATGTCACTACCTCAGCTCCAAAAACTGGTCAGAGCGCAGTGACCCCCTGGAGCTGGTGATGGTGAATGGTGAGAGGACACACAGGGGTCCCAGCCTCAGGCCCTGCCCTCAGGAAGGGGGTCTGCTCTCAGGGTGTCTCCCTCTCACAGCCCAGCCCTGGGGGACATGAGGGAGGTATCAGTCCATTTAACACGCTGCCTCCTCCTCTCCTAGGATCCTCCAGCAAACCCAGCCTCTCAGCCCTGCCCAGCCCTGTGGTGACCTCAGGAGGGAACGTGACCCTCCAGTGTGGTTCAGGGCATGGATTTGACAGGTTCATTCTGACTAAGGAAGGAGATCACAGGCTCTACAGGACCCTGGACTCACAGCCACAGCCCAGTGGGCAGGTCCAGGCTCTGTTCCCTGTGGGCCCCGTGACTCCCAGCCACAGGTGGATGTTCAGATGCTATGGCTGTTACAGGGACAGCCCCCAGGTGTGCTCACCACTTAGTGACCCCCTGGAGCTCCTGGTCCCAGGTGAGTCCCATTATTGCCCCATCCATGGATTGAGGGACCAGATACATTATCGGCATCTTTCTGGGAGGAGACACCCCTATGAGGGGGTGAGGGGAGCACAGGGGCTCCTGGCCTAGGGACACAGAGAGACAGTGAGACATGGGGACCAGCCCAAGAGAAGGGAGTTTATGGGAGGAGCAGCCCCTGTAACTCATGTCTGCTCTCCCCAGGTGAGTCTGGGAAGCCCTCCCTCCTGACCCAGCAGGGCCCCATCGTGGCCTCTGGACAGAGCCTGACCCTCCAGTGTCGCTCTGATGGCGGCTATGACAGATTCGCTCTGCACAAGGAGGGGGGACGGGACCTCCCCCAGAGCCTTGTCCTGCAGCCCCAGGCTGGGCTCTCTCAGGCCCACTTTCCCCTGGACATTACCAATGGCTCCCACGGGGGCCGGTACAGATGCTACAGTGGATACAGGCTCTCCTCTGAGTGGTCGGCCCCCAGTGACCCCCTGGACATCCTGGTGGCAGGTGAGGAGCAAGTGGGTTCAGTCACGGACCAGACTGAACAGGCTCTGCTGGGGTCTCAGGGGGTGAGGCCAGAATGACAGTGCAGGGCCCAGGGAGGGAGAGAGACAGAGAGAGACGGTGGGTGGGAGGGGAGATGGAGAAACCCAGAGAGACAGAGACAGACAGAGAGGAGGGTCCTCAGAGAGAGACCTGGTGACTCTCAGGGCAGAACAAGGTGGGCGGGCAGCCCTCACCCTCCCTCCCTCTCTCTCTAGGACACCTGCCTGACAGACCCTCCCTCTCGGTGCAGCCAGGCCCCAGGGTGGCCTCAGGAGTGAACGTGACCCTGCTGTGTCAGTCACAGAGACCGAGGGAGACTTTCCTTCTGTCCAAGGAGGGGGCAGCCAACCCCCCGCTTCGTCTGAGATCAGAGCACCGAGCTGGGCAGTACCAGGCGGAGTTCTCCATGAGCCCTGTGGCCTCAGCCCACGGGGGCACCTACAGGTGCTACAGCTCACACAGCTCCTCCCCCTTCCTGCTGTCACTCCCCAGTGAGCCCCTGGAGCTCCTGGTCTCAGGTGAGGGCCCCTGACCCTGTCTGCTGAGCTGTCAGCTCAGGGTCCGGTCCCCAGAACAATCATGGGCTGAAAGGGAGGGAGGGGCTGTAGGGATGGTCACCCAGAGGAGATCTGCCCCTCAGAGACCCCCTATTCCCTCTCCACCCCTCCCCCTCACCTGGTCCAGAAGGTGCCAGGTGGGCGGTGGGAGGGACTTTGTGAGGACTCTGTGTGAGGGGGGCTCCAGGGTCAGCCCTAGACTCTCACTCTCTTCTTGTCCTTCCCAGACCCCCTGGGACCCAGCCCCCCTCCCACATGGTCCCCTTTGCTCAGAGGGAGAGAGCTCCCCTGGGCAGTTCTGAGACTGAGGGTCTAATGCCGCCCATGCGCTAAGGGCAGGCGGTCTCCTAAGGCTGCTGGGGGCTGGGGACAGATTTCAGGGAACCACCAGCCCCAGGTGCTCTGAGGATCGGTCTCCCCCACCCAGGGAGTCAGACCCACAGACAGGGAAGTGGGGGTCTCTGTTGGGAGGTGGTGGGTGCCTCCATGGGACGGGGCTGAGCCATGTGATGGTTCTGGATCCTCTGAAGTCTCTCACTTGGACATGCCCTTCCCCTGCCTGGGCTTCCATGTCTGCTCATGTTAAAAAAGTGAATCATGGCCCAGAGCTTACATTTCTTGTTGGTTCTGGCCCTGACCTCCTGGGAGAGGGGCCTCACAGGGAAGCCCCTAGGAGCCCGTTCCCTCTGTCTCTTTGACGATGCCACTGTACAGGGAGGGACAGGAAGGACAAGAGTCCGGGCACCCAGTCCTACCCCTCAGCTCAGGCTCAGCTCAGAGGAGGGAACAGGGTGGATCAGCCCTGGCTCAGCTCCTGGCTCTGCTGCTCCTGCTGTGGGGCTGGGCGGTCCCTTCTCTCCTCTGAGTGTCGGGTTCCTGTCTGCTCATCCCTGGTCCCATCCTGCTCACAGGCTGCTGGGAGATGAGGTGACATAAGGGCCTCACAGAGCTCAGGAAGGCAGAGCCCCAGCCAAGCCCAACCTTCCCAAGGGGTGTCAGGGCCTGCAGGGTGGGGAGGGATGAAGTAGAGACTCAGAGTCCACCACTCACCCTGCCCCTCCTGTCCCTGCTGTGCTGGGGGTGGGTAATGAGGAAGGACCCTCAGCTCCAGATGAGACATGGACAGGCCCCTGTAGTGCAGTCCAGAGCATGAAGCTGGTGTCCCCCTTGGGGGCAGCGTGAGGACAGCACAGGGAACCCACAATACTGGGTTCCAGTCCCAGCCCTGCCCCGTCCAGGCTGGGTGACATAGGGCACGTGATTAACCTCTCTGAGCCTCAGTGAAGTGAGTGGTGGGGTCAGCAATCCCTGGTGCATGACTAATGTGAGGTGAGAGGAGATGAGTGACAGACCCAGAATGTGCCTTGCACACAGTAGGTGCTATTAAATGGCAAAATTGCCTCATTCATGTCATGAGGAGAATTATGGCTCCCTTGACCTTTCATATCTGATTCCTTTCCAGGAGACGTCCCCAGACCCTCCATTTGGAATGACCCCGGCCCCATCGTCACCAAAGGGAGCCCCGTGACCATCTGGTGTCAGGGGTCTCTGCAGGCTGAAGCCTACGTTCTGTATAAAGAGAGGGGCTCTGAGCCCTTGGATACGAGGATCCCACAGAACTCCAGCAACAAGGCCGGTTTCCTCATTGAAGCCACGACCTCACACCACGCAGGGCTGTACCAGTGTGCATACTACACTACTGGGAAAGTATGGTCACATCGGAGTGACCCCCTGCTCCTGGTGGTGACAGGTAAGGGAGACACCGGGTCCCCTCTCCACTGTGGGCTCCAGGTCACAGGCACAGGGAATAAAGTGGGGCCTCAGGGGACCCCACCCCTCAGAGAACACACCTGGGGAATGAGGGTGACGGTCCTTTTAACACAGACCCTTTCTCCTCCCTCAGGAGTGGGCAGTGCACCCTCCCTCTCAGCCCAGCCAAGCCCTGTGGTGGCCTCAGGAGGGATCGTGTCCCTCTCCTGTAGCTCTAACCTCACATCGGGCACTTTCCATCTGCTGAAGGAGGGAGGGGCTGACCCGCCCCAACACATGGAAGCAGAACCGAGGATCCAAGCTGGGAGGAGGCAGGCCAAAACCATCTTCCCTCTGGGCCCCGTGAGTCCCTCTCATGGGGGGACCTACAGATGCTTCAGTTCTAACAGCTCCTACCCATACGTGTGGTCACAGCCCAGTGACCCTCTGCACATCGAGGTCACAGGTGAGGGACAGACCCGGGAGCATCCCCATCTGTTTCCTGGGCCCAAATACCTGATCTAAACTGTGTGCACAGCGGAGCCCTGGGCTCTAGGGGGTCAGTGACACTGGCCTCTTGGGGATAGACCCACAGGTGGGAGGCTCAGGTTTGGGATATGTGAGACCTCTCACTGCAGCCCAGTGGGCAATGGGGGTATCCCCTGGTGCCACTGTCCCCTCCTCCCAGGTGTGCACAGGAAGCCCGCCCTCTCGGCCCAGCCAGGCTCGCTGGTGCTGCCTGGACACAGCCTGACCCTCCAGTGCCACGCGGAGGCCGGCTTTGACACATTCGCTCTGACCAAGGACGAGGGGCTCGCACCCCCTCAGCACCTCGATGCGCAGCACAGCCCCCACTTCCCCCTGGGCCACGTGAACCGCACCCACGGGGGCCGGTACAGATGCTACAGTGGACACCACCTCTCCTCTGTGTGGTCGGCCCCCAGCGCCCCCCTGGACATCCTGGTGGCAGGTGAGGAGCCAGCCCTGCCCCTGTCCTGAGGGTCTGCTCAGGGCTCTGGGCCCAGAGTCACCTGGGGGTGATGGGGTCCAGGAGAGGGGCCTGGAGCAGAGGCTGAGCTGGGCAGAGGTCTAGGGGAGGGACTGATAGAGGGGGTGAGGCCATGGAGATAAACACACCCCCCAGGGGGACTGAGAGGAAGTGGCAGGGGTCACAGAGTCTCTGGAGAAGAACAGGTCCCTCAGCTCAGGGTCAAGAGCATGAGGGGAGGGGTGGCTCTCTACCCATCACACCTTCCTCTCCCCAGGAATGTACAGGAAACCCTCCCTCTCAGCCCAGCCAGGATCCTCAGTGCCCAGGGGAATGAACGTGACCCTGCAGTGTGGGTCTGAGATCTGGTTGGACACCTTTCACCTGCACAGGGAGGGGTCACTTGACCCTCTCCAGCATCTTCATCTGCAGGACACGTCTGCACCCTCTCAGGCCAACTTCACACTCAGTCCTGTGAGCTCAGGCAACCAGGGGACCTACAGGTGCTATGGCTCAAACAGCACCTCCCCCTACCTGCTGTCACACCCCAGTGACCCCCTGGAGCTGGTGGTATCAGGTGAGTATCCCCAGCCCCACTTCTGTGTCCTCAGGTCAGTTCAGGGCCCTGTTCTCAGGGAATCTTGGCTGTAATGGGTGTGATGGGGTCACAGAAGGAGGTTCCCCCAGAGGGAACTCTCACCTCCCAGAGGGATGGAAAGAGCCAGAGCCGCTCCCATCCCTGCCTCATCCCCATCCCCCTCCCTGAGGCCCAGACATGCTCCCATGGGCAGAGGGAGGCTGGAGAGAATGGGGCTGACCAGGAGGAGAAAGGACAGAGGCGCCCATCCCCACCCTCCAGTCCCCAGTCCTGTGGCCTCAGCCAGAGACACCAAGACAAGAGTGTGACCAGAATAGGCCAGATTGCCAGAGAGAGCTGGACCCCCTGCTGGGGCTTGGCCTGTCTCCCAGGGGGGGCTCTGCGGAGGGGCGGTCGGAGATGCTGGGGGACCACCAGGGGAGGAGCAGCCCCCACCCGCCACCTGCCATCGTGATTGAGGATTGGTCCCCCAAGGGAAGTCAGGCCCGCAGAGGACTCAGTGAGGGTCTGGGGGGAGGTGGTGGGTGGGAGGAGCTCAGTGTTGGTCTTGGCTCAGCCACTTCCTGGGTAATGGCCTGAGGAACATTCCTCCTGCTCACCGGGACCAAGTTCCCCAAAGGCTGCTAGGGCACTGTGTGTGCAAGTGTGTGTGTGCAAGTGTGTGTGTGTGTGTGTGTGTGTGTGGTGGAGAAAAAGGTGGTGTCTGAGTCTCCTCCACAGCCTTCCAAGGAGCAGCCTCAGCCCTGGTTCAAATCCCAGCTCTGCTCCTTCCGCCTGTGGGACCTTGGACACGTCTGTTCCTCCGAGTCCTGGTCCATGGGCTGTGGGTCAGGCCCCCACCTCCCTCAAGGGGAAGGCCCTCAGCACGCAGCCCTGCCCAGTTAGAGCTCAGGGACGATCCAGGCCTCCCTCCTGCCCTTCCCTGAGGCGCCCCACGTGCACAGGCCCCACTGTGGAGGGGAGGGGGTCAGGCTGCAGAGTGGGACAGGGATCTGGGCTGGGATGGAGAGGGGTGGTTCTACCTGCAGGTACAGGGACAGCATGAATAATAATAATAGTAATTACAATAATAGTAATAATGCCCTGACCATTTCTGCTCTGTGAGTTAGAGCATCAGCCCTCGGACTAAAGGGTTATAGGTTCGGTCCCTGGTGAAGGGCACATACTTTAGCTACAGATTTGATCCCCCACCCTGGTCAGGACACATGCAAGGGGCGGCCAGTCAATTTGTCTCTCTCACATCAATGTTTCACACCCCCCCTCTCCCCTTTCCCTGTCTTCCACTCTCTCTCTCTCTAAAGATCAATGGAAAAAATATCCCTGGGTGAGAATTTAAACAATAATCATAGTAACAACAACACACAGGGATCCCCCTGTCCCAGGTTCCAGTCCCAGCCCTGCCCCACCCAGGCTGGGTGACCTGGGACTTCTGATTAACCTCTCTGAGCCTCAGTGAAATGGGTGGTGGGGGCAGTAATCCCTGGTGCATGACTGTTGTGAGGTTAGAAGAGATGAATGACAGACCCCAGCATGTGCCTCACACACAGTAGGTGCTCATTGATTACGTCATTGGCTCATTCATGACATCACTTGTGTTCAAGATCTGGAATGGAACCCGATCATCCTAATCGGGGTCTCGGTGGCCCTCGTCCTGCTGCTCTCCCTCCTTCTCTTCCTCTTCCTCCGCTTCAAGCGTCAGAGCAAAGGCAGCACATCGGGTGAGAAGGGGTGACCTGGGTCACAGGTGGGGGTGCTCAGAGCACCTGCCACAGGAAAACCAAACAGCTGGAGAAGGTCAGCTGAGTGGATTCTCCAGAACCTCAAATCAGGAAATGTGGAGCCCCAGCTGGTTTGGCTCAGTCGATAGAGCGTCGGCCTGTCCCAAATACCCCAGGCTTTCACTGACCTTGGCCCCCCAACCCCCGTCCCTAACCCTCCTGTCTCCTCCCCCAGCTGCAGCCCAGCTGCTTATGCCCAACAGGAGCCCCCCTGTGAGAGGAAGAGACAGCTGCCCTGGGGGAGGGGGCACAGGGATTTCAGGGGATGACTGGGGAGGGGAGGCGCTAGGAGGGTGTGGGTCGCGGTGGGAAGGACTGAGACCCACACTATGTGACCTTGCTCTGCACCTCACCCTGGATTCGTGGCCCATCTGGAAGCAGGTGGGTCTGCAGCCCTGAGATCTCGGGGACCTGCCAGAAGACACCCCCATTCTTCCCCAGCAGATGCTGCCATGAAGGACCCCCAACCTGGGAAGAGCCTGGAGCTGGACCCTCGGGTGAGACCCCTGTTCCTGTCCAGGCCACCAAGGACCTTCTGTTGCCCAGTTTAATCCAATGGACCCTTCCCTGTCCCACCTCACCTGCTTCTCAGCAGCGTCCACACTGACCTCCCTCTGGGCCCCCAGGTCATCCTGCTGTGACTCACTCCTCCTGGTTTCCTTGTGGCCTCATGGCCCCTCCTACATAGTCCCCTGTGCTGGCCCCTCATCCTCTGTCTGACCTTGTGCAGCCCCAGGTCTCAGGAGGAGGCAGGAATGAGTGACTCACCCACAGGACCCCCGGATCCCCTTCATTCATTCCCTTAGCTGATGTGACAGGGCTGTTTCCTGGCTCTATTTAGGGCCCACAGTGCAGCCCTGAGCCACACTGTCTCCACACGCCTCGAGCTCCCCTGTGGGTGAGGGAGCCAATATGCAAACAAGCGGACAGTGTCCCAGTGAGCAAAGTGCTGTGAAGGAACATAAAGCAAGAGGAGGGGATAGAGTGCATGGTGGGGGGACAGGGAAAGAGTGGGTGCAAAGATCCTGGGGCAGGACATGCTTCTTCAGGAGGATGGGCCATGAGGCTGGAGCCCAGTGAGCAAGAAAGAGCGCGTTAGGATAAGAGTCAGAACCATAGAAGCATCCAGAGGCCCCAAGGTTCGGGAAGGCCCTGCAGATTCCACCAGGAGAGGGGCCTGATCTATTTAGACTGTAAGTCATTTCTCTGGAAACATGTGGATACTTGACAGGAGGCACTGTCTCCAGCAGAACAGACAGGATGAAGACCCCCAGGGAGTGACGTACGCCCAGGTGAAACACTCAAGACCAAGACCCCAGCAGGGAATGGCCACCTCTCCTTCCTCCCTGTCGGAGGAATTGCTGGACACAAAGGGCAGACAAGCAGAAGAGGACAGACAGATGGATAGTCAGGTGAGTCCCATTCTCTGCAGACCTCCAGGTTTCCCCAACCCCAACCATGTTTCATCCCTCTCTCTCCCCCTGCTCCAGGCTGCACCTGACGCCCCCCAGGATGTGACCTACGCCCAGCTGAACCTCTTGACCCTTAGACGGCAGACAAGTGCACCCCCATCCTCCCCATCAGAGGAGCCCCCAGAAGAGCCCAGCTTGTACGCTACTCTAGCCATCCACTAGCCCAGGAGGACCCAGACCCCATGCTCCAGGGACGGGGCCTGCAGGGACCCCAGAAGGCATGAGTACTTCCCCCATGGACCCTCAGCTAGTGACCCCAGCCAGCCTGGAGACCAGACCTGCTCCACTGGCAGCTCCTGGCACCCTCTGGGAGTCAACCTGGTTCTATAAGCAATATGCCTACGTTTTGGATCAAAGCAAGACTTCTCAATAATCAATGTGTGAACTTAGAACAAAACAGAAGTAAGAGAATGCTTTAAGTGAATGACAATGTAAATATCATACATCAAACCTATGAAGTGGGACATAGGATCAACCTAAGTGTCCTTGAACCGATAATTGGATAAAGATGTGGTTACTATACAAAGAGAATATTTCTCAGCCATAAAACATGAAATACTGCCATTTGCCACAACATGGATGGATCTGGAGAGCATCACGCTAAGTGAACAAAGTCAGAAAGAAAAGGACAAGAACAATCTGATTTCACTCATGTGGGTGAAATATGAACCTGAAGTGTCATATATGTTAAATACATTGAATCTGTAATTAAAACTTTCCTGCAGCCCTAGCCGGTTTGGCTCAGTGGATACAGCATTGGCCTGCTGACTCGGGTTCAATTCTGGTTCAAGGGCCCGTACCTGGGTTGTGGGCATGATCTCCAGTGGGAAGCTTGCAGGAGGCAACTGATCAGTGATTCTCTCTCATCATTGATGTTTCTCTCTCTCTCTCCCTCTCCTTTCCTCTCTGAAATCAATAAAAAATATATATTTTTTTAAAAACTTTCCTGCAAAGTGACCTTAGAGTTCAGAAAGTTTCTCTGCTAAATGCTTCTGAACACTTATGCATGTATGAAATACACACACATATACACATGCACGTATGAAATCCACGCATATACACATGGACATACACATGGGCACATACAGACATATACGCAAACATACACGGACATATAAATTGGCACACATGGACACACACATCAACATACACACACATAGGTATACACACAAAAAAATCTAAAATAATATAAAGATCTATTATTCTATTTTGAAAGGATGTATCCAACGTCACTGGATACATCATTAATATCTAAAAACCAATTGCATTTCAGACTTCCAGTTTTAGACCAAGGGGAAGCAGACCGATGGCCCCCTAACCCCCGTACAGCACAGCAAAACCCCTGGTCATTGCACATACATCAAACAGAAGCCCACGCCTGGTTTGGGCCGGAGCTGTGAGGTGCGGCCTCCTGACCACAGCAGCCTGGAGACCAGACGTGGACCCGGCTGCTCCTGGGACTCTCTGGGAGTTACCATGTTCTATAAGCAATATGCCTACTTTTTTAAAATTTATTTATTGATTAGGTTATTACATATGTGTCCTTGTCCCCCTTGTTGTCTGCGTCCATTGGTTAGGCCTATATGGATGCATATAAGTCCTTTGGTTGATCTCGCCCACTTACCCCCACCCTCCCCTACTTTCCCTCTGAGGTTTGACGGTATGATCAATGTTGCTCTGTCTCTGGATCTGATTTTGTTTATCAGTTTATGTTGTCCATTATACTCCATAAATGAGTGAGATCTATGCCTACATTTTGAAATCAAAGCAAGACTTCTCAATAATCAATGTGTGAATTTAAAACAAAACAGAAGCTAGAGAATGTTTTAAGTGAATGATGGGCAGCAGCTGCCATGGGAGGCCCTACAGCAGCTGTCCTCTCTCTCTCCTCCTCACCTCTAGCCTCACTGACTGACCTGCAGGCCCCCAGGAGCTGCAGAACCCCTACAAGGCTGTGGCTGACCAGGTGTGTGCCACGCTGCTACGGTCCTCTTCCTTCAGTCCTTTGCATGGGGCCTCCTGACAACTCCAATGTTAATGTTAACGGCAAATGCAGATTTCAAGGTGGAGGCAGAGTATGTGGAAGCTACTACACTCACCTCCTCCCAGGTCCAAACGGGAATTACAACTAAATGAAGGAGCAATCACCCTGAATAACCACCTGGAGACTAGCTGAGGAGGAGTCACAGAGCCAAGGATTTACAGAAGCCACTTGGAGACTGGCAGGAAGGGCAGGCACGGGAAAAGGGCCGCCCCACTCTCCAGGCAGTGGCTGACCTTGGCCTGCACCAGAGTCCCTCCCAAGAGGCCCAGAACCAACCCACCAGTGGGCAGCTTCACACGACATCAGAGCAGGACCCAACTAGCCTCACAAGCAGCACATCCAAATGGAGGTCTCCCAGACAACAGACCCTGCTAAGGCCAATGCCGCTTAGTGTGGTCAGCATCTGCCCAGCAGCTTGCCTCCTGGCCAGCCAGCCTGAGGGTCGATCCCACCCACAAACACAATAGCCATCAAGACTCAATTACACAGGTCTGGTGTGGAGAGCCCCTTGCCAATCTTGGGGAACCTGGTTCGAAACCATTCCTAGACGACCTGCTTCTGGGTTGGGGTTTCATATGTAGCAGAGCAGCTCTCTCGCTGGCTGGGGGAAGGTCAAGGGGGAAAAACAGGAGACATATGTACTACTCTTTGTAATATTTTAAGCAATAAAACAAAATTTAAAAAAAGAAATAACATAAATGTAGATTTTAAATTCAAAAAGTAAAAAGAGAAGGAGAGAGAGAGAGAAGGAGGAGGAGGAGGAGGAGGAGGAGGAGGAGGAGGAGGAGGAGGAGAAGAAAGTCAGCCCTCAACACAAGGTTTGTCTAGCTCCCGGCCTCTCTCCTTCCCCTGAAGAAGGCTTCCCACCAGCCGAAGTGGGAACGCGGCGGTGGAGGGAAAGAAGGGAGGGCGGGGGGGGGGGGGGGCGGGGGGCGCGGGGGGAAGGGAGAAGAGGGGAAGGGGGGAAACGCGAGTGTGGAGCCAACCGCGGTAGCGTCCGTTCCTTCCTTTCGCGCATGGCACGGGGACCTTCGCTTCCTCTCGCGACCCCGCCAGGCTGGGACGGGAAGTGGGGGTGTGTGGCCGACGCGGCCCCTTTCCCAAGGGGCTCGAGGGCCGGCACCCTCCTCCCCATTTTTTCCTCCCCCTCCAAGGAGCCCGGTCGACCAGCACGCCGAAAACCGCAGGCGCAGGGCAGCCGCGAGGACAAATGTTTGCGCGGTGGCTCCGGTAGACCAGATGGCCCGGACTTAGACTCGAGAAACAGTGACAGATGGGGTTGACTAGATGGCCGGTCTGGATTTAGTCTCGTGTGGTAGTGGAACTGTGAGTGATAGGGTCGACCAGATAGCCCGGCCCAGACTTTGTCTCTGGCATTGGGTCAGAGTGATGGATTGACCAGTTGTCTGTGGAGAGATTGAAGACAAGGGACTGGTGATCCAGCAAGGGTAGTAGGCCAGGGGCGGGGCAGGAGGCGGTGCCAGGGGAAGAGCAGGGCTGGGCAGAACAGGGAGGAAGAGCAAATAAATGTCGACAGAATATATATATATATATATATATATATATATATATATATATATATATATATATACACACACATATATATGTATTTTTTTTTTAAAGACTCAATTACAGTCCTAGCTGATTTGGCTCAGTGGATAGAGCGTCAGCCTGCAGACTCAAGGGTCCCAGGTTCGATTCTGGTCAAGGGCATGTACCTTGGTTGTGGGCACATCCCCAGTGGGGAGTGTGCAGGAGGCAGCTGATTGATGTTTCTAACTCTCTATCCCTCCCCTGTCCTCTCTGTAAAAAATCAATAAAATATATATAATAATAATAAAAAAAGACTGCCCTAGCCGGTTTGGCTCACTGGATAGAGCGTCAGCCTGCGGACTCAAGGGTCCCAGGTTCGATTCTGGTCAAGGGCATGTACCTTGGTTGCAGGCACATCCCCAGTAGGGGGTGTGCAGGAGGCAGCTGATCGATGCTTCTCTCTCATTGATGTTTCTAACGCTCTATCCCTCTCCCTTCCTCTCTGTAAAAAATCAATAAAATATATTTTTAAAAAAAGATAAAAGACTCAATTACAAGAGGAGGGCCCACATAACCCACTAAAGGGACATCCCTAGAGCACCCAGCTTAGGTGATCAAAGAGACTAGGCCACTTGGTCCCACAGGGCACCTACCCCATTAGGCCACCCACCAAGCTGGGAGTCATGGCAGACCTAGCTAAGACACAGAAACAAACACAAAGATGCAGGCAAAATAGGGAGACAGAGAAACAGACCCCGAGTGGAAAAAAAACAGTAGAAATCTTTTAAAAAAAAAAAAAAAACTAAATCAAATGGAAGCAAGCAGTTTATCAGGTATAGAGTCCAAAGTAATGGTTATAAGGATGTTCCAGGAACTTAGGGCACGTTATAACAGCATGAAAAAAACCTTTTGTAAAAGTCAGAAATGAAGAATACAGTATATGACATCATGAATACACTGGCCGGGGCTGGGTGGCTCATTCAATTGGAGCATTGTCACATACACCAAAGGCTGTGGGTTCAATTCCTCTTCTGGGAACATACCTAGTTGTGGGTTTGGTCCCGGGTTAGGGTGCCTATGGGAGGCAGCCAATCAATATTTCTTTCTCCCTCTCTCCTTTCTTCTTGTCTCAAAAATCACTTTTAGCCTTGACTGGTGTTTCTCAGTGGGTAGAGCATAGGCCCCTGCACCACAGAGGCTCAGGTTCAATTCCAGGTCAAGGGCACATACATAGGTTTCAGGTTTGATCCCCAGCCCCAGTTGGGGCATGGGAGGGTGTAAGAGGCCGTGGGGCTCCAGGAAAGGCCTGACCCCACTCCAAGTCATGTAAAGGACATGAACTTGGTTTGCACCCCAGTTCTTGTGATTTAGGCAAGCAGACATTTTGTCATAGCAACTGTTTGTCATAGCAACTGCCAAACATAGATGGAACTAGACAAAGCTTGCCCAGTCTTGCCCCAGTCTGTAACGATCTGCTACTTCCCCATGATAGGCCAAGCCCTAGCAGTGATCTATGAAGCATGACCAGCCACAGCTTAGCTATAAAACAGTGTGTGTAAAAAACAAAGTTGCTGGTGTCTTGTGCCAGTCCTCCTAACCCCGGTCTCTGGTGCTTTCATCCCATGCCGCCATTACCCTACAGGACCTTTTGGGAGCGGGTCTCCACAGGAGGGAGGCAACCAGTTGATGTGTCTCTCTCACACTGATGTTTCTCTCTCCCCAAGCCCCCCACCTCCCTTCCACTCTCTGAAAAGCAATGGAAAAATTATCCTCTGGTAGAATTAACAAAAATAAAATAATTTTTAAACAATATCCTCAGTTGAGGATTTTGAAAAAGAATACACTGGAAGGAATAAACAACAGGTTAAATAAAGCAGAAGATCAAATGAGTGATTTGGAAGACAAGGAAGAATAAAAAAAATCAGAGTAGCAAAAAGAAAAAACGTTAAAAGAATGAGGATAGTTTAAGGGACCTTTGGGACAACATGAAGTAGAACATCAGCATCATAGGGGTACCAGAAGGAGAAGAGAGAGAGCAAGGGATTGAGAATTTATTTGAAGAATTGCCCTAACCGGTTTGGCTCAGTGGATAGAGCGTCAGCCTGCGGACTCAAGGGTCCCAGGTTCGATTCCGGTCAAGGGCATGTACCTTGGTTGCGGGCACATCCCAGTAGGGGCGTGCAGGAGGCAGCTGATTGATGTTTCTCTCTCATCGATGTTTCTAACTCTCTATCCCTCTCCTTTCCTCTCTGTAAAAACTCAATAAAATATATTTAAAAAAAAAAAAAGAATGACCAAAAACTTCCCTAAACTAGAGAAGAAAAAAGACACACAAGTCCCAAACAAGAAAAATCCAAAGAGGCCCACACCAAGCTACATTATAATTAAAAAGGCAAAGGTTAAAGACAAAAAGAGAAACTTTTAAAAAATATTTTTTTATTGATTTCAGAACGGAAGAAAGAGGGAGAGAGAGAGAAACATCAATGGTGAGAGAATCATTGGTCAGCTGCCTCCTGTATGCCCCACACTGGGGGTCGAGCCCACAACCGGACGTGTGCCCTCACCAGGAATCAAACCATGACCTCATGTTCATAGGTCAACTCAACTACTGAGCCACACCAGCCGGGCTTTAAATATTTATAGCTGAGTACTTTGGATGTGTAAATGTGTGACTTTCAGCAAATTTGTGAAATGGTCAGCTATCTAATTGTTCAAATCTGTTTTTTCTTCATTGACATCATTCTCCTTTGCTGGGAGATCAATAACATAAATTGTCATACAGGTCCCCGAGTCTGTCTGTGTCCATGGTGAAATCTGGATTGCCTCCCATGCAGGTGCTTGCCCAGTGCTGAGACCGAATTCCCAGTGTGAGGGAGGAGCTCTGCTCAGGGGCGGAGGGGCTCAGAAAAGGCAGCAATGACTCAGAGGTTTCGAAGGAGAGCCATGAAGAAACAGACGGTGCTGACCTACAGAAACAGGAAGTCAGTGAAGGGAAGTGTGTGGGGAAAGAAAGTCCACAGTCCCAGTGGGGCCCTGCTTTCCTCTAAAAAATGGAGAACAGTCTTCTCAGCATCTCCCAGGCCTCCCTCTCCCCTGGGGTGTCCTCCCTGGGACGGCCCCACTGGCTCCTCCAGGCACCAAGGAGAGTGGGGCAGCCTTCACTTCCTCACTGGAGCACTTCACATAGACCATCAACTCACTCCATGTGCCCCATGAGCCCTTCTGAGCAGTGCCCCCCACTGACCACAGACTTAAGATGATTCATCTATGTCATCCAATCAGCCTCCTTCCTGGTCCTCCAACCCAGACCCCACCCCTTCTGCAGGTCTCTCCTCTCCCCACCTCCTGAGGACCCTTCCTATAGCCCCATCTGGTCCCAGCCTGCCTGCTGCACCCCCTCCACCAGTTTCCACCTTCAAAAGAGATCCAAGGTGCACATCTGATATTCAAGGCTGTGAATGGTCAGGTTGAGCTAAACACACCAGCCCCAGCAAACACGACTCTCCCTCCACAACCCAACTCACCCAGTTACCCACACTCCCCTCCACACCAAACCACATGCAGAAACTGAGCTGTTTAGAAATTCTGTGCCTTCCTCCTCTGCTCCCTCAGCCAATCGGAACCTAGCCACCTCCTCTCCAACCTGCTGGACCAAGCCCGTCCTGTCTCAACCTACTCAACTGAATGTGTACTTTCTGTTACAGGTTTGTGTAAGAGTTATACGCTGAAACCACAAGAATGACTGAAAATACTGATCAGCACACCCTCCAAGAGCCAGGTGAACGTTGGAGTTTTATTACTAATGGAGTGAATTTTCAACAGAGCCGGCCTGTATAACATCTTCACATAGTAGTAGCCTTTAAAAACTGAAATATCTTCATTCAACCTGTTGCTAAAAATTTTCCCCATTGACTTCAAGAATATATTCCAAATATTTGCGTGGTGCGCTAGCCCTTGTGTGACCAGCCTGCGCCTTCGCCTGACTGCTCTCATTTCTGACAAAAGCTCTAGATCTTTCTGGTCCGATCCTCTGGGCTGCTCCCTGCTCATGCCTTGGGTCGGTCCATCCCCAAGAAGGACCCTTTCAGCCAGGACCCAGGTTGCATGGCCTCTACCAGTTATTGAACTTCATTGTCTCATTTCCTTTATTCTCCCAACGTGTACATGAGACTGTAACTGAACTGTCTGCCGTCTAAATATCTGTAACATCTGCTTCATTCATCTCAGCCCCATGAGTCCAGGGAAGGGATCTCTGAGCTTCAGCTATGACTCTCTAGAGCAGGGATTCTCAACCTGTGGGTTGCGACCCCTTTGGCGGTCGAACGACCCTTTCACAGGAGTCGCCTAAGACCAGCCTGCATATCAGATATTTACATGATGATTCATAACAGTAGCAACATTACAGTGATGAAGTAGCAACGAAAATAATTTTATGGTTGGGTCACAACATGAGGAACTGTATTTAAAGGGCTAGAAAGTTGAGAACCACTACTCTAGAGCCTGGCCAGTGATGGCCCTAGGTCACTGCTCAGTAAGTACTGCCTGATTGCCTGGCCAGTGAGGGAAGGGAAGAGCAATTGCATTTACAGAGGCTCAGGAAAGGGAAGTGTCTTACACAAGTTCACAGAGGTTCTAGAAAAGGCAGAGTCAGAACTGAGCCAGAAATTGGGTGGGGTCCTCTCCTGCCCTGTTCCTCCACCCTCCTCACCTGGGACGGCTGTCACCCTCTGGATTTGGGTTTGGCATGAGGTGGAGGCAGAGCGTGTGGGGTCTGGTGAGACTCAGGTCGGTCTCAGAGGTCCCACCGCTTGCTGTCCCCTAGGGCCCACCCTCCAGGGATGGGCTACTTCCCTTCCTGTGAGGCCACTGATGAGGAACCAGTGACATGTCACATGAAGCCTGGACCCTGTCACACCCCATTCACCCATCCTGGGTGGCTCTGCGGAGTTTACACATCGTCTGCACACTGGGGACCATGGGAGGACGCTCCATGACTTCCACCCTCACTGCCTTTCTCTGCCTCAGTGAGCTCCGGGGAAAGGAGGAGGGAGGGATGGGGTCCCCTCCCCTCCCAGGTCCTGGCCTTTCGAGAATCCAGGACTCAGGAGGCTCAGTGGGGGCAGGACTCTGCGGGGAGGAGACGTGCTCAGCCCCAGGTCTGCCCCCAGTGCGCAGGGGCCCAGACCAGGCCTGGAGCTTCTGTGTGCGGTCGGGGATGGTTCTCACAGGGACTCTCTTTCAGGGCTGTGTCAGGGCCCGTGGGACCAGGTACAGGCAGGTGAGTCTCCTCCCGCTCCCCCTTGAGCTCCTGCTTTAGCACAGTCACCCCCTGGGCAGCTGGGGAGACACAGGGTTTGGAATAATGGTGACCAATCTGGGAGGAGCCTGGGTGTGACAGCTGGGGAAGGTGGGGAGAAGGATGACCCTGACATTTCAGGTCTCATACCTTTCCAGGAGACGTCCCCAAACCCTCCATCGGCGCTGACCCAGGCCCCATCGTCACCAATGGGAGCTCTGTGACCATCTGGTGTCAGGCGCCTCTGCAGGCTAGTGCCTACCTTCTATATAAAGAGAGGGGCTCTGAGCCCTGGGATACCAGGACCCCACAGGGCTCCAGCAACAAGGCTGGTTTCCTCATTGGAACCACGACCCCATCCCTCGCAGGGCTGTACCAGTGTGCATATTACACCACTGGGGACATACTGTCTCAGAGGAGTGACCCCCTGCTCCTGGTGGTGACAGGTAAGGGAAACACCGGGTCCCCTCCCAACAGTGGGCTCCAGGTCACAGGCAGAGGGAATACAGTGTGGCCCAGGGGACCCCACCCCTCACAGAACACACCTGGGACATGAGGGTGACAGTCCCTTTAACACAGACCCTTTCTCCTCCCTCAGGAGTGGGTGGTGCACCCTCCCTCGCAGCCCAGCCCAGCCCTGTGGTGGCCTCAGGAGAGAACGTGTCCCTCTTGTGTAGCTCTAACCTCACATCGGGCACTTTCCATCTGCTGAAGGAGGGAGGGGCTGACCCGCCCCGACACATGGAAGCAGAACCCAGGATCCATGCTTGGAGGCGGCAGGCCATCTTCCCTCTGGGCCCCATGAGCACCTCCCATGGGGGGACCTACAGATGCTATTATTCTTCCAGCTCCTCCTCCAATGTGTGGTCCCAGCCCAGCGATCCCCTGGAGCTGGTGGTCTCAGGTGAGTAGCCCCAGCCCCACCCCCAGGTCAGTTCAGGGCCCTGTCCCCAGGGAACCTTGGCTGAAATGGGCTGAGGGAGTACCCGGTGGAGGCCACCCAGAGGGAACTCTCATCTCCCAGAGGGATGGAAAAAGCCAGACTGCTCCCATCCCTCCTCATCCTCCTCCTCCTCCCTGAGGCCCAGACATGTTCCCGTGGGCAGAGGGAGGCTGGAGAGGATGGGGCTGACCAGAAGGAGAAAGGCCAGAGGTGCCCATCCCGGCCCTCGTCCCTAGTCCTGTGGCCTCAGCCAGAGAGACCAAGACAAGAGTGTGACCAGCAGAGGCCGGATCCCCAGAGAGAGCAGGACCCCTGCTGGGGCTCGGCCTGTCTCCCAGAGGGGTTGGGGGGCGGAGACGCTCAGGGCACCAGAGCTCTGAGGCTGACAGGTGACAGGTGGGTGGTCATGCAGAGGGAGATGCTGGGGGACCACAGGGGAGGAGCAGCCCCCAGCCCCCACCTCCCATCCTGATTGAGGAGCCTGTGAGCATTGGTCCCCCAACGGGAAGTCAGGCCCGCAGAGGACTCAGTGAGGGTCTGGGGGGAGGTGGTGGGTGGGAGGAGCTTAGTGTTGGTCTTGGCTCAGCCACTTCCTGGGTAATGGCCTAAGGAACATTCCTGGGACCAAGTTCTCCAAAGGCTAAATATTTTAGTGTGCCCGTGTGTGTGCGCGTGCGTGTGTGTGTGTGTGTGTGTGTGTGCGTGTGTGCTGGGGACTCAGTTTCCTCCAAAGCCTTCCAAGGAGCAGCCGTGGAGTCAGGAGAAGCAGCCTCAGCCCTGGTTCAAATCCCAGCTCTGCTCCTTCCCGCCTGTGGGACCTTGGACACGTCTGTTCCTCTGAGTCCTGGTCCATGGGCTGTGGGTCAGGCCCCCAGCTCCCGCACAGGGAAGGCCCTCACCACACAGCCCTGCCCAGTTAGAGCTCAGAAAGGACCCAGCCCTCCCTCAGCTCAGGGTCAAGGGCTTGAGGGGCGGGGTGGCTTTCTACACATCACAACCTTCCTCTCCCCAGGAATGTACAGGAAACCCTCCCTCTCAGCCCAGCCGGGACCCTCAGTGCCCTGGGGAGTGAACGTGACCCTGCAGTGTGGGTCTGAGATTTAGTTTGACACCTTCCACCTGCACAGGGAGGGGTCACTGGACCCTCCCCAGCACCTTCGTCTGCAGAACACGTCTGCACCCTATCAGGCCACCTTCACCCTCAGTCCTGTGACCTCAGACCACCAGGGGGCCTACAGGTGCTATGGCTCAAACAGCACCTCCCCCTACCTGCTCTCACAGCCCAGTGACCCCCTGGAGCTGGTGGTCTCAGGTGAGCAACACTTTCTCCATCCTTTCTGTGCTCAGTCAGCTCAGGGCCCTGTCCCTAAGAGTGTCGGTGACAGTAAAAAACAAGGGGGTGGAGAGGTACCACAGAGCAGGTCCAGCCCATAAGAGAGCAGAGACAGGACCTCCCTCTCCTGAACCCCATTTCTGATCCTCAGCAGAGATGAAGGGTAGGGAGGGCGAGTGAGATGTGAGTGAAATGAGCAGGAATGTGATTAGACTCAGCAGAGAACACAGACCCCCACACCCACCGCCACCACCTCCACCACCACTCACCTCCTGATGACTTCATCTCAGAATCTGGGTCCCTGTAGTCCCAGCCCCACTGGACTCTCCCCTATAGAGAAACATCCTGTCTGTGGGCACCACCCTGCATGGCGCCCTGTGCTCACCTGGAGGCCTCCAGGCCCTCAGTGCTCACCTGAGAACAAGGAGGGACCCTGCAGGCCTCATGGGGACCTGGGGCCTCCTGCCCAGACTCTGTGCATTCCCCTCTGCTCAGTGTCTCTATGCACACGGGTCTGTTATGGTTCTTTTTGGGGAACCTTCAGGCAATATTTCCATCTATAAGCTCACAATTTAACTTACATTATATGGAGCCTAGATTGAAATATAAACATTCTATTCCTGTTTTCATTGGAAGTAGATTAAATTCACACTTTTGTTATGGAGAACAACTTATTATTTATACAAAGTCTTCTTTTCACACACATTTTCAAATGAGCTTTATGAATGAACCTTAGAAGCATGTGATAACTACTTGTAAATTGAGTAAATGTACAGCCACTTACTAGAGAATTGCACCTCTTACATAGTAATTTGTGAGTAAGTTGTGTGATTCCTGTAGATTTTCTGAAAGATAGTAAGTACACATAGGAAAGCTCTTGGTTTGGACATACTTATATCATGACCTGATAGCCTCCTGTGGACTATTTCTCAGTTGGTCCCTCTGATATAAAATTATAATCCCCCACAGTGAAAAAAAATGTCACTTCTTTATTCCCGATGGCAGACCTATTTTTCTCACTCATGTCCTGTAGGATGGAATGACAGACCAAAATGGGCCACAGCTTCCCCTCTGGAAAACAACTTAATTCACACCCAAAATTATGTCTAGGCAAATCCATTTACAATTTTGCATTATATTGAAAGTGCCTTTGGCTGCTTTGTTCCAATCCATTCTTCCGTTCATTAGGGTTTACTAGGAATGCTCTCTTTTCCTGACAGATACACATCCCCCCATAATTATCTTTTCTCTGACTTTTAACCACATGACACACATTATAAAGGCTTCTTGGCGTCACCCACTTGGATATTAACCCAACTAAATAACTCGGATGATCCATGTGCATTTTCTGAATTGTGGAGCTGACATTCAGAGTTATTGCATGGATCACTGTAATGAGGAGAGGTCAATAATTTTGTTTATATCTCAGGTTTTATAGCAAATAGGGAAACAAATTGACATGATTTCCTACTTTGGTGCTCACTCAATAATGAAATTAGGGGGATTTTCTCTGACTTAAAGTTTGAGCCAGAAGTGTGGACGTCCTTGATTATGACCTTTGTTGTACTTGGAGATAAAGCAAAAGCTCACACCATTAGCATCCACATGCCCACATTTCTCATTGGGTAAATATATCTACCACTGTAGGTATTCATTTGTATAACTGTAGAATAAATGAGCTAAACCCTAGCTGGCTTGGCTCAATGGGTAGAGTGTCAGCCTATGGACTGATAGGTCCCAGGTTCGATATTGGTCAAGGGGACATGCCAGGGTTGCAGGCTTTATATCTAATAGGGGGTGTGCAGAAAGCAGCCAATCAATGATTCTCTCTCATCATTGATGTTTATATCTATCTCTCCCTCTCCCTTCCTCTCTGAAATCAATAAAAAAAATATATATTTAAGAAATAAATAAATGAGTTAATAGAAGAATCAATAGATGAACAATTCAAGATGAGGATAAAAATACGGACCCCAGAGAGGAAGGGCCTGAGCGGGGCGGGGTGAAGGAGACCCAGCCCAGACTTTCACCCCTTCGTGCTCCTTAGATGCAGGAGCTCCTGACACCACACCCTCCTCCAAGGACCCTGGGTCCCCAGCTGTTGAGAACATGGGAACTCTCAGCTATAGGGGAATAAGCTCATGGCATCTTGAGTCTCAGGCTGAATACAGAGCACACATCTCTTAGTTATTTCTAAATTTTTATCATATCTTCTCTCATCCTCAGTTCTTGGGCACAGCTCTTAGAAGGTGATTCAGAGCAGGTGCTGGTTCAGACATCAGTGGGATGCTGATGTGAAGGGGAGGTGGGAGCCCAGGGAAGAAACCAGAATCCCAGAGGTTTGGGTCTGCCCTGACCTCTCAGACTTTTTTACCCAAAATTCTTATTTTCCCATCCCCAAGACTACACAGTGGAGAATCTCATCCGGATGGGCGTGGCTGGCTTGGTCTTGGTGGTGCTCGCGGTGCTGCTATTTCAGGCTCAAAACGACACCAGGAGGGCCCGAGATGCAGCCAGGATGTGAACACAGAAAGAACAGTGCACCGTTCAGAGTGGGGGAGCCTTGGAGCTCATCTGATGACCCTAGGAGGTGCTGAAAGAGAATTTGGACCATAATTGGGGAAACTGTCTGCTGAGAACATCCAGGGGAGAAGATGTGGTAGGCGAGGTTTGGGTACAGGAGAACGTGGACCATGTCCCTGTAGAGGGCACCCCCGCCATCCACATGGGTGCTCTCCCTCCCTCCCTGACCTCGCTCACTCTCCTCCACTGCCCTTCTGTTCTCACCCTGTGTGTGAGGGTCCATCCCACATGGCTGGTTTGGGTTCACATCTATACACCCCTTCATGCTGGGCCACATCCATCCCAACACAATGTGGTATATTCATAACCTTGGGATTGTTTCTTTATTTTATTTTTACTTTTTTACCTATGTTTTTATTGATTTTAGAGAGAGAGGAAGGGAGAGGGATAGAGAGATAGAAACACTGAGGATAGAAAAACATCAGCTGCCTCCTGCATGCCCCTTTTGGGGATGGAACCCACACCCAGGCATGTGCCCTGACCAGGAAAGAGTGACATCCTGGTTCATAGGTCAATGTTCAACCACTGAGCCACACTGGCTGGCTTGTGGGATTATTTTTAAACCAAGAAGAACAACATAAACAAACAAAAAAAGTCCTGATACCTGCTCCACGTGGTCCAGCCCATTGCACATCTCCACCCTCCTACCACCTCCATGCGGCTTCTTCTTTGTATCCTTACCTGGAACCTTCTGTTCACCTAGATTCCAGGTGGTTCTGAATGCTGTTTGCTCTGTAGTTTAGTTGTGATGTCACTGTGGCCATGGGAGGATTTCAGTACTTCCTTTAGTTCCTCTGCTATCTTGGGCAGAAGTCGTAATATTTTGATAATAAATAAGTAAATTTGAATTGTTGCCATCATTTTTTTAAATATATTTTATTGATTTTTTACAGAGGAAGGGAGAGGGATAGAGAGTTAGAAACATGGATGAGAGAGAAACATGGATCAGCTGCCTCTTGCACACCCCCTACTGGGGATGTGTTCACAACCAAGGTACATGCCTTTGACCAGAATCGAACCTGGGACCTTTCAGTCCGCAGGCCGACGCTCTATCCACTGAGCCAAACCAGTTACAACTGTTGCCATCATTTTATTCAAGTAATGCATAAGGTTCGTTTTAAGTAGCTTTTTAAAATATTTCCAGAACAGTTTCTTTTTTAATTGTAATGATTTATTTTTAAGAGTGGGTCCCCTTGGTATAACAAGATTTTAAGAATCATGATAACATCAACTAATATTTTTGAGTGCTTATGGTATGACAGGCACTGTTCTAAATGTATTACCTCTATTAACTCACTCAGTCTACACAACAATGAGATCAGATTACATAGATATAGATTTTCAAATTGACTCAGATTTATTTGTTTTATACATTTACATCAATCAGTTTGGAAGTTATGCATGCATTTCCAATAGGAATAGTTACCACCATTGTTAATATTGGTAAATGGGTCTGTATCCAAATCAGTAGCTGCAACAACATCCAATCCGCCAGGAGCAATAGGGTCACTGTGCCCCAGTGTTTCTAACAAAGGGGCACTGCTGATGCCGGCTGCATTGAAAGGCTCAACACCAGTCCTGGCCACAGGGTCAGGAGAAGATCACCTGACAAAGCTGTCCGATGTACATGGATCTGAACCCTTGAAGGACCACCTCCAAATACACCAATTTCCCCAAAAGGATCATCCTTGAAAGGATCACTGCCAACAAGAAAATCAAATTGGAAACAAATCCAAGTCTACATGTATCTGCACCTGGATCTGCCAGTGACCTTGATTCTACAGTAAAAGGATCTTCTTTAGAGTATCTTTCACTGTTATATTCAGAACAAATTTTTCATTGGCAGCTGTGGTCACCACTCTATTCCCATCAGGCATCACTCCATTCCCATCATTCACCCCTCCATTCCATCAGCCATCACTCCATTCGCATCAGTCCCCACTCCTTTCCCATCAGTCACACTAGGAGGCAGCATGTCAGGAGCACTTCTTCCTCAGACTCCAGGCTGCTCTGGCCTTAGGGTCTCATGCAGGTTGGCTGGTTCTCTGCTGCCTGTGCTGAGGGTGCAATAATCTGTACCGCCTTTTACCAGGATGCTGTGGGGCTGCTGCTCCAATTTCCTTTTTAAAAAATGTATCTTTATTGTTGAAAGTATTACAGATGTCCCCTTTTTTTCTCCATTGATCCTGTCCACTCTACACCTGTCCTTCCCAGGCCTTCACCACACTATTGTCTGTGTCCATGCATATAAATTCTGTCCCAAACCATCCACTCACTCCAGGCTTCCCTCTGAAAGTTATCAGTCTGTTCTATGCATCCATGTCTCTGGATCTATTTTATTCATCAGTTTATTTTGTTTATTAGATTCTGTATCTGAGTGAGACCATGTGATACTTATCTTTAACTGGTTTATTTGCCTCCAGGTCCCTCCATGCTGTCTCAAAGGGCAAGAGATCCTTCTTTTTACAGCTGCACAGTATCCCATCATGTAAATGTGCCACAGCTATTTTTCATCCACTCATCTACTGTTGGGCACTTGGGCTGTTTCCAGATCTTAGTAAACGGTGCTGCTATGAACACTGTTCTTTCAGATTAGTCTTTAGAGTTCCTTAGGATATATTCCTAGAAGTGGGATCACTGAGTCAAATGGAAGTTCCATTTTTCATTTTTTGAGGAAACTCCATACTGTTTTCCACAGTGGCTGCACCAGTTTGCATTCCCACCAGCCATGTACTAGGACTCCCCATTCTCCAATCCTTACCAAAACCTTTTCTTTGTTGATTGGTTGATGGTGCCATTCTGACAGGGGAGGTGATACCTCATTGTCATTTCAATTTGCATCTCTCTGAGGATCAGTGACTGCACCAATTGTGCTCTTTCATTTCCATCTGTGTCATTTGCATTGAATTGATTTCCTGCTGTGAACCCTGCAGGTGTCCCTGAGGAGGTCCCAGCTGGTCCTTCCCTGACTCCATACTCTCCTCCAATCTTGCTGTTCCTTCTGTAGGCCACTCCCCTCTTCCCTAGTTTGGCCAGCTCTTCCTCAGAAGTGGAGATCTGCAACTCTTGACTAGTTCCTTCAGCTTCCAGGGATGTGACCAGCTGGGCCTCCTCAGTACATTTCCCTCAGACTTCACTGAGTTGCTCCTGCAGCTGGGCTTCCTGCTCATCCAGCCCATTAAGGAGACCCTGTCCTGGCTGTGTCTGGGCCTGTAGTTGTTGAAGATTAACATTTGCCCTTTGAAGTTCAGCCTGAAGACCCTGAACCTCACCGTTCTCTGTTGAAAAGTATATCTCTCGCCCAGCTGGAATGGCTCTGTTGGTTGAGCATTAGCCTGTGCACCGAAAGGTTGCTGGTTCAACTCCAGGTCAGGACACACACCTGGGTTTTGGGTTCAATCCCTGATCTGGGTACATGCAGAAGGCAACTGAACAATGCTTCTCTTTCACATCCATGTTTCTCTGTCTCCCTCTCTCCTTCCTCTCTCTAAGCATGTCCTCAGGTGAGAATTTTTTTAAAATAGAGTACCTTCTGTGGACAAAAGGGGCCACATACCTGACAAGCTCAGGGGAGGCCTGCATGGCAGTCTTGCAAACTCCGAGACCTAAAGTAACCACAAAGGATGGTCTGAAACTAAACCATAAAAGCAGTTATGGTGGGCAGTTACGTCCTAGGCCAGTATCTTCACTGACAAGGTCAACCTTTACCTTAACTGAGCCTATCTGTCTTTTTGCATCTATGATAACATACCCTTGAAATGTCTGGGTAACTTGAAACTCCCCTTTTTCTGGAGCCCCTAGGGCACAACCAAATGTGCTGGGTCCCAGGACAGAGACCACAAATTCCTTCATTATCATGTTAATTGTTCCTGCACCCACCTAAGTGTGTGTCCATCATTTTACTTTTTATCCAATCCCAGGGGTTAACCTGCTTTGCTTATCCCTCCTCCTTAATCTATCACCAATGAATTTCATGTAACCCACCCATATTCCTCCTTTGATTGCAATGTATAAATATTGATGTAACCTCGCCCTTCTCGGGAACATTATCTCAATTCGTTGAGGTTCTGCTTCAAGGCATATGTCAACAATTTGGCTCAAATAAACTCACAAAAAACCTTTACAGGTTTCAATGTTTTTTTTTATATTAACACTTCTCCTAAAGCTCCTCTTGTACATTACTCTTGTCCCTCTTTAGATCAACAGTGTCATTGTTCAGGGGATCTAGCAGCTTCCTGGTGGTGGAAGCATCTCAGGATCAAAAATATGAGGAGGATCAATGCCCTTTATTATCTTCTCATTGATTGGGTGAAAAGACAAAGCAAACATATCCTTTGAAAGCTTCTCACAGGGTCACATAGCACCCATAGGTAGGCTAGTCAGGTAGAAGCTAACCCTGTCTCCAGGAAGATCTCACAAACTTCCAATCTAGACAAAAACTCCTCCATGTCCCCATCAGTTTCCAGGAAGATGCCATCCTCTTCAGCTTTCTCTGCAGGGGATCCAGCCCACGTTTTCCTCTGAGCAGGTGCACAAGGCTGGAGGCCAGGACATGGGCACAGGTGCTTGCTCCAATGTGCCCTTTACCAAGCACATGGCACCTGAAGACTCAGCTCCATGAGCATTGCCCCAGGGCCAACACCACTCAGCTCCCAAAGGCTTCCAAGGGCAGCCACAGGCAGCTTCTAGATTACCAACACTGGCTTCCCTTTATCACAGACAGAAATACACATACGGGGCTTAAAAAAATCAAAAATGGCACCATGTCTGGCCTTGTCTTCAGATTTTACAGCCCATGGGACCCCATTGCAGAGGTCCCGCTGTCCAGCAAGGCACTATGGATGTGGTGAAGTGTTGGTGGAGGAACAGCCAGGTTCAAGCTCCTCAAGGACACCTGCAATGCATTCTGGGTACATGCACAAGACACAGAGCAATGAACAATTCCCGTTTGCTCAGAACAACTTTGCCCTCTGGGTCAGCGAAATCCCTAACCTTTCCCAGTGTCAGATCTGGGGGCCTGACATGTTCAGGAAAGCAGCAGCACCAGCAGCCAGTTCCCTCAGGGATGGGCCACACCCTCCTGTCTGTAGCATTTTCCACATGAAGGGGTCCCACTTGATGACTGTGTCAGGGAGAGCTGGGCGGGCACAGCCATGGTGCCCCCATCCTGCAGGGGAGGGGAAGGATGGACAGGCAGGCAGGGGCAGGGCAGGGAGGAAGGGGAGGGTGCATGGGAGGCAATCCCTTCCCTCCTCTCACCCCCTGGGATTTCCCTTTCCTGTCAATTCCTGTTGGACGGTCCCCTCCCACACGCCTGCTTCTCCACAGAGAGTCCCTCCCAGGGCGTGTCCTGATGTTCAGGACGCAAAAAGGTGGGTAGTGGGATCTGCCCTGCCCTGTGGCATCCACTCTCCCTTAGTTGGCATCTGACTGTGATGTGCCCAGCAGGGCCCACGCCAAGGTGAGCCTCACACTCACACCTGAACAGACGCCCATGCCCGGCTAGAATGGATTTAATTTATTTCACACACACACATAGGAGACCTGGCTCAGTGCTGACCATGGGCTGAGTCCGTGGGTAGAGAGACCCCAGTGCCCATATCCACACCATGTGGAGGGTCAACACTGCTCCAACTTTCACCCTGAGTCCATTCCCCTCCCTGTGTGTGGTCACCCTGGGTCCCTCTCTTGCCCACACAGAGGTGGGAAACTCCACACTGAAGATTTCTGGCTGCACCCAGGCACAGTAGCCACTCAAGGTTGGACCCCATTGTCTCTTCTGCTTCCCTCTTCATCTGGGGAACTTGCACTTCCCTTTTGGGCACTGAGGATGGCCACATGTTTCCGAAACAGTGTGCACAGCCTTTCTCAGCATCAGGAGCAGATGGGGATTTGTACGTGGGTATAGCAATCATCCAATTCTTGTGGAGTTCTGAACAACACCACTCAGGGCTCACCTCACAGGCTTAGTCAGGTGTGGAAATAAACCAGGATGGCTCCCTCCAGGTCCCCGCGGCACCAACCCCATAACCACTCTAAGGAGTTGGGTTCTTTACAACGTGCTGCATGAGAGGAAACTGAGACCCAAGAGATGGTACGTAGAGGGTGAAGGTCTAATACCTAATGGACAAGGGAGGACTATTTAAATAAGAATCAGCCCAGCCGGCATGGCTCAGGGGTTATGCGTCATTCTATGAACCAGGAGGTCGAGGTTTGATTCTCTGTGAAGGCACCGGGCTCAATCCCCCCGTGTGTAGTAAGCAGGAAGCAGATGGTCAGTTGTTCTCTCTCATCATGGGTGTTTATATCTCTCTCTACCTCTCCCTTTCTCTCTGTAATCAATAAAAATATATATTGAAAATAAAAATAAATAAGAATTCGATTTGTGCCCCAAATCGGAGCAATAACACACTTATTGTCACTGACTGTGAAGACAGGCGCCCAGGACGAGGAGGAGAGATCTGCCTGAGGAACAAGGCACTGAGGGGAGGAGTGACTCAGAGGCGAGTTCCCGCCCTGATGGGGAGGATGCTGTTGCAAGAAAGGGGAGTGGCCAGGGGCTGGGATAGGAAGAGAACCACACTCTGGGGCCAGAGGGGGAGGCCTGTTTCTTCCCTTTATTTCCCTGCAGTTGCCACTGTGCTCATTGTCACAGGGACATCGCCCTGAGCTGCACAGTTGGAGGGTGAGCCTGTCCCTGCTGATCTGAGCTCTGCAGGCCACAGGGACCCACATCTTCCTGAAGCGTCTCCAGGACCCGGGTGGCACTGTCCATGGTGAGGACCCCAGGGAGGTGCTGATGGACAGGCTGAGGAGGAAGGAGACCCCCTGGGGGAGGCTCTGACAGGGTCACCTACCTTCAAAGGCGTCTCAGGAGGCCCCCGGTCTATTTCCTGATCCATCATGGAAATGAGAACCTAACATCTGGGAGACACTGTTCCCCTTCCTGTGGGGCTGCTGAGGTGACAACCCTGAGGCACGGACGGCCAGCCTCCCGGTGCCACACCCTGTATCTCTCCATCCTGATGGCACTTTGGTCTCCTCCATCAACAGCCGGAATGAGACAAAGAGACACCATGACCCCCACCCTCAGGGCCATGCTCTGCCCTGGTGCGATGTGAGCATTTATTTTCCAAGACGGCCTCTGGAATAAATAGAAAATCTGAAGCACTGTGGAACCAGTCAAAATGTCATCTGAAAAGTGAAATCATCGCACACAATTAACTCCAGGCCCACCCAGTACGCAGCGAGGTCATCCGAACAATCCCGGGACATTGGGCACTGGTGTCGTAAACCCTGTGGCAGAGCAAACGCATTTAGAGAGGCGAGACGAACATCTGAGAGGGATGTTTCTAGTCAAAATGCACACTTAGGGTTTCAACCTATAATTAGATGCAGAAAAGTTTTAAAACTGGAAGAAGAGCCGGGCCACGATGGCTCAGAGGCTGAGCGTCGACCTATGAACCAGGAGGTTGTGGTTCAATTCGCAGTCAGAGCACGTGCCTGGGTTGGGGGCTCGATCCCCAGTGTGGGGCGTGCAGGAGGCAGCCATCAGTGATTCTCCCTCATCATTAATGTTTCTCTCTCTCTCCGTCTACCTTCCTCTCTGAAATCAATAAAGATATATATATATATTTTTTAAACTTGTTGGGGGGGGGGAAGGAAGAAAAAAAGTATGAATGGCACTCGTGCAGCTGGCCGTGTGGCCCACAGGAAGTAGGACTGCTATGAAAACAAATAAGTGTGGAAGCTGTGGTTCGGACCAGCTCTGTCGGTTTCAGGCGGGGTCTGGGGACCGGAGGGAGCTCACAGCTGCCCTTAAACCTGAAGGTGTGTGCGGGAGATGGAACTGAACTCTGTCCGGGCAAGAGATGTGCTCCGAGTACAAAGCAAAGCAACACAGGGACTCCTGGTGGCAAAGCGCACAAATCCAGAGCCACCTGGGGAGAGGGAAGTTCTGCTGGTGGAAACAGTGGACGGTTCATGCCAAATTCCAGAGCAACCATCCTGCTAAGACCATTGGGAACTGAATGCGTGTAGTGCTGTAACCCTCAGGAGTTAAAGTCACTGAAGAGTAAGTAAATAAGAGTGGGTGTTCTCTTGTAAAAAAAAAAAAAAAATGAAAACACCTGATCAAGACATTACTGCTCACTTCAAACAGGAAGCAGGAGGGGCCAAAGTATTTTAAAAAGGGAATTTTCCTTAACAAACCAAAGCTCTAGACCAAATCACATCTTCTTACTGTCTAGGACAAGCCATGGTCCCAGGGGGACAGCGCTGCCCCAGGAATGAGGGCCCCTGAGGGGGAAAAGGACCCTGAGGCGTGTTCCCAGGAAGGAGGGGCTGGAGGCCGTGGCTGAGAAAAAGGGAAGTTCATGAAGAAACATGTGATAGAAAGAAAACCCAGATTCTGGGGCCACAGAAGGGACCCGTTTCCTTCCCTTATTTCCCTGCATTTCCCTCTGTGCTCGTTGTCACATCGCCCTGAGCTGCACAGGGAGCGGGTGAGCATGTCTCTGCTGGTCTGGGCTCTGCAGCCACAGGGACCTACGTCTTCCTGAAGCTTTTCCAGGGCCCGGGTGGCGCTGTCCATGGTGAGGACCACAGGGAGGTGCTGATGGACGGGCTGAGGAGGAGGAAGACCCCGTGGGGGAGGCTCTGACAGGGAAGGATGTGCCCTGGGTCACCTCACCTGCAAGGGGTCTCTCAGGAGGCTCCGGGTCTATTTCCTGCTTCACCATGAAAATGAAAGCCAGGCTGCTAGAGAGGCTGTGCCCTCCCCTATAGGCTGGTGACATAACAACCCTGTGACAGGCAGGAGGGGCCTCCAAGTGACCACCACCCGTGCATCTGTCTGTCTATCCTACTGGCACCGTGGCCTCCTCCATCCGCTCAGCTGAGGCCTCCGGGAGAAGATGCCATGACCCCCACTCTCAAGGCCCTGCTCTGCCTTGGTGAGATGGGAGGGGGAGGGGAACCCTGGTCTGTCAGGACCCCAGGACTGAGGAGGCTCATGGGGAGGAGGGTGCTGCTCAGGGTTCAGGGCAAATCTCTCACAGGGACTCTCTTCCAGGGCTGAGTGTGGGCCTCAGGACCCCAGTGCAGGCAGGTGAGTCTCCCCAGGTGTCCCAGGTCCCACTCCTCACTGAGGACAAGGACCACCCACCAGACAGCAGGGGCAGGATCTGACGGTCAGGGGGGAATCTGGGACTGAGGGTCTGAATGTCCTGTGACCCAGCCTCTGATTCCTTCCAGGAACCCTCCCCAAGCCCACCCTCTGGGCTGAGCCCGGCCCTGTGATCTCCTGGGGGAGCCCCGTGACCATCTGGTGTCAGGGGATTCCAGGGGCTGAGGAGTACCGTCTGGAGAAAGAGGGAAGCCCAGCACCATGGAAAAGACAGAAGCCACAGGAGCCCGGGGACAGGGCCAAGGTCTTTATCACACACGTGACAGAGCATGATGCAGGGAGATATCAATGTCACTACCTCAGCTCCAAAAACTGGTCAGAGCGCAGTGACCCCCTGGAGCTGGTGATGGTGAATGGTGAGAGGACACACAGGGGTCCCAGCCTCAGGCCCTGCCCTCAGGAAGGGGGTCTGCTCTCAGGGTGTCTCCCTCTCACAGCCCAGCCCTGGGGGACATGAGGGAGGTATCAGTCCATTTAACACGCTGCCTCCTCCTCTCCTAGGATCCTCCAGCAAACCCAGCCTCTCAGCCCTGCCCAGCCATGTGGTGACCTCAGGAGGGAACGTGACCCTCCAGTGTGGTTCAGGGCAGGGATTTGACAGGTTCCTTCTGACTAAGGAAGGAGATCACAGGCTCTACAGGACCCTGGACTCACAGCCACAGCCCAGTGGGCAGGTCCAGGCTCTGTTCCCTGTGGGCCCCGTGACTCCCAGCCACAGGTGGATGTTCAGATGCTATGGCTGTTACAGGGACAGCCCCCAGGTGTGCTCACCACTTAGTGACCCCCTGGAGCTCCTGGTCCCAGGTGAGTCCTGTTATTGCCCCATCCATGGATTGAGGGACCAGATACATTATCGGCATCTTTCTGGGAGGAGACACCCCTATGAGGGGGTGAGGGGAGCACAGGGGCTCCTGGCCTAGGGACACAGAGAGACAGTGAGACATGGGGACCAGCCCAAGAGAAGGGAGTTTATGGGAGGAGCAGCCCCTGTAACTCATGTCTGCTCTCCCCAGGTGAGTCTGGGAAGCCCTCCCTCCTGACCCAGCAGGGCCCCATCGTGGCCTCTGGACAGAGCCTGACCCTCCAGTGTCGCTCTGATGGCGGCTATGACAGATTCGCTCTGCACAAGGAGGGGGGACGGGACCTCCCCCAGAGCCTTGTCCTGCAGCCCCAGGCTGGGCTCTCTCAGGCCCACGTTCCCCTGGACATTACCAATGGCTCCCACGGGGGCCGGTACAGATGCTACAGTGGATACAGGCTCTCCTCTGAGTGGTCGGCCCCCAGTGACCCCCTGGACATCCTGGTGGCAGGTGAGGAGCAAGTGGGTTCAGTCACGGACCAGACTGAACAGGCTCTGCTGGGGTCTCAGGGGGTGAGGCCAGAATGACAGTGCAGGGCCCAGGGAGGGAGAGAGACAGAGAGAGACGGTGGGTGGGAGGGGAGATGGAGAAACCCAGAGAGACAGAGACAGACAGAGAGGAGGGTCCTCAGAGAGAGACCTGGTGACTCTCAGGGCAGAACAAGGTGGGCGGGCAGCCCTCACCCTCCCTCCCTCTCTCTCTAGGACACCTGCCTGACAGACCCTCCCTCTCGGTGCAGCCAGGCCCCAGGGTGGCCTCAGGAGTGAACGTGACCCTGCTGTGTCAGTCACAGAGACCGAGGGAGACTTTCCTTCTGTCCAAGGAGGGGGCAGCCAACCCCCCGCTTCGTCTGAGATCAGAGCACCGAGCTGGGCAGTACCAGGCGGAGTTCTCCATGAGCCCTGTGGCCTCAGCCCACGGGGGCACCTACAGGTGCTACAGCTCACACAGCTCCTCCCCCTTCCTGCTGTCACTCCCCAGTGAGCCCCTGGAGCTCCTGGTCTCAGGTGAGGGCCCCTGACCCTGTCTGCTGAGCTGTCAGCTCAGGGTCCGGTCCCCAGAACAATCATGGGCTGAAAGGGAGGGAGGGGCTGTAGGGATGGTCACCCAGAGGAGATCTGCCCCTCAGAGACCCCCTATTCCCTCTCCACCCCTCCCCCTCACCTGGTCCAGAAGGTGCCAGGTGGGCGGTGGGAGGGACTTTGTGAGGACTCTGTGTGAGGGGGGCTCCAGGGTCAGCCCTAGACTCTCACTCTCTTCTTGTCCTTCCCAGACCCCCTGGGACCCAGCCCCCCTCCCACATGGTCCCCTTTGCTCAGAGGGAGAGAGCTCCCCTGGGCAGTTCTGAGACTGAGGGTCTAATGCCGCCCATGCGCTAAGGGCAGGCGGTCTCCTAAGGCTGCTGGGGGCTGGGGACAGATTTCAGGGAACCACCAGCCCCAGGTGCTCTGAGGATCGGTCTCCCCCACCCAGGGAGTCAGACCCACAGACAGGGAAGTGGGGGTCTCTGTTGGGAGGTGGTGGGTGCCTCCATGGGACGGGGCTGAGCCATGTGATGGTTCTGGATCCTCTGAAGTCTCTCACTTGGACATGCCCTTCCCCTGCCTGGGCTTCCATGTCTGCTCATGTTAAAAAAGTGAATCATGGCCCAGAGCTTACATTTCTTGTTGGTTCTGGCCCTGACCTCCTGGGAGAGGGGCCTCACAGGGAAGCCCCTAGGAGCCCGTTCCCTCTGTCTCTTTGACGATGCCACTGTACAGGGAGGGACAGGAAGGACAAGAGTCCGGGCACCCAGTCCTCCCCCTCAGCTCAGGCTCAGCTCAGAGGAGGGAACAGGGTGGATCAGCCCTGGCTCAGCTCCTGGCTCTGCTGCTCCTGCTGTGGGGCTGGGCGGTCCCTTCTCTCCTCTGAGTGTCGGGTTCCTGTCTGCTCATCCCTGGTCCCATCCTGCTCACAGGCTGCTGGGAGATGAGGTGACATAAGGGCCTCACAGAGCTCAGGAAGGCAGAGCCCCAGCCAAGCCCAACCTTCCCAAGGGGTGTCAGGGCCTGCAGGGTGGGGAGGGATGAAGTAGAGACTCAGAGTCCACCCCTCACCCTGCCCCTCCTGTCCCTGCTGTGCTGGGGGTGGGTAATGAGGAAGGACCCTCAGCTCCAGATGAGACGTGGACAGGCCCCTGTAGTGCAGTCCAGAGCATGAAGCTGGTGTCCCCCTTGGGGGCAGCGTGAGGACAGCACAGGGAACCCACAATACTGGGTTCCAGTCCCAGCCCTGCCCCGTCCAGGCTGGGTGACATAGGGCACGTGATTAACCTCTCTGAGCCTCAGTGAAGTGAGTGGTGGGGTCAGCAATCCCTGGTGCATGACTAATGTGAGGTGAGAGGAGATGAGTGACAGACCCAGAATGTGCCTTGCACACAGTAGGTGCTATTAAATGGCAAAATTGCCTCATTCATGTCATGAGGAGAATTATGGCTCCCTTGACCTTTCATATCTGATTCCTTTCCAGGAGACGTCCCCAGACCCTCCATTTGGAATGACCCCGGCCCCATCGTCACCAAAGGGAGCCCCGTGACCATCTGGTGTCAGGGGTCTCTGCAGGCTGAAGCCTACGTTCTGTATAAAGAGAGGGGCTCTGAGCCCTTGGATACGAGGATCCCACAGAACTCCAGCAACAAGGCCGGTTTCCTCATTGAAGCCACGACCTCACACCACGCAGGGCTGTACCAGTGTGCATACTACACTACTGGGAAAGTATGGTCACATCGGAGTGACCCCCTGCTCCTGGTGGTGACAGGTAAGGGAGACACCGGGTCCCCTCTCCACTGTGGGCTCCAGGTCACAGGCACAGGGAATAAAGTGGGGCCTCAGGGGACCCCACCCCTCAGAGAACACACCTGGGGAATGAGGGTGACGGTCCTTTTAACACAGACCCTTTCTCCTCCCTCAGGAGTGGGCAGTGCACCCTCCCTCTCAGCCCAGCCAAGCCCTGTGGTGGCCTCAGGAGGGATTGTGTCCCTCTCCTGTAGCTCTAACCTCACATCGGGCACTTTCCATCTGCTGAAGGAGGGAGGGGCTGACCCGCCCCAACACATGGAAGCAGAACCGAGGATCCAAGCTGGGAGGAGGCAGGCCAAAACCATCTTCCCTCTGGGCCCCGTGAGTCCCTCTCATGGGGGGACCTACAGATGCTTCAGTTCTAACAGCTCCTACCCATACGTGTGGTCACAGCCCAGTGCCCCTCTGCACATCGAGGTCACAGGTGAGGGACAGACCCGGGAGCATCCCCATCTGTTTCCTGGGCCCAAATACCTGATCTAAACTGTGTGCACAGCGGAGCCCTGGGCTCTAGGGGGTCAGTGACACTGGCCTCTTGGGGATAGACCCACAGGTGGGAGGCTCAGGTTTGGGATATGTGAGACCTCTCACTGCAGCCCAGTGGGCAATGGGGGTATCCCCTGGTGCCACTGTCCCCTCCTCCCAGGTGTGCACAGGAAGCCCGCCCTCTAGGCCCAGCCAGGCTCGCTGGTGGTGCCTGGACACAGCCTGACCCTCCAGTGCCACGCGAAGGCCGGCTTTGACACATTCGCTCTGACCAAGGACGAGGGGCTCGCACCCCCTCAGCACCTCGATGCGCAGCACAGCCCCCACTTCCCCCTGGGCCACGTGAACCGCACCCACGGGGGCCGGTACAGATGCTACAGTGGACACCACCTCTCCTCTGTGTGGTCGGCCCCCAGCGCCCCCCTGGACATCCTGGTGGCAGGTGAGGAGCCAGCCCTGCCCCCGTGCTGAGGGTCTGCTCAGGGCTCTGGGCCCAGAGTCACCTGGGGGTGATGGGGTCCAGGAGAGGGGCCTGGAGCAGAGGCTGAGCTGGGCAGAGCCCTAGGGGAGGGACTGATAGAGGGGGTGAGGCCATGGAGATATAAAACACCCCCCAGGGGGACTGAGAGGAAGTGGCAGGGGTCACAAATTCTCTGGAGAAGAACAGGTCCCTCAGCTCAGGGTCAAGAGCATGAGGGGAGGGGTGGCTCTCTATACATCACACCTTCCTCTCCCCAGGAATGTACAGGACACCCTCCCTCTCAGCCCAGCCGGGACCCTCAGTGCCCAGGGGAGTGAACGTGACCCTGCAGTGTGGGTCTGAGATCTGGTTGGACACCTTTCACCTGCACAGGGAGGGGTCACTTGACCCTCTCCAGCATCTTCATCTGCAGAACACGTCTGCACCCTCTCAGGCCAACTTCACACTCAGTCCTGTGAGCTCAGGCAACCAGGGGACCTACAGGTGCTATGGCTCAAACAGCACCTCCCCCTACCTGCTGTCACAGCCCAGTGACCCCCTGGAGCTGGTGGTATCAGGTGAGGAGCCCCAGCCCCACTTCTGTGTCCTCAGGTCAGTTCAGGGCCCTGTTCTCAGGGAATCTTGGCTGTAATGGGTGTGATGGGGTCACAGAAGGAGGTTCCCCCAGAGGGAACTCTCACCTCCCAGAGGGATGGAAAGAGCCAGAGCCGCTCCCATCCCTGCCTCATCCCCATCCCCCTCCCTGAGGCCCAGACATGCTCCCATGGGCAGAGGGAGGCTGGAGAGAATGGGGCTGACCAGGAGGAGAAAGGACAGAGGCGCCCATCCCCACCCTCCAGTCCCCAGTCCTGTGGCCTCAGCCAGAGACACCAAGACAAGAGTGTGACCAGAATAGGCCAGATTGCCAGAGAGAGCTGGACCCCCTGCTGGGGCTTGGCCTGTCTCCCAGGGGGGGCTCTGCGGAGGGGCGGTCGGAGATGCTGGGGGACCACCAGGGGAGGAGCAGCCCCCACCCCTCACCTCCCATCCTGATTGAGGAGCCTCTGAGGATTGGTCCCCCAAGGGAAGTCAGGCCCGCAGAGGACTCAGTGAGGGTCTGGGGGAGGTAGTGGGTGGGAGGAGCTCAGTGTTGGTCTTGGCTCAGCCACTTCCTGGGTAATGGCCTGAGGAAAGTTCCTCCTGCTCACTGGGACCAAGTTCCCCAAAGGCTGCTAGGGCACTGTGTGTGCAAGTGTGTGTGTGCAAGTGTGTGTGTGTGTGTGTGTGTGTGTGTGAGTGTGTGTGTGTGGTGGAGAAAAAGGTGGTGTCTGAGTCTCCTCCACAGCCTTCCAAGGAGCAGCCTCAGCCCTGGTTCAAATCCCAGCTCTGCTCCTTCCCGCCTGTGGGACCTTGGACATGTCTGTTCCTCTGAGTCCTGGTCCATGGGCTGTGGGTCAGGCCCCCACCTCCCTCAAAGGGAAGGCCCTATCACGCAGCCCTGCCCTGGTTAGAGCTCAGGGACGATCCAGGCCTCCCTCCTGCCCTTCCTGGTGGCGCCCCACGTGCACAGGCCCTTCTGTGGAGGGGAGGGGGGTCAGGCTGCAGAGTGAGACAGGGATCTGGGCTGGGATGGAGAGGGGTGGTCTACCTGCAGGTACAGGGGCAGCATGAATAATAATAATATTAATAACAATAATAGTAATAATGCCCTGACCAGTTCTGCTCCGTGAGTTAGAGCATCAGCCCTCTGACTAAAGGGTTATAGGTTCGGTCCCTGGTGAAGGGCACATACCTTAGCTGCAGATTTGATCCCCCACCCTGGTCAGGGCACATGCAAGAGGCAACCAGTCAATTTGTCTCTCACATCAATGTTTCTCGCCCCCCTCTCTCTCTTCCCCTCCCTCTAAAGATCAATGGAAAAAATATCCTTGGGTGAGAATTTAAACAATAGTAACAACACACAGGGATCCCCCCGTCCCAGGTTCCCGTCCCAGCCCTGCCCCGCCCAGGCTGGGTGACCTGGGACTTCTGATTAACCTCTCTGAGCCTCAGTGAAATGGGTAGTGGGGTCAGCAATCCCTGTCGCATGGCTGCTGTGAAGTTAGAAGAGATGAATGACAGACCCCAGCATGTGCCTCACACACAGTAGGTGCTCATTGATTACGTCATTGGCTCATTCATGACATCACTTGTGTTCAAGGTCTCGAATGGAACCTGATCATCCTAATCGGGGTCTCGGTGGCCCTCGTCCTGCTGCTCTCCCTCCTTCTCTTCCTCTTCCTCCGCTTCCGGCGTCAGAGCAAAGGCAACACATCGGGTGAGTAGGGGTGACCTGGGTCACAGGAGGGGGGCTCAGAGCACCTGCCACAGGAAAACCAAACAGCTGGAGAAGGTCAGCTGAGTGGATTTCTCCAGAACCTCAAATCAGAAAATGTGGAGCCCCAGCTGGTTTGGCTCAGTTGATAGAGCGTCGGCCTGCCCCAAAGGCCCCAGGCTTTCCCTGACCTTGGCCCCCCGTCCCTAACTCTCCTGTCTCCTCCCCCAGCTGCAGCCCCGCTGGAGCCCCTCTGTGAGAGGAAGAGACAGCTGCCCTGGGGAGGGGGCACAGGGATTTCAGGGGATGACTGGGGAGGGGAGGCGCTAGGAGGGTGTGGGTCGCGGTGGGAAGGACTGAGACCCACACTATGTGACGTGGCGCCTCACCTCACCCTGTGTTAGTGGCCCATCTGAAGCAGGTGGGGTCTGCTGCCCTGAGATCTCGGGGACCTGCCAGGAGACACCCCTGTTCTTCCCAGCAGATGCTGCCGTGAAGGACCCGCAGCCTGGGAAGAGCGTGGAGCTGGACCCTCGGGTGAGACCCCTGCTCCTGTCCAGGCCTCCAAGGACCTTCTGTTGCCCAGTTTAATCCAATGGACCCTTCCCTGTCCACCTCACCTGCTTCTCAGAAGCATCCACACTGACCTCCCCTTTGGGCCCCCAGGTGGTCCTGCTGTGACTCACTCCTCCTGGTTTCCTTGTGGCCTCATGGTCCCTCCTACATGGCCCCCTTTGCCGGCCCCTCGTCCTCTGTCTGGCCTTGTGCAGCCCCAGGTCTCAGGAGGAGGCAGGAATGAGTGACTCACCCCCAGGAACCCAGGATCTCCTTCATTCATTCCCCCAGCAGATGTGACCGGGCTCACTGTTTCCCGGCTCCATTTAGGGCCCACGGTGCAGCCCTGAGCCACACTGTCTCCACACGCCTCGAGCTCCCCTGTGGATGAGGGAGACAATATGCAAACAAGCAGACAGTGTCCCAGAAAGCAAAGTGCTGTGAAGGAACATAACGCAAGAGGAGGGGATAGAGTGCATGGCAGGGGGACAGGGAAAGAGCGGGTACAAAGGTCCTGGGGCAGGACATGCTTCTTCAGGAGGATGGGCCATGAGGCTGGAGCCCAGTGAGCAAGGGAGAGCGCGTTAGGATAAGAGTCAGAACCATAGAAGCATCCAGAGGCCTCAAGGCTCAGGAAGTCCGTGCAGATTACATCAGGAGGGGGACCTGATCTATTTAGACTGTAAGTCATTTCTCTGGAAACATGTGGATACTTGACAGGAGGCACTGTCTCCAGCAGAACAGGCAGGATGAAGACCCCCAGGGAGTGACGTACGCCCAGGTGAAACACTCAAGACCAAGACCCCGGCAGGGAATGGCCACCTCTCCTTCCTCCCTGTCGGAGGAATTGCTGGACACAAAGGACAGACAAGCAGAAGAGGACAGAAAGATGGACAGTCCGGTAAGTCCCATTCTCTGCAGACCTCCAGGTTTCCCCAACCCCAACCAAGTGTCATCCCTCTCTCTCCCCCTGCTCCAGGCTGCACCTGATGCCCCCCAGGATGTGACCTACGCCCAGCTGAACCTCTTGACCCTTAGACGGCAGACAAGTGCACCCCCATCCTCCCCATCAGAGGAGCCCCCAGAAGAGCCCAGCTTGTACGCTACTCTAGCCATCCACTAGCCCCGGAGGACCCAGACCCCACGCTCCAGGGAGGGGGCCTGCAGGGACCCCAGAAGGCATGAGTACTTCCCCCATGGACTCTCAGCTAGTGACCCCAGCCAGCCTGGAGACCAGACCTGCTCCACTGGCAGCTCCTGGCACCCTCCGGGAGTCACCTGGTTCTGTAAGCAATATGCCTACATTTTGGATCAAAACAAGACTTCTCAATAATCAATGTGTGAACTTAGAAGAAAACAGGAGTGAGAGAATGCTTTAAGTGAATGACAATGTAAATATCATACATCAAACCTATGAAGTGGGACATAGGATCAACCTAAGTGTCCTTGAACCGATAATTGGATAAAGATGTGGTTACTATACAAAGAGAATATTTCTCAGCCATAAAACATGAAATACTGCCATTTGCCACAACATGGATGGATCTGGAGAGCATCATGCTAAGTGAACAAAGTCAGAAAGAAAAGGACAAGAACCATCTGATTTCACTCATGTGGGTGAAATATGAACCTGAAGTGTCATATATGTTAAATACATTGAATCTGTAATTAAAACTTTCCTGCAGCCCTAGCCGGTTTGGCTCAGTGGATACAGCATTGGCCTGCTGACTCGGGTTCAATTCTGGTTCAAGGGCCCGTACCTGGGTTGTGGGCATGATCTCCAGTGGGAAGCTTGCAGGAGGCAGCTGATCAGTGATTCTCTCTCATCATTGATGTTTCTCTCTCTCTCTCCCTCTCCTTTCCTCTCTGAAATCAATAAAAAATATATATTTTTTAAAAAACTTTCCTGCGAAGTGACCTTAGAGTTCAGAAAGTTTCTCTGCTAAATGCTTCTGAACACTTATGCATGTATGAAATACACACACATATACACATGCACGTATGAAATCCACGCATATACACATGGACATACACATGGGCACATACAGACATATACGCAAACATACACGGACATATAAATTGGCACACATGGACACACACATCAACATACACACACATAGGTATACACACAAAAAAATCTAAAATAATATAAAGATCTATTATTCTATTTTGAAAGGATATATCCAACGTCACTGGATACATCATTAATATCTAAAAACCAATTGCATTTCAGACTTCCAGTTTTAGACCAAGGGGAAGCAGACCGATGGCCCCCTAACCCCCGTACAGCACAGCAAAACCCCTGGTCATTGCACATACATCAAACAGAAGCCCACGCCTGGTTTGGGCCGGAGCTGTGAGGTGCGGCCTCCTGACCACAGCAGCCTGGAGACCAGACGTGGACCCGGCTGCTCCTGGAACTCTCTGGGAGTTACCATGTTCTATAAGCAATATGGCTACTTTTTTAAAATTTATTTATTGATTAAGTTATTACATATGTGTCCTTGTCCCCCTTGTTGTCTTCGTCCATTGGTTAGGCCTATATGGATGCATATAAGTCCTTTGGTTGATCTCGCCCACTTACCCCCACCCTCCCCTACTTTCCCTCTGAGGTTTGACGGTCTGATCGATGTTGCTCTGTCTCTGGATCTGATTTTGTTTATCAGTTTATGTTGTCCATTATACTCCATAAATGAGTGAGATCTATGCCTACATTTTGAAATCAAAGCAAGACTTCTCAATAATCAATGTGTGAATTTAAAACAAAACAGAAGCTAGAGAATGTTTTAAGTGAATGATGGGCAGCAGCTGCCATGGGAGGCCCTACAGCAGCTGTCCTCTCTCTCTCCTCCTCACCTCTAGCCTCACTGACTGACCTGCAGGCCCCCAGGAGCTGCAGAACCCCTACAAGGCTGTGGCTGACCAGGTGTGTGCCACGCTGCTACGGTCCTCTTCCTTCAGTCCTTTGCATGGGGCCTCCTGACAACTCCAATGTTAATGTTAACGGCAAATGCAGATTTCAAGGTGGAGGCAGAGTATGTGGAAGCTACTACACTCACCTCCTCCCAGGTCCAAACGGGAATTACAACTAAATGAAGGAGCAATCACCCTGAATAACCACCTGGAGACTAGCTGAGGAGGAGTCACAGAGCCAAGGATTTACAGAAGCCACTTGGAGACTGGCAGGAAGGGCAGGCACGGGAAAAGGGCCGCCCCACTCTCCAGGCAGTGGCTGACCTTGGCCTGCACCAGAGTCCCTCCCAAGAGGCCCAGAACCAACCCACCAGTGGGCAGCTTCACACGACATCAGAGCAGGACCCAACTAGCCTCACAAGCAGCACATCCAAATGGAGGTCTCCCAGACAACAGACCCTGCTAAGGCCAATGCCGCTTAGTGTGGTCAGCATCTGCCCAGCAGCTTGCCTCCTGGCCAGCCAGCCTGAGGGTCGATCCCACCCACAAACACAATAGCCATCAAGACTCAATTACACAGGTCTGGTGTGGAGAGCCCCTTGCCAATCTTGGGGAACCTGGTGTGAAACCATTCCTAGACGACCTGCTTCTGGGTTGGGGTTTCATATGTAGCAGAGCAGCTCTCTCGCTGGCTGGGGGAAGGTCAAGGGGGAAAAACAGGAGACATATGTACTACTCTTTGTAATATTTTAAGCAATAAAACAAAATTTAAAAAAAGAAATAACATAAATGTAGATTTTAAATTCAAAAAGTAAAAAGAGAAGGAGAGAGAGAGAGAAGGAGGAGGAGGAGGAGGAGGAGGAGGAGGAGGAGGGGGGGGAGGAGGAGAAGAAAGTCAGCCCTCAACACAAGGTTTGTCTAGCTCCCGGCCTCTCTCCTTCCCCTGAAGAAGGCTTCCCACCAGCCGAAGTGGGAACGCGGCGGTGGAGGGAAAGAAGGGAGGGCGGGGGGGGGGGGGGGGGGGCGGGGGGCGCGGGGGGAAGGGAGAAGAGGGGAAGGGGGGAAACGCGAGTGTGGAGCCAACCGCGGTAGCGTCCGTTCCTTCCTTTCGCGCATGGCACGGGGACCTTCGCTTCCTCTCGCGACCCCGCCAGGCTGGGACGGGAAGTGGGGGTGTGTGGCGGACGCGGCCCCTTTCCCAAGGGGCTCGAGGGCCGGCACCCTACTCCCCATTTTTTCCTCCCCCTCCAAGGAGCCCGGTCGACCAGCACGCCGAAAACCGCAGGCGCAGGGCAGCCGCGAGGACAAATGTTTGCGCGGTGGCTCCGGTAGACCAGATGGCCCGGACTTAGACTCGAGAAACAGTGACAGATGGGGTTGACTAGATGGCCGGTCTGGATTTAGTCTCGTGTGGTAGTGGAACTGTGAGTGATAGGGTCGACCAGATAGCCCGGCCCAGACTTTGTCTCTGGCATTGGGTCAGAGTGATGGATTGACCAGTTGTCTGTGGAGAGATTGAAGACAAGGGACTGGTGATCCAGCAAGGGTAGTAGGCCAGGGGCGGGGCAGGAGGCGGTGCCAGGGGAAGAGCGGGGCTGGGCAGAACAGGGAGGAAGAGCAAATAAATGTCGACAGAATATATATATATATATATATATATATATATATATATATATATATATATATATATATACACACACACACACACATATATATGTATTTTTTTTTAAAGACTCAATTACAGTCCTAGCTGATTTGGCTCAGTGGATAGAGCGTCAGCCTGCAGACTCAAGGGTCCCAGGTTCGATTCTGGTCAAGGGCATGTACCTTGGTTGTGGGCACATCCCCAGTGGGGAGTGTGCAGGAGGCAGCTGATTGATGTTTCTAACTCTCTATCCCTCCCCTGTCCTCTCTGTAAAAAATCAATAAAATATATTTAATAAAAAAAAAGACTGCCCTAGCCGGTTTGGCTCACTGGATAGAGCGTCAGCCTGAGTACTCAAGGGTCCCAGGTTCGATTCTGGTCAAGGGCATGTACCTTGGTTGCAGGCACATCCCCAGTAGGGGGTGTGCAGGAGGCAGCTGATCGATGATGCTTCTCTCTCATTGATGTTTCTAACGCTCTATCCCTCTCCCTTCCTCTCTGTAAAAAATCAATAAAATATATTTTTTAAAAAAGATAAAAGACTCAATTACAAGAGGAGGGCCCTCATAACCCACTAAAGGGACATCCCTAGAGCACCCAGCTTAGGTGATCAAAGAGACTAGGCCACTTGGTCCCACAGGACACCTACCCCATTAGGCCACCCACCAAGCTGGGAGTCATGGCAGACCTAGCTAAGACACAGAAACAAACACAAAGATGCAGGCAAAATAGGGAGACAGAGAAACAGACCCCGAGTGGAAAAAAAACAGTAGAAATCTTTAAAACAAAAAACAACTAAATCAAATGGAAGCAAGCAGTTTATCAGGTATAGAGTCCAAAGTAATGGTTATAAGGATGTTCCAGGAACTTAGGGAAAGTTATAACAGCATGAAAAAACCTTTTGTAAAAGTCAGAAATAAAGAATACAGTATATGACATCATGAATACACTGGCCGGGGCTGGGTGGCTCATTCAATTGGAGCATTGTCACATACACCAAAGGCTGTGGGTTCAATTCCTCTTCTGGGAACATACCTAGTTGTGGGTTTGGTCCCGGGTTAGGGTGCCTATGGGAGGCAGCCAATCAATATTTCTCTCTCCCTCTCTCCTTTCTTCTTGTCTCAAAAATCACTTTTAGCCTTGACTGGTGTTTCTCAGTGGGTAGAGCATAGGCCCCTGCACCACAGAGACTCAGGTTCAATTCCAGGTCAAGGGCACATACATAGGTTGCAGGTTTGATCCCCAGCCCCAGTTGGGGCATGGGAGGGTGTAAGAGGCCGTGGGGCTCCAGGAAAGGCCTGACCCCACTCCAAATCATGTAAAGGACATGAACTTGGCTTGCACCTCAGTTCTTGTGATTTAGGCAAGCAGACATTTTGTCATAGCAACTGTTTGTCATAGCAACTGCCAAACATAGATGGAACTAGACAAAGCTTGCCCAGTCTTGCCCCAGTCTGTAACGATCTGCTACTTCCCCATGATAGGCCAAGCCCTAGCAGTGATCTATGAAGCATGACCAGCCACAGCTTAGCTATAAAACAGTGTGTGTAAAAAACAAAGTTGCTGGTGTCTTGTGCCAGTCCTCCTAACCCCGGTCTCTGGTGCTTTCATCCCACGCCGCCATTACCCTACAGGACCTTTTGGGAGCGGGTCTCCACAGGAGGGAGGCAACCAGTTGATGTGTCTCTCTCACACTGATGTTTCTCTCTCCCCAAGCCCCCCACCTCCCTTCCACTCTCTGAAAAGCAATGGAAAAATTATCCTCTGGTAGAATTAACAAAAATAAAATAATTTTTAAACAATATCCTCAGTTGAGGATTTTGAAAAAGAATACACTGGAAGGAATAAACAACAGGTTAAATAAAGCAGAAGATCAAATGAGTGATTTGGAAGACAAGGAAGAATAAAAAAAATCAGAGTAGCAAAAAGAAAAAACGTTAAAAGAATGAGGATAGTTTAAGGGACCTTTGGGACAACATGAAGTAGAACATCAGCATCATAGGGGTACCAGAAGGAGAAGAGAGAGAGCAAGGGATTGAGAATTTATTTGAAGAATTGCCCTAACCGGTTTGGCTCAGTGGATAGAGCGTCAGCCTGCGGACTCAAGGGTCCCAGGTTCGATTCCGGTCAAGGGCATGTACCTTGGTTGCGGGCACATCCCAGTAGGGGCGTGCAGGAGGCAGCTGATTGATGTTTCTCTCTCATCGATGTTTCTAACTCTCTATCCCTCTCCTTTCCTCTCTGTAAAAACTCAATAAAATATATTTAAAAAAAAAAAAAGAATGACCAAAAACTTCCCTAAACTAGAGAAGAAAAAAGACACACAAGTCCCAAACAAGAAAAATCCAAAGAGGCCCACACCAAGCTACATTATAATTAAAAAGGCAAAGGTTAAAGACAAAAAGAGAAACTTTTAAAAAATATTTTTTTATTGATTTCAGAACGGAAGAAAGAGGGAGAGAGAGAGAAACATCAATGGTGAGAGAATCATTGGTCAGCTGCCTCCTGTATGCCCCACACTGGGGGTCGAGCCCACAACCGGACGTGTGCCCTCACCAGGAATCAAACCATGACCTCATGTTCATAGGTCAACTCAACTACTGAGCCACACCAGCCGGGCTTTAAATATTTATAGCTGAGTACTTTGGATGTGTAAATGTGTGACTTTCAGCAAATTTGTGAAATGGTCAGCTATCTAATTGTTCAAATCTGTTTTTTCTTCATTGACATCATTCTCCTTTGCTGGGAGATCAATAACATAAATTGTCATACAGGTCCCCGAGTCTGTCTGTGTCCATGGTGAAATCTGGATTGCCTCCCATGCAGGTGCTTGCCCAGTGCTGAGACCGAATTCCCAGTGTGAGGGAGGAGCTCTGCTCAGGGGCGGAGGGGCTCAGAAAAGGCAGCAATGACTCAGAGGTTTCGAAGGAGAGCCATGAAGAAACAGACGGTGCTGACCTACAGAAACAGGAAGTCAGTGAAGGGAAGTGTGTGGGGAAAGAAAGTCCACAGTCCCAGTGGGGCCCTGCTTTCCTCTAAAAAATGGAGAACAGTCTTCTCAGCATCTCCCAGGCCTCCCTCTCCCCTGGGGTGTCCTCCCTGGGACGGCCCCACTGGCTCCTCCAGGCACCAAGGAGAGTGGGGCAGCCTTCACTTCCTCACTGGAGCACTTCACATAGACCATCAACTCACTCCATGTGCCCCATGAGCCCTTCTGAGCAGTGCCCCCCACTGACCACAGACTTAAGATGATTCATCTATGTCATCCAATCAGCCTCCTTCCTGGTCCTCCAACCCAGACCCCACCCCTTCTGCAGGTCTCTCCTCTCCCCACCTCCTGAGGACCCTTCCTATAGCCCCATCTGGTCCCAGCCTGCCTGCTGCACCCCCTCCACCAGTTTCCACCTTCAAAAGAGATCCAAGGTGCACATCTGATATTCAAGGCTGTGAATGGTCAGGTTGAGCTAAACACACCAGCCCCAGCAAACACGACTCTCCCTCCACAACCCAACTCACCCAGTTACCCACACTCCCCTCCACACCAAACCACATGCAGAAACTGAGCTGTTTAGAAATTCTGTGCCTTCCTCCTCTGCTCCCTCAGCCAATCGGAACCTAGCCACCTCCTCTCCAACCTGCTGGACCAAGCCCGTCCTGTCTCAACCTACTCAACTGAATGTGTACTTTCTGTTACAGGTTTGTGTAAGAGTTATACGCTGAAACCACAAGAATGACTGAAAATACTGATCAGCACACCCTCCAAGAGCCAGGTGAACGTTGGAGTTTTATTACTAATGGAGTGAATTTTCAACAGAGCCGGCCTGTATAACATCTTCACATAGTAGTAGCCTTTAAAAACTGAAATATCTTCATTCAACCTGTTGCTAAAAATTTTTCCCATTGACTTCAAGAATATATTCCAAATATTTGCGTGGTGCGCTAGCCCTTGTGTGACCAGCCTGCGTCTTCGCCTGACTGCTCTCATTTCTGACAAAAGCTCTAGATCTTTCTGGTCCGATCCTCTGGGCTGCTCCCTGCTCATGCCTTGGGTCGGTCCATCCCCAAGAAGGACCCTTTCAGCCAGGACCCAGGTTGCATGGCCTCTACCAGTTATTGAACTTCATTGTCTCATTTCCTTTATTCTCCCAACGTGTACATGAGACTGTAACTGAACTGTCTGCCGTCTAAATATCTGTAACATCTGCTTCATTCATCTCAGCCCCATGAGTCCAGGGAAGGGATCTCTGAGCTTCAGCTATGACTCTCTAGAGCAGGGATTCTCAACCTGTGGGTTGCGACCCCTTTGGCGGTCGAACGACCCTTTCACAGGAGTCGCCTAAGACCACCCTGCATATCAGATATTTACATGATGAATCATAACAGTAGCAACATTACAGTGATGAAGTAGCAACGAAAATAATTTTATGGTTGGGTCACAACATGAGGAACTGTATTTAAAGGGCTAGAAAGTTGAGAACCACTGCTCTAGAGCCTGGCCAGTGATGGCCCTAGGTCACTGCTCAGTAAGTACTGCCTGATTGCCTGGCCAGTGAGGGAAGGGAAGAGCAATTGCATTTACAGAGGCTCAGGAAAGGGAAGTGTCTTACACAAGCTCACAGAGGTTCTAGAAAAGGCAGAGTCAGAACTGGGCCTTAATTGGGTGAAGTCCTGCCCTGTTCCTCCACCCTCCTCACCTGGGACGGCTGTCACCCTCTGGATTTGGGTTTGGCATGAGGTGGAGGCAGAGTGTGTGGGGTCTGGTGAGACTCAGGTCGGTCTCAGAGGTCCCACCGCTTGCTGTCCCCTAGGGCCCACCCTCCAGGGATGGGCTACTTCCCTTCCTGTGAGGCCACTGATGAGGAACCAGTGACATGTCACATGAAGCCTGGACCCTGTCACACCCCATTCACCCATCCTGGGTGGCTCTGCGGAGTTTACACATGATCTGCACACTGAGGACCATGAGAGGACGATCCATGACTTCCACCCTCACTGCCCTTCTCTGCCTCAGTGAGCTCCGGGGAAAGGAGGAGGGAGGGATGGGGTCCCCTCCCCTCCCAGGTCCTGGCCTTTCGAGAATCCAGGACTCAGGAGGCTCAGTGGGGGCAGGACTCTGCGGGGAGGAGACGTGCTCAGCCCCAGGTCTGCCCCCAGTGCGCAGGGGCCCAGACCAGGCCTGGAGCTTCTGTGTGCGGTCGGGGATGGTTCTCACAGGGACTCTCTTTCAGGGCTGTGTCAGGGCCCGTGGGACCAGGTACAGGCAGGTGAGTCTCCTCCCGCTCCCCCTTGAGCTCCTGCTTTAGCACAGTCACCCCCTGGGCAGCTGGGGAGACACAGGGTTTGGAATAATGGTGACCAATCTGGGAGGAGCCTGGGTGTGACAGCTGGGGAAGGTGGGGAGAAGGATGACCCTGACATTTCAGGTCTCATACCTTTCCAGGAGACGTCCCCAAACCCTCCATCGGCGCTGACCCAGGCCCCATCGTCACCAATGGGAGCTCTGTGACCATCTGGTGTCAGGCGCCTCTGCAGGCTAGTGCCTACCTTCTATATAAAGAGAGGGGCTCTGAGCCCTGGGATACCAGGACCCCACAGGGCTCCAGCAACAAGGCTGGTTTCCTCATTGGAACCACGACCCCATCCCTCGCAGGGCTGTACCAGTGTGCATATTACACCACTGGGGACATACTGTCTCAGAGGAGTGACCCCCTGCTCCTGGTGGTGACAGGTAAGGGAAACACCGGGTCCCCTCCCAACAGTGGGCTCCAGGTCACAGGCAGAGGGAGTAAAGTGTGGCCTCAGGGGACCCCACCCCTCACAGAACACACCTGGGACATGAGGGTGACAGTCCCTTTAACACAGACCCTTTCTCCTCCCTCAGGAGTGGGTGGTGCACCCTCCCTCGCAGCCCAGCCCAGCCCTGTGGTGGCCTCAGGAGAGAACGTGTCCCTCTTGTGTAGCTCTAACCTCACATCGGGCACTTTCCATCTGCTGAAGGAGGGAGGGGCTGACCCACCCCGACACATGGAAGCAGAACCCAGGATCCATGCTTGGAGGCGGCAGGCCATCTTCCCTCTGGGCCCCATGAGCACCTCCCATGGGGGGACCTACAGATGCTATTATTCTTCCAGCTCCTACCCCAATGTGTGGTCACAGCCCAGCGATCCCCTGGAGCTGGTGGTCTCAGGTGAGTAGCCCCAGCCCCGCCCCCAGGTCAGTTCAGGGCCCTGTCCCCAGGGAACCTTGGCTGCAATGGGCTGAGGGAGTACCAGGTGGAGGGCCACCCAGAGGGAACTCTCATCTCCCAGAGGGATGGAAAAAGCCAGACTGCTCCCATCCCTCCTCATCCTCCTCCTCCTCCCTGAGGCCCAGACATGTTCCCCTGGGCAGAGGGAGGCTGGAGAGGATGGGGCTGACCAGAAGGAGAAAGGCCAGAGGTGCCCATCCCGGCCCTCGTCCCTAGTCCTGTGGCCTCAGCCAGAGACCAAGACAAGAGTGTGACCAGCAGAGGCCGGATCCCCAGAGAGAGCAGGACCCCTGCTGGGGCTCGGCCTGTCTCCCAGAGGGGTTGGGGGGCAGAGACGCTCAGGGCACCAGGGCTCTGAGGCTGACAGGTGACAGGTGGGTGGTCATGCACAGGGAGATGCTGGGGGACCACAGGGGAGGAGCAGCCCCCACCCACCACCTCCCATCCTGATTGAGGAGCCTCTGGGGATTGGTCCCCCAACAGGAAGTCAGGCCTGCAGAGGACTAAGTGAGGGTCTGGGGGGAGGTGGTGGGTGGGAGGAGCTTAGTGTTGGTCTTGGCTCAGCCACTTCCTGGGTAATGGCCTGAGGAACATTCCTGGGACCAAGTTCTCCAAAGGCTAAATATTTTAGTGTGCCCGTGTGTGTGCGCGTGTGTGCGTGTGTGTGTGTGTGTGTGTGTGTGTTGGGGACTCAGGTGGTGTCTGAGTATCCTCCAAAGCCTTCCAAGGAGCAGCCGTGGAGTCAGGAGAAGCAGCCTCAGCCCTGGTTCAAATCCCAGCTGTGATCCTTCCCGCCTGTGGGACCTTGGACACGTCTGTTCCTCTGAGTCCTGGTCCATGGGCTGTGGGTCAGGCCCCCAGCTCCCGCACAGGGAAGGCCCTCACCACACAGCCCTGCCCAGTTAGAGCTCAGAAAGGACCCAGCCCTCCCTCCTGCCCTTCCCAGAGGCACCCCACTTGCACAGGCCCCACTGTGGGTTGGGGTCAGGCTGCAGAGTGGGACAGGGATCTGGGGTAGAGAGGGGTGGTGATTGGGTTTGGTAACAGGTCTCTGCACTGGTGTTCTACTGGGAAGAACAGAGACAGCATAAGTAATAACAACACGTAAGGGAATCCACAGTCCTGGGTTCCAGTCCCAGCCCTGCCCCATCCAGGCTGGGTGACCCAGGGCACGTGATTAACCCCTCTGAGCCTCAGTGAAATGGGTGAGGTCAGCAATCCCTGGTGGATGACTGTTGTGAGGGTAAAATTAGTGACAGACCCCAGCAAGTGCCTCGCACACAGTAGGTGCTCATTAAATTGCATCACTGGCTCACTCATGATGTCATTCATGTTCAAGGTCTCAAATGGTACCTGATTGTCCTGATCGGGGTCTCGGTGGCCCTGGTCCTGCTGCTCTCGCTCTTCCTCTTCCTCCTCCGACACCAGTGGCATCAGAGCAAAGGCAGGACGTCAGGTGAGTAGGGATGACCTGGGTCACAGAAGGGGGGTGAGGGGCTTAGGGCGCCAGCCAGTGTGAAACCCAATAGATGGGGAAGGTCAATGGTAAAACCTCCTGCAGCGTTTCCCAAGGGAAATTAAACGTGGATGTGTAAGTAAGTAGTCTTGAGTATTCTTTTGGCTTTTTCAACCTTATCAGGTGTGTGGGAACATGTGCAAGTTTTGTTTTTTATCAATTAGAATGGCTTTCTCCTCATTGTGACGTGAGAGGGGTTGTGACCTTCTCGGTTGTTAGGTCCTCTGCTCATCTTAGTGCAGCCCCAGGGGAGGGCTCTTGGGGGCCGGAGGCTGACCCCACCTTCCCGCAGTGGCTGCCTCAGAGCAAGAAGACAGAGGCCTGCAGAAGAGGTGCGCCCGCTCCCTAAGAACCCGAGCCCCACCCGTCCGGTCCGAGGCCCCCTCTCCGCCCCCAGCTCCCGCCCAGCTGCTGAGGTCCAGGAAGAGAGTTTGTGTAATAGAAAGCAGCTGTGGGGGCAGGTCCAGGGAACATGGATGGGCTGTGAGACAGCTCGAAGCTCATACTGTGTAACCTTGGCCCTGTCACTGACCCTCTCTGGGCCTCTGCCAGGTGAGATCTCAGGGAATCTTGGCAGGAGATGAGATGGTCTTGTTCTGTCCCCACCAGATGCTGTCGCGAAAGACACACAGCCTGAGCGGGACAGACAGCTGGACAGTCAGGTGAGCTCCATCTGGCCCTGAGCAGGGCGCCCACACCTTGTCCACACACTACATCCAGGGGACATGGGGGCAGTCTGAGCCCCACACAAGGGGCTGAAAGCCAAGCTCTGGGCCTGCAGAGGGTGCGTCTAAAACCCACACACAGGGTCCTAAAGCCTCCCTCAGCCCTGGCTGGGTCCATCCTCCTGCCTGGCCCAGGAGCCACACAGGGGCCAAGAGGCTCTGTACATGGCAGGCTCCCTCAGCTCACCCTAGGGCAGTGACGGCGAACCTTTTGAGCTCGGCGTGCCAGCATTTTGAAAAACCCTAACTTAACTCTGGTGCTGTGTCACATATAGAAATTTTTTGATATCTGCAACCATAGTAAAACAAAGACATATTTTTGATATTTATTTTATATATTTAAATGCCATTTAACAAAGAAAAATCAACCAAAAAAATGAGTTCGCGTGTCACCTCTGACACGCGTGTCATAGGTTCGCCATCACTGCCCTAGGGAATGGATGGCACTCCGTTGAGGGCAGCAGTGGGGTCTGTCCCCCCATGGTGACGGCTCCACGCCCAATTCCTGTCTCCCCGGCACCAGACTCACACCTCCAACCTTCCAACCTTCCATCCCTCCTCCCTAGACCCCCAAAGACACGATGACTGGTGCAGGGCAAGACTAGAACCAAGGAGACCACCCCTCACTGTGTCCAGCAGAGCCCTGGCCACTAAGGCCCCAGGACTGGGTCCTTTCCTCCCTGGCCTCAGGCTCCCCCACCCCAACCACGCGTCTTCATTCTCCCCACCACAGGCTAAAGACCCACGGGCTGCACCTGAAGACTCCCAGGATGTGACCTACGCCCAGCTCAAGCCCTTGACCCTCAGCCAGGAGTCAAGTGCACCCCCTTGCTTCCCATCAGAGGAGCGCCCAGAAGAGCCCAGCCTGTATGCTGCTCTGGCCATGCACTAGCCCAGCAAAGACCCAGACCCCACACTCCAGGGAGGTCCCTGCAGGGACCCTAAAAGACGTGAAAGCTGCTGCCATGGACACTCAGGTAGTGACCCCTGCCAGCCTGGAGACCTGACGTGCCCCCAGCAGCTCCTGGGACCTTTTGGAAGTTAACTGCTTCCAGGAACCGCACCGTTACTCAGCTGACCTACAGACCCCGCCACCAGGACCCCGCTGACTGCAAGGATCCCAGGGAACTGCCATGGAGGCAGTAAGTATGCAAGTGGCAACTTCGGGCTGAGGGAGGGCCTACTGCCCGGCCACTGTCACTGACTGAGCCCAAAAGTTCCCAGACGGGGACCAACCACAGGACGCAAGGTGGCTGCACCACTGAGGGGTTGCTCAACCTCCTGTTCCTCATTTCCCAAGACTCAGCCACTTCCTCCCCTGCCTGAGAAAGCGTCTCAGCCAGGAAAAGGGAAGCCTGCTCCCTCCTGACCACTTCTTCCTATACCAGACAAGGTGGGGGGGTGGGGGGGGAGGGGCGCTTCTCCATAGGCCACTAACCCATTCCCCACTTCACTTAAATCTCAAGACAGAACTGGGAATCCACCCACCAACCATCCTGTAACCAGCTGTGAAATGAGCCTATAGGTCTTGTCAATTAAAACTCAACAGCAAACCAAGGTGGATGGATCCGGATCAGCTCTCAGCTCTCATCTCCTCCTCACCCAGACTCCTTGCCAGGGACCAGGGTCAAAAGCTGTAAGTGGGAGCTGACCCCTGACCTCCACTTGCTACTTCCTCTACATGCAAATGACTCCAGCTTTCAGAACTTCCTGGTTTTTATTGAGAATGCTCATCTTTAAACTTAAAATGATTTCCACCCTAGGTAATTTGGCTGTGGCTAGAACGTCAGCCTACAGCAGTGATGGTAAACCTTGACACGCCTGTCAGAGGTGACACACAAACTCATTTGGTTGATTTTTGTTAAATGGCATTTAAAAATCTATATATATAAAAGACTAATATGCTAAGTGTCCCTCCCACTGTCTGACTAGTTGCTATGATACACACTGACCACCAGGGGGCACTCACTGCAGGAGTTGCTGAGCTGCAGTGACTTGGCAGCTGAAGTTCTTGGGTGACGCACCCCAAAACCAGAGGAGGGGGCCTTGCGATTCCACCTTTGGCAGTGGGTTATGTTGTTGCTGGGGCACTAAGCCCAGAATCTGGTTCACTGCACACTTGTCTGTGTTCCACACCCTGGAGGAAAGCAACTTTGCAGAGTGCCCTCTCTTAACCTGGGACCCCTCGGGGATGTCGGAGAGCTGGTTTTGGCCTGATCTCCACAGGCCAGCCTGAGGGACCCCACCTGCCTAGGGGACCCGGCTCACTCCACAGATGCCCGGGAGAGAACTTGGGAGGTTGGTTTCTGGGCACGTCCCACCTGTCTCACCCAGTCCCACCCCACAGGCCACCTTCCAATTAATTCCTGTTCAATGTGCACAAATCTGTGCACCAGGGTCACTAGTATAAACATCAAAAATGTCTTTGTTCTACTATGGTTGCAAATATCAAAAAATTTCTGTATGTGACACACCAGAGTTACGTTAGGGTTTTTCAAAATGCTGACACGCAGAGCTCAAAAGGTTCGCCATCACTGGCCTACAGACCAAAGGGTCCCGGGTTTGTTTCCAGGCAAGGGCATATACCTGGCTGGGGCTTGTGCAGGAGGCAACTAATCAATGTTTGTCCTTCCCTCTCTCCCTAAAAATAAAATTCAAAAATACCCTCAGGCAAGGATTAACAAAAAATTTGCTTGCCAATAGTTATCAAGTTTTGATTCAAAGAACCTCCCTGTTATAGCCTTGGTCTCCCTGCTGTGGTGAATGTTTTGTCCACTAGTGCAGGCCCCACCTTAGGACAAGGACTGGCACCTACAGGCTGTCACAAGTGCCTACAGTGGTGGCTTCAGCAGCCACACTAACAGTGGACAGACAGCTCAGCATGGCTCCTAGCGAGGATGACAGGCAGATTCATGAAGCATCCCCAATTTTTTGATGAACAGCAACTAGACTTTAGGGGGTGATGACTTTGTCGTGCGTATGGATGTTGAATTGTGTTTTACACCAGAAATAAAAGCCCACACGGATGTGACCAAACCAGGCTAGCCAGGCCCCGTGCAGAAAGCAACATTTGACAGGTGTGAACTAGCTCTAAGTAACCTGGTGAAGAACCCAGGCCACGCTTTTCCCAGCTACAGACTATGTTCGGAGCAGGGAGGGAAAGAGATCACCATAGAGACCAGTTCAAAGTGTTTTATTATCTGAATGGAAAACTAGACACTCTGTCAGTCCAGGGGGGTTGAGGGGACCTAATCCTCCTCCTCGTCATCACCGGCTCCAGCCCCACCCTGGCCCTTCTTGGCGTTCTTCCTCTTCACGCGGCCTGGGCGGCCACCCCCGTATGGAGACCGGAGGGAGAAGTCGATGTGCTTCTGAGAGTCCAGACGGACAATGAAGGACGGGATGTTCACCACCTGCTTGCGGACCCTGGAGGGGGGAATGGCAGGTCAAGGGGGAGTAGGACCCCACACCGGACAAGACACTACTCTCCTCACTTGTGCCTCAAGCTGACAGGTTTGGCATTTACAGCTGCGCTCACACAGCTAAGCTGGCCGGGCCTCCTGACCCTATGGCCTCCGGGTCCATCTAATCTAACCCGTACAGATACTCTGTGACATGAGCTTCTCTTATTTCACACAACAGGGAGATTCAGAGGTAACCACACAAGGCCACAAAGCCAATGAGGTGAGGTGGCAGTGTATAAATCCGAGATCTGACCTTCCAAAATTCTGAATAGTGCCAGACACGGAGCTTCGTTTTCCTGCAGTTTCACTGCCCTGGAAGCAGCAGCCAGAGGCTGGGCTCTATGAGGTCATTTCCAACAAGAAATGTGACTGAGGCTCTAGCCCGTGGGTCATCGCAGGGCTGGGGAAGGGCTTAGGCAGCAATTCCATAAATCAGCATCCTGGCCACTTACTGCATAGCTCCCCGAGTGGTGCCAATTTACAGAAAGGGCAAGACCCACTGCCCTGACTGCTGTCTTCACTGCACCAGCCGCCACCCTGAGCCAGCATCTGCACGCACCAGACCCTGGACTGTGGTCCATTAGCCAAGTTAATACCCCCTGTGCAAGAATCCAAGAGGACCAGGGTCTGGAACAACTTCAGAGTGGGCCCGGGATCCAGCTGAGCCCACCCAAGCAAACTGAGGCCCAATGACTTCTCTCTCAACTGGGGGCACCAGAGCTGTTACCTGTCCAGCTGCCTGCATGCCTGGCAGAGGCCTTCGCAAGGTGTACGGCTAAAGCCGCAGTGACCCTTGCGCTGGGCTATGTGGGGGTGAGGCGGCCCCAGCTCCCCACAAGCTGTTTGTAGGGGTCACTCTGTACCCTCAAGGTGAGCTCACACCTTTGTCACCTCCGAGGGCTGCACAGGAGACAGGGACAGCAGGCTTAGTGAGAGCAACCTTCAGAAGGGATGAGGGTGGCAGGGGGCTGAGGGATTCAGGGAGCCTGGCATAGGTGGTACCTGATGTGACGCTGGCGGATCAGCACACGGGCATGGTGGATGGACTTGGCCAAGCCCAGCTTGAAGACCTGGGTCTGCAGGCGCCTCTCCAAGAAATCCTCGATCTTCAGGCCCAAGATGTAATCCAGCTTCATCTTGCCCTCGTCCAGCACCCCAATGCGGACCAGCCGCCGCAGCAGGGCATTGCCTGGTAAGGGGGAGGAAGCATGAGCGATGATTCTGGCTGAGCTCACACTTGATAAGTGCAAGTCCTCCACCCCGTGCTGACCATGCTGGTGGGACATCAGTGCAAGTATGAGCTAATTCTGACATAGGAGTCAACATGCCAGCCACCATGTGACTGGTGTGACCCTCACACAACCCTAAGGCAGGTCCCTATGGCTGCATCCATCTCACCAGGGAGGGCAGGTGACCACATACAGCTATGTCCTCATCTGGAAAAGGAGAGCCTTCCTCAGAGTTGTCAGGAAGGAAAAGGACAACCCACTGAAAGGGCTCAGCATCCACCTGCAAGACTAAGGGCGGCTGTTATCAAACTATGACTCCCAGGACAAAGCTAACATCCTGGAGTTAAGAAAGCCCTACCAGCTTCACAGCACAGGCCTATAGCTAATTAGCACCTTAATACGGAGATAAAAGCCCAAAACTTTCGTCCTTGGAAAGGTTTAGCTTCACTTCTCCCCCTCCCTTTCCTGTGGCTAAATAAATGGCTTCATTTACTAGAAAGTGAAGGTGCTGACTTCCCCTTGCAATTTCTATTTCTACCCTGGAAAAACCACAATCCTTGGACACCTACAGATCACCTGTCATCTCTGCCACATGACTGTCATCTAACTACAGCTTTGAGTAAGTTTCACTGTGACTAGCTCTGAGTCCTGAGACCAGAACCAGCAGTGGCCTGCTCCTTACAACCTCTGGGATTAAGTCTCACCCAATACCAGTGTCACTGGGAAAAGAGATTCTGAACTTTCATGAGACTGTCAAACGGAGGCCTCTCTCACCATTTGTTCTTACAGATATCAGTAGCCACCCTTATGAGGTGCTGTGCAGGTTAAAGAACACATATGTTGATCTTAGAAAAAAGCACTTAGCCAATCCTCATAAAACATCAGCTATTTTAATATTATTGCCACCTTACAATCTAAGAGGTACTATTAAAATTTGGGCCCTAACCAGTTTGGCTCAGTGGATAGAGCCTTGGCCTGCGGACCAAAGGGTCCGAGGTTCGATTCTGGTTGCAGGCCCATTCCCAGGAGGGAGTGTGCAGGAGGCAGCTGACTGATGTTTCTCTCTCATCAATGTTTCTAACTCTCTACCCCTCTCTCTTCCTCTCTGTAAAAAGTCAATAAAAAATATATTTAAAAAATTGGGGTGTGATCGTGTCCATCTTCCACCTTCCCATCTCAAAGTAGAAAATTAAGATCTTGAGCAAGAGTCTAAATGTCTTCCCTGTGACATCCCCAAGTCCTCTCCTGTTCAGGCCTTTGCTAAAGCTCACCTGAATGCCCCTGACCGCCTTATTTAAGCAGGCAAATGCACACAGCCAAGTCCCCCTCCCTGCAGTCACCATTAGAAATTTCACTGTCTATCCCCACTAGAACCATGTCACATTATATACATACACACACACACACACACACACACACACACACACAGCTATAGCCAGGTGCCCCAGCTTGGCGGGCACTATTGATTTTGGTCAACAGTAAACTAACCTCCATTATCACTCATAAGGGACAGTGTAGGGATTTGTATCCAGAGCCACTTCTCCACGCCCGGCCCCCTCCCACGTTCCCATTAAACGCCAAGGACCACTTATTCCACTTTAACGCTCTGACCACTGGACAGGCACGCCTAGAAGAACCGCAGGGGCCCCGCACCTCATGGCTGCCCTGTGGGCTCCCCACACACCTTCAAACAAACGCCGCTGGTCTTTCTCGTCCAGCGTCAGCAGCTCCCGGGCAGCCTTGCGGATCTTGGCCAGGGTGAATTTGACCCTCCAGACCTCACGTTTGTTTCGGAGCCCATACTCTCCTGCAAAAAAAAAAAAAAAAAAAAAAAAAAGGTGGGGGAGGGGATGAGAAGAGTAGGAGTTAATGGGCGAACAGACTGTCCCCACGGACTAGTGCCAAAGCTGGATTGGTGGCTCCGGGGTGCATAAAATCCTCCCAAACCACTAAATGTTCTGAACTATGGGGAGAAGAATGGGGACACACCGCGGAGACCTAGAACAGACCGAGCACGTGGCCGGCCTCACCCACGCGTTCGCCTCCCCCCGACCCCAGAAGCCGAACCCCTGCCCTGGCCCCTCACCGATCAGCTTCAGCTCTTGGTCGAGGCGGGACTTCTCGAAGGGTCTCCGCGGGGTCACATAGGTCTTGCGACAAACCCAACTGCGGGCCACGGGCATGTTGGCGGCGCTGCTCCGCCTGCGCAGGAGAGAAACGTGGTGGTGAAGAACGCGCTTGGCGCCTGCGCGGTCCCACGACTACGCTAGAATCCCGTGGCGCCCAGAGAAGATCTCGCGATAACCGGCCCCAAAACTTCCAGAACCGCCTTCACTCCACAAACGTGTCGCCGTCCTGTCCAGCCATCCTCATCTCACCGCCCGCCCTAACCTCTTCACTGTTTTTATCCGAGTTTAAAAGGCCCGCAAGGCCTCACAACCCACACCAGAACCAGGAAGCACGGTAACCCACCTAACCCAAGCGCGGACCCGGCTGAGAAAGAGGAGCGCACGCGCCCCTGCCGCGCTTTTATAGCAACGCCGCCGTCTCGTGACGTCATCGCGCACGGCGCCCGCCTGCACCAATCAGAAGAGGCGTTGTCGGGCTGTGGAGACGGGAGGCGGGGCTTTAATAAACCGGGGCCGGTGGCTCTCGGCCTGACAGGGACTCGGGGCACCGACAACTCCGGAAGTGGGGCCCTTCTTCCGCCCCCTGGTGGTGCCCTAAGTCCCGCCTGCTGGCCTCCGGGTCGGTGTAATGCCGGAGGCGTTGCCGCCGCCCTCTTTAGACCTCAGCCGGCTCCCTCTCGGGGGTCTCACAGCTTCTTCCAGAAGATTCTCCGTGGATTCGGTGAACAATGAAGTCGTTCTTTCCTCAGAACAACGTCACCCCGAAGCCAGCGGCTCCGGCTGCCTCCGGACGGCCGCCCTCCCGCAGCGGCGCCAGGATTTGCTCCGCACGGTGCAACCGGGAATGCACAGCCCCTCTGCTCACGGAGCTTCGAGTCTCAGGGGAACGGAAAAAAATAGGAAATTGAAGGAAGTAAATCCCTTCGGAGCGGGAACCATGAAGAAAATATAAATTACTAATAATGACTGAGGGGAAATGGTACTTCCCATAGGATGGCTCCGGCGGACTCTGAGGAGGGGGCGTTTTTTGTGTGTTTTTTTAAACGTAAGACCCAAGGATAAAAAAGCTTTGTGCCTATTTTTTTTTTCTTCTAATTTTCTGTGGATTTTTAGAAATGAAAGAAGACAGACATCGACTTGGCATGCTCTCGCTGGTTGATTCCGCCTGTGCCCGGGGCGGGGATGGGACCGGCAGCCCTGGCGCTTCAGGACGAGGCTCTAAGGTGCCTCTTTCCCCCAAGATAGCAATTTCTTTTTTATTTTTAATTTTTTTAATCCTCACCCGAGAATATTTTTCCATACACTCACCCTGACTAGGGTCCCTGGTCGCTGCCAGGGAGGAGCCTGCAACCTAAGTACATGCCTTGACTGGAATCGAACCCAGGACCCCGTGGTCCACAGGCCGCCGCTCTATCCGCTGAGCCAAACAGGCGAGGGCAGCAGTTCCTATTCTGAGGTTGGGTCCCAGGACCGGGTGACTGTTAGGCAACCTCTCCCTGCATAGTCTGCTCCACCGTGACACCATTTGTCACCTGGAGGAATTGGCGGTTTTTTTTCTCTCCTTTGCCCACATCTTAACCTCGGGGTTATTTTCTCTGGTCCTTTTCTCCCTGGAATAGTCCCATTCACACCATAGGGCTTTGCTTGTCGTTGTTAGATTATGTTTATTGAGCTCTTTAAATGTGCTAGGTTTTGGGCCAAACACTGGGTTTTAAGGATTCTAGTGGCCCATGATGGTATTAAAAATAATAGGTGGCATTCTGAAATGCTTACTGCACAGGAAGCACTGTTCTAAGAATTTTACATGAATTAATATATTTAATCCTCAATACATGTTTACATTGCCCGGCCTCATTAAGGAGCACTAATACTGTTATCAATCGTATTTCACAGAGACCGTCTGGAGGCACCAAAAGATGGTTATAGAATATGTGCAAGACTGCACAATGTGGAAATAAGTGAAAACAAGCAAAGGATATTTATTCAGAGTGAGAGCATCAATCACCATCACTTGCATTTTAGCAGACTCCAAGGCAGGCAGAAGGGTTTTCTAGTGCAAAAAAGGTACAGTTTTATTTTTTGTTTTGTTTTTTAAATATTTTTAAGTTATTACATGTGTGTCCTTATCCCCACGTTACCCCCTACCCTCCCCCCCCCACACACACACACACACTCTGTTGTTGTTTTCTTTAATGTTTTTATTGATTTCAGAGAGGAACAGCAAGGGAGAGAGTAACATCAATGATGAGAGTCATTGATTGGCTGCCTGCTGTGCCGCCCTCCTCCCCCTTACTGCAACCCAGGCATGTGCCCTGATCAGGAATCAGCCAGGATCTCTTGGTTCCTGGATGGACCCTCATCCACTGAGCCACACCAGGTGTGCCCTGATTGGAGGTTGTTGGCCTGGGCAAAGCTGGAGGTGGGCTATTTTCATGTGTGCTATCTGAAAATATTTTTTTATTGATTTCAGAGAGGAAGGGAGAGGGAGAGAGATAGAAACATCAATGAGAGAGAATCATTGATTGGCTGCCTCCTGCATGCCCCCTACTGGGGATGGAGCGTGCAACCTGAGCATGTGCCCTTCATCAGAATCGAACCCTGGACCCTTCAGTCCATAGGCCGATGCTCTATCCACTGAGCCAAACCAGCCAGGGCTTGGCTTTCTCTTGATCTTAAATTGGAACCAGGGACAAAAATTAGGGAAGCTATCGGTTTCTAATCAAGTCCTGGCCCTGGCACTGTTACAGGGATCATTGTTTCATCCATCTGCCCACCCACCCGTCCCATGGATAAAGCGTCCGCCCATGAACTGAAGGGTCTGGGGTTTGTTTTTAGTCAAGGGCACATGCCCGTGTTGCGGGCTCCATCCCCAGTAGGGGGTGTGCAAGAGGCAGCCAATCAATGATTCTCTCTCATCACTGATGTTTCTCTCTCTCCCTCTCCCTTCCCCTCTGAAATCAATGAAAATTTATTTAAAAAATAATAATAAAGGAGCTAGAATATAAATGTATGCTATTCCAGAAGACCCAAGAGCATTTCCTGAGATTCTCCTCCCCTTTCTAAACCCCTGTTCTGAAACAACATTCACCTCCTTCTTCTCTTCATGCATTTTTTTTTTATTTACATACTAGAGGCCCAGTGCACAAAATTCATGCATGGGGGTCGGGGGAGTGTCCCTCAGCCCAGCCTGCACCCTCTCACAATCCAGGATGCTGCATGCACCAGTGACCATACTTTTCATGCAGGTCAAAGACATCTTGCTGTTGTATGGGCAGCTACATTTTTTTGCCCTGATTATAAAAAGTATATAACATGATCCTTCTGAAGCAGTAGTACCATTTTCCGCATCTTATGGGTGGAAAAACTGAAGCAGAGAGAAGTTAAGTAATTGGCTTTGTCACAGTTATAAGTGTCAGAATCAGGGCTGACCACAAAATGTGCAAGCCAGAGGCCATGCAGGTCATCGCTGCATCATCCTGTTTTTTCAGTGTTAGAGTAGCCTTGCCAGGTTTTAATTTTTAAATCTAAGAGACTGTTCCCAATATGTAGGGTAGGGTCCCTAGGCCTGGCTGGTGATCAGGGCCATTGGTGGGGTGACTGGTGGATGGGGCGCCCGCTGGCCAGCCCCTCCCCCCGCCCCCCATTGCCACTGCTGCCGGTTGCCTCCCTCTGGGGTGGAGAGGTAGTCACTCAATTCAGGAGCTTCCCCTGGTGGTCAGTGCACATCATAACAACTAGTTGTTCTGCTGTTCAGTCAATTTGCATATTGGGGTTTTATTATATAGGATGCATGTGAAATGTTTCATTAAAATATTTTCAAAAGGAAGTTTAACACAGTGGGAATAGCTCAGACTTTATTCAGAGTCAGAAAGACCAGGTTTTAAAACCCAGCCCTGTTACTTACTAGCTGTGTGACTTTGGGCAAGTCATTTCCCCTCCTCCAGATTTTTGCTCATGCAAATGGCCACACTCCCCAGGACTGTCCTAAGGATTCAAATCACAAACTCCACATTTATTCAACAAGTTTATTGAGATCTCTTGGGACCTGAGCCCTGTAGAAAACAGAGATGAATCAAACTGAGTCTTCACTCTCAAGAAGCTCACAGTTTGGAAACAAGTAACTACAAAAACAACACAGCCTGTAAGTGCTTTGAAACATGGAGGGACACAAGGAGGATGTAGTGTTTATAAATCTGGAACCAAAAACTAGCCGTAGGCAGAGGTAGGACAGTGTTCTCGTCTCCCACACAGAGATGAACTTGGGACCAGGTAGAAAGGCTCTCGCCCCAGACACAGCCGCGCCCTGTAAGTCTCCGGCGCTCACTGCAGGCTGGCCCACTGCAGGGAGGTGTAGACCACCTTACCGTCCGGCTGCGGAGAGCAGAGGAGCAGCGTCTTCCTGACGCTGGTTCCCAGGCGGCCGGCAGACACCAGGTCCTGGAGGGGGATGGGGTCCCCAGGAGCCCAGCACTGGGCGATGTAGTGGGCATGGAAGCGGAGCGGGTCACCTGGGTGAGGAAGGGAGGCATGCAGCGGTTTCCAGTGGCACAGGCTGGGGGACACCGGACTGCCCGCCGATGGGAGGCAGGGAGTCCTTTTAGCAAACACTAATTTTTTTTTTTTTTTATCCTCACCTGAGTCTATTTTTTCCATTGCTTTTCAGAAGGAGTGGAAGGGAGGGACGGGGGGGAGAGAAACATCAACCGGTCGTCTCCACCACATACGCCAACCTGGGAGTCGAACCCAAAACCCAGTACTTGTCCTCGAGACCCTTTGATGTGCAGCCGATGCTCTAACCACTGAGAAACACCAGCTAGGGCCACTGTATTTTTAAAATAGATCCCTTAGCTCTGGCTGGTGTGGCTCAGTTGGCTGGAGCATAATCCCATATATCAAAAGGTGGAGGGTTTGATTCCAGTCAGGGCATATATGGGAGGCAGCAGATCAATGTTTCTCTCACAGTGATGTGTTTGTTTGTTTTTGTTTGTCTTTTGTTAATGCTCACCAGGAGATATTTTTCCATTGATTTTTTTGTAGGAAGAGTGGAGGAGAGAGGGAAAGACAGTGAGAGACATCGGTGTCAATTGGTTGCCTCCTGCACGAGCCCTGACCAGGGCCCAGGCCAGGGAGGAGCCTGCCACCAACGTACCTTCCCTTGACCGGAATCCTTCTGTCTACAGGCCTACATTCTATCCACTGAACAAAACTGGCTCGGGCTGTTTGTTTCTTCTCTCTCTCACTCTCTCTCTTCCCCTTCCCTGCTCTAAAATAAATTTTAAAGATTAAAATATAACACCCTGGCTGGTGCGTTCAATGGTTAGAGCACTGGCCTGTGCACCACTGAAGAGTCTCAGGTTCAATTACCTGGCAAGGGCACATACCTGGTTGCAGGTTTGATCCCCAACCCTGGTCAGGGTGCATGCGGGAGGCAACCAATCAATGTCTCTCTCACAGTGATTTCTTTGTTTCTCTCTTTCTGTCTCACCCCTCGCTCCTTTCCACTCTCTCTAAAATAAAATAGGTGGTGGGCACACGGTGAAATATAGATCTTGTAACATAGAAACCCACACCTGAAACCTATGTGATCATGTCAACCAATGTCACCCCAGTAAGTTTAATAAAAATAAAAAGTACAGCGGCACTAAAATCTACCTACGTACATCACCTAGTGCTAAGACTCTCCCCTCAGCTGCGGAAGACTTAGTGGGCAGTCTCCAATCAATAGCTGAGCTCTGACTACCTTATCAGAAAGTTACATCTTTTCACATTCTTAGGGGGAACAAAAAGGGTGATATTTTGCAGACTTATTTCTTTAACCTTTATTTTTTAATATTTTCATTTATTGATTGATTTGAGAGATTAAGATTTATTGTCCCTCTTATTTATGCATTGATTGATTGATTGATTCTTGTATGTACCCTGACCCCGAAAACCTTGGAGTACTGGGACAGTGCTCTAACCAACTGAACTACACAGCCAGGGCCTAATTTTTTTAAATTTTTAGTTACATAATAGAGGTACCCTTACTACAAAATCAAAAATTAAGTGATTCATCAAGTCCCTTTACCTATACCTGATGCAAATTCCCTTCCACAGGTAACCACTGTAGTTGGGCTGGAGTACATCCTTTCATGCCTTTTCTACTTTCTTGATAGGATTCTTAGTCCACTTGGTACTCCATTTTATTCTAAGTTCTTCTCATAGTCTTTCACTAGAGCCACAATCTTTACGGCTACTTAAATAATGTGTATATAACTGTATAACAATATAAAACGTGAATTACTAAACATGTTTTCTACAAGCTATTCCTTTTTTCTCTCTTTGGTCATTTTTATTGACTTTTTTTTTTTTTACAGAGAGAAGCATCGACCTGTCATTCCACACATTCATGTATCCATTGGTTGACTCATGTTATGTGCCCTGATTCAGGATCAAACCCACAACCATAGCTCATTGGGAGGATGCTCCAACCAACTGAGCCTCCAGGCCAGCGCACTCCCTTTGGTCATTTTTACAATAAATGTGCATGGACCTCTATCAGTCTGACAACTAATGGTGCTTCTCATACAGCTACCAGTGATGTTTAACTTATTAATCATCATCCTGATTATTATCTAACTTTTGAATACTGTAAAAAAAAAAACCCTGCAATTAATATTTCTTATGTTTGATATCCCTATCTAAGTATTTTTAAGTGAAACTTCTGGATGGAAGTATTAATAAAATTTACTATCCTGTCCCCCAAATAAGCTTGGGGGGGTCCCAAGTGTCTCCTGTCCTTCCATGTGTTTCAGACGCTGAGAAAATGAGACCAAAAAAAAGAAAAAGGCAGAACTGCGGTGGGCCTGTGAAGAAAGGGCCAGCAACCGGAGGCCCCGGGCCAAACTCACCAGGATAGACCAGGAAGTCGCCCCCGAACTTGCCAGCCGCGCTGAGAAAGAAGCCGCGCTCCCACAGGTCTCTGTAGATGCTGTAGCGCAGCTCATGGGCCGGGCGGCCGGCGTGGGGCCAGTCCTGGGACTGCACGCGCCAGTCCAGGGGCCGGGCCTTGATGGGCCGAGGCCTCGCCGTGGCCAGCTGGACGAGCAGGGCAGACCTGGGCAGGGGGGCCGCCTCCTCGGAAGGCCCTGGCTGGGGACAGGAGGAGCCTGCGGGAGGTGAACCCCAGAGTTTGGTGAATCCAAGACGGAAGGTCTTCCTCCCATCCCCGAGGGAGACCCAAGCCCTAGAGTCCCAGCCAGAATTCCCCAAAGATCTCCCCTCTCCTCCCCCAGGTCCCCGGCTCCACTCCCACCCGCACCTGCTTCCTCCTGCTCTCCAGGAGCCTGGCTCACACCGGCCTCATTCTCCGCGGCTGCTGGGTTCTCCCTGGCCGCCTGGCTCTCGCTGGTCCCGGGGCCCCGGTCCAGCTTCTGCTTCTTGGCCGCCTGGCCCTCTGCGATCTTCTCCAGGAGCTCCTGGCGGCGGGTCTCGCGGGCCTCGGCCGCCAGGGCGCTTTGCTCCTGGAAGCCCTGCTCCTGCTGGCGCTTGAAGGATGCCAGAGCCTGGGGAGTAAACTTAGCTGGAACCTCGGGACCCAGGTATGTCCTCCCCTAGGAAGCCCGACTCCCCGAGCCCCCCCGGCCTTAGGGCCGAACCCGGAGATCCCAGGTGCCCGCCCCCACCCCATCCCACCCGCACCGGTCCAGGGAGTTCGCCCCGCAGCCTGCCCCCTTACCAGGCTGTGTTGGCGGGGATCCGGGCGCGGGGCGCTGACCAGGGTCACGGCGCCGATCTCGGCCAGGAGCCGCGCCTCCTCCGGCATCAGCAGCAGCGGGAGGCCCAGGCGCGAGTTCTGGCGGGGCCCGCGGGGCAGGGCGCCCACCGTGCGGCCCCCGACTCCCAGGCGCTCCCGCAGCGCCTGCACCGCCTCGGCCCCCCACACCAGGGAGCGGCCGTTCGCCACCTCCACCACCAGCATCCTCCTGCGGGATCCGGGGCACCGTGGTCACCGACAGAGCCGCTCGGAGCGACCCCACCGCCTCGGGGGTCCCGGCCAAGCGCCGCCCCTGGGCCTCCGGGGGCGGAGCCTCGCTCCCGCCGCGTTCGCCACCTGCCGAGCCGGAGGGCCAGGCCCCGCCCCCTGGCGCCGGGCTCCGCCCCTCGCCGAGCCGCCGGAATCAACATTCGGTCCCGGCCAACATTCGCGCCTCCGGGCCCCCGCGCCCCCAGAAAAGCCTCCGAGCGGAGCCACGCCCCTTTCGGGAGGCCCATTTGCACCGGCCTCTCGCGAAGCGGGCGTCTCCCTTCGGCCGTTCCCGTCAGGTGCCGGGACATCCCGAGGCCGAGGCCACGCCCGATCCGGATGCCTCGGAACTTGGCTCCTTTCACGCACGAGGCCCCGCCCCTTTCCGAACGTAAGCAGTTCGGTGTTCGGTCGTCTCCAGCTCCAGTCAACCCGCAGCCTGAGGCCCCGCCCCCTCCTGCCGCCAGCGAACCCCCTATAGGGGAGTCCCCGCCCCAGGACCGAACCCCACGGCCGGAGGCCCCGCCCCCTGGGCGCCCGCCGTCGGTTCTCCGCTCGAACAGGCTCACCCCACTCGTGGGCGCGCGCTCCGCCGCCTCGCTTGCCTTCAGAATGTGGCGGCGTCCTCCGATGGAACCAGCTGGTCACCGCGTAAACACCAGCTCCCAGCGCCGGCGGGGCCGCCCCCTAGGAGCGCACCACACGCGGCTTCCTCCACCGCCGCCCCATGCGGACCCCCTGCGTCAATTTCGTCACGCCGCCACCTCAGCGAAGCGGGAAGCCTGGGACCCGCCCCGCAGGACCGTAGCCCCGCCTCCCCCTGAAGTGAAACACCTTAGCCCCGCCCCCCGAGACGCACCTCCCTAACCTGAGGCGTATTACCCTGGCTCCGCCCTCCTCGGCTGACGCAGCCTGGGGCCCCGCCCCTTTACGTCTGGACTCTGTCGGCCTGGCCCCCTGAGAATGTCCTGTTACCGCCTCTTTCCTGTGGTCTAAGCCTGTGGCCCCGCCTCCCTAAACGTGAGACTCCGCCCATCAGCCAATCCAGTTCACTTGCACCCAACTATCTCCGAAGCCCCGCCCACCTCCGGTCGAAGTTCTTGGCCCCGCCCACTTCCGAACACAGACCATCGGTATTCGACCGTCTCCGAAGAACACCGAAGTTCGTAGCCCCGCCTCCAAGCTGCCTCGAGACTGAGCCCGAAGGAACCCGAAGCGGAGGCCCCGCCTCCTTCCCGGACCAGTCCCGTTCCTCGGAGCCCGAAGTTCTGGCCCCGCCCCTTTCCGAGCACTAAGCCCCGCCTCGCTGTGTATTCTGGTTCGGTGGTTCCGGAGTCCAGATCCAGTCGGGGACGCGTGCTCCCGGTGCTGAGTGCCAGATCCTCCACTGCCTCCGAGACTGTCGGGGGCCTCGCACCCGGCTCCAGATCGCTCAGCGCGTCCGGCTCCCGAGAGAGGCGGGGGCGCGCGGCGGGGAGGTGTGGCTGGCCCGGGGTGGACCGCGGGCCGGGACTGCTCAGCCGCCTCCTGCCTGGCGGGCGGCGCGGACGCGGACGCAGGTGGGCCAGGGTGGGAGCGCCCCGAGAAGCGGTGGGGTCGCTGCCCATCTGGGGGTAACGGGGGCGGGGGCGGCGCCGGAATGCGGCCGAGCTCGGGATGGCGTAACTGCCTGTGGCTTCTCCGGGCGGACCTGACCGCGCCGGGTGCGCGCAGCCCGAGTGGGGCTGGGGAGGGAGCCTGGAAGACCCTCGGGAGGCCCGCCCTCGGGGCTGGAGGCAGGAGAGGGGGGGAAGATGTGCGGGCTGGAGCCGGGCTGGGGGTCGGGAGACCTGCGTGCTGGGGGACCAGATCCTCGTAAGAGGAGGGGGCTGGAGGCCTGGGTTCTCGAAAGAGGGGGCCTACGGGTGGAATCTATTCTTGGAGGAGGAAGGGCCTGGAGGTCCGGATTCTTATGTTCACAAGGGAGAGGAGCTGAGGGTAGGGCTCCAGGGTCCTCGACAGCCGGGGACCGAGGACCAGATTCCTGGATCCCTGCAGGGGGAGCGGCTGGGGGTCCCGACTCCTGGGTTCTCACTGTGAACCTCTGCCCCTCCCCCAGACCATGTCGCCAGAGGAGTGGACCTATCTAGTGGTTCTGCTTATCTCCATCCCTATCGGCTTCCTCTTTAAGAAAGCTGGTGAGTCAGGTTCCCACCCCAGTGGAAAATAAGGAGGGGGGGGGAACCAAGAGGGGTGAACCCCTGGAAGGCTTATGCTCTCTCTTCTCCCTGCAGGACCTGGGCTGAAGAGATGGGGGGCGGCCGCCGTGGGCCTGGGGCTCACCTTGTTCACCTGTGGCCCCCACACTTTGCACTCTCTGATCACCATCCTTGGGACCTGGGCCCTCATTCAGGCCCAGCCCTGGTGAGGATGCGGTGGGGGAGGTGGGGGGAGAGGTAGCAACCTGTCTCTTCTCTGGAGTCTTGCCTGACCTCTGCCTCAGTCTGTGGGCGTCTCTCATTGATCTGTTTCTTTGGGTCATTCGTGTTTTCCTCTCCTGCCTTCCTGGGCCTTGTTCCTGTGTGTTTGTTTGGGTCCTCGATGGATTCAGGAGAGGGCGACATCACTCCCCTGCTGGCCCTGCCACCTCTCATATTCATTTTCATATTCATATTCATATTCATATTCCCTCTCCTTCCTCCCAGTAAAAGATGGATGGAAGGGTGTTCACCCCGAAGCTCTCTCAACCTCTTCTCATTCTCTTTATTTCTGTGCATTTGTATGTGGCTATGCCTCTTCTCCCGCTGTCTCAATCTTGTTCATTCTGCTCCCCATTTTCTGTCTCTGAAGGTGGGGAGGTGGGGGAGGACCTGTAGCTAGAATCTGGGGAGGCTCTGGGAGCTGACCCGGCCCCACCTCCTCCTACCTCTGCCCCAGCTCCTGCCACGCCCTGGCCCTGGCCTGGACCTTCTCCTACCTCCTGTTCTTCCGCGCGCTCAGCCTGCTGGGCCTGCCCACTCCCACGCCCTTCACCAACGCCGTGCAGCTGCTGCTGACACTGAAGGTCAGACTCCCCTCCACCCTCCCGTGTGCCAGTTCACCCCCCAACTTCACCTCCTCCTCCCCGCCACTCCCAGGAGGAACAGGGGAGGCGGGATCTTATCTCCCACGCACCCTGGGCGGGGCTGCACCTCTCAGTTCTCACCCTGGGGGAAGAGGTACCTTGAATACTGCGCGCCTGGGAGGCCAGAGGCTGGGTAAGTGCTCACCTACACGCCTCCCTGCCTCTTTGGGGAAGCTGTGCTGTGAAAGAGGGAGACCAGCTTTGGAGGAAGGCACTTATCCAAGGACAGGAAACCAGGACACCCAGGTCTGGCGCTAAGTCACCTGGGAAGATCGGTGAAAACAGCTTCCCAGGCCCCATCCCAGGTCAAAAAGTCTGAGTTCCCACTGGGCACAGGCTCTGGCCACCAATCAGTGCGCGAATCAGAGAGCGGAGCAGGCACCGGGGCTAGCGGACCGGGTCCCTTCAGGAAGGAGTTGGGGACAGCAGGCGATGCTTAGCGAGAAGACGTGGAGGCGTGGCCTTCTACGTGCAAGGACAGCGCCCGTGGAGGGAGCAGCTGCTGGCCAGCTGTGTGCCGGCCAATGGACAGGTCCCAGAAGGAAGGAGGAGCGGCAGGGACCACACCACTCACAGGGATTCAAGTTTGGACTTCTCCCTGTGGGGGGCCCAACCCCTCAGGAGAGGTTTTGGTTTGTTGTCAGGAGAGGTAATGTAACCCAATTTGCATTTTTTTTTCAAATTTTATTGATTTTTAGAGAGGAAAGGGGAGAGAAACAGCTTATTTGTTGTTCCACGTATTTATGCATTCCTTGGTTAATTCTTTTTTAAAATGTATTTGTTGACTTTAGGGAGGGGGGAGAGAGAAACATTGACTTGTTCCACTTATGCATTCCTTGGTTGATTCTTTTTTTAATGTATTTATTGATTTAAGGGAGAGAGAGAAACATCGACTTGTCGTTCCACTTATCTGTGCATTCATTGGTTGATCCTTGTCTGTGCCCTGGCCAGAGGTCAAACCGCAACCTTGGTGTAGGGGACGATGCTCTAACCACTGGCCAGGGCAGATTTGCGTGTTTAGAAATCTCGCTCTGGGTGCGGTCCAGCTGGCGGCTCAATCAGGCTGTGGGCAGGTCGGTCAGTCCGAGTCCCACCAGGAAACGCCCAATTTAGGATGAGTACGTGCAGGAGCTGAAGGGACAGCTCAGGAGGAACCCTGGCCCAGCCGCTGGGGAGGAGCCCCAGGGGACGAGAGGAGGGGCAGGCAGAGGAGCTGGGAAGGAGGAGGCTGCAGAGAGGTGCTCCCCCGGAGGTGTCCCTGGGGTCACACCAGCCCCCGGGTCATGCCTTCCTCCGTGGCTAGGCAGACTCTGCCCCAAGGTGGAGGTGGAGACAAAACTAAAGGATCAGGGCTTGGGCTCCAGAGACCTGAGGGAATAGATCTGGGGCCTGAACAATTAATGGGATGGCGGCACCATTGCCTGAGGGGAGAATCTCGAAGTGGATCTGGTTTGAGGAGTGGGTAATACCGGTCCCGCTGTGCATGTGCCTGGTAGACATCTGAATATTGGTCAGAGGCAACTTAATGAATAGGTTTGGGGGAGAGAGATCCCAGCCAGGAGTAGAGTGTTGTTGGGGTCCAGCCCCAGCAAGTCTAGGGGTTCCCAAAGGTGTGGACGAAGTCGGTGAAGAATGAAGGACACGGAGACAGCATTCAGATTACCTGCATAGCCAGGTTCTCTATTTATTCTCTCGTTACATCTGTATTTATACCATTTGATCCCATAAGCATGCCTCCATAATCACATCATGGTATGTTTTGGGTAACCTTCTACAGTTCCTTGTTTTCATTTCCATAGTTTCTTATCTGACCTTTGCCAAAAATCCTGTCTCTATCTAGTTCTGTTGATTTTATCTTGTCTAGGTTAATCTCTGTGTTCCATCATAAGGGCTATTCCAAGGTCACTGCTCTACTGATAAGCTACAAGAAAGTGACTGAAGGAGATTATCTTACCCAGTAAAGGTTATGTCCTCCCAGCCTGGCTGCTTGCCTTCCCTGGGACTGCCCTGTGTCGGTGCGTCTCCAGGGGTATAGGCTTTGGTGCTTTCCCTGGTGGGCAGACCCCTGGGGATGTGGGCCCAACAAGTCCCAAATTTATTGCCAATAGTCTTAGTCCAAGTTCTTCATAAGTAGTCCATGGTATTTCTGTAACACTAGGGGTTTTTACTGATTCATTCCCTTCCTTAGTCCTGTTAATCCCTAACTCCAGGGGAAAATCCTCACCTGGGGAAACAACCTTTCTCAGGGAGGTGGTCCTGGTTAAAACACATAGCGCTAAGAGGGGGAGCAAACATATGCCATATACGCCAGGTCCCTTGAAACATATGCTGTGCAGATGTTTCTTCCCTGCAGCGACTGTGTCAAGCAGCAAGGGTGGACCGGCTTCTGGCAGAGTGTAGGAGTCATGAGGTGAAGGTGAGGGTTATCTAAAGCCCCAGACGGCAGGAGAACAAAGAAGGAGGGAACACGGAGAAAGAAGACTGGCCAGTGTGCTCAGTGGTTAGAGCATTGGCCTGTGCACTGAAGGGTCATGGATTCAGTTCCCGGTCAAGGGCACACACCTGGGTTGTAGGTTTGACTCCTGGCCCTGGTCAGGGTGCGTGTGGGAGGCAACCAATTGATGTGTCTCTCTCACATCGATGTTTCTCATTTCTTCCCTCCCTTCCACTCTCTAAAAATCAATGGGAAAATATCCTCGGGTGAGGATTAACAAAACAGAACGACAAAAAAAGAAGACAGGTGGGCCCCGAAGTGAGCCCTGGTGAGCACCTGCCATCGATAGAGACTCTAAGATGCCAGATGCTCCCTGGGGGGGTAGAACTCAGCTCCCAGCTGCACCCCAGCATCCTTGGCTGCCGAGAGGGGTAGCTGAAGGGAGGCGGTGTGAGGCGGAACCGAGTCTGACTTGTTCCCCACCCGCACCCCTTCCTCCCAGCTGGTGAGTCTGGCCAGTGAGGTACAGGACCTGCACCTGGCCCAGAGGAAGGAAATGGCTGCGGGCTTCAGCCAGGGGCCCAGCCTGGGGCTGCTGCCCTACATCCCCTCTCTGACGGAGACACTCAGCTACAGCTACTGCTACGTGGGAATCCTGACCGGTGAGTGCCCGCTCCCCAGCCGCCTCTCCTCGCCTCCCTGCCCCCTCTCCCCATCCAGCATCCGCCGCTCCCACGGTGAGCTTCTGTGTCAGACCCTCCCACTGGACCCAGGGCTCTTCCAGGGGAGACTCGGACGGGTCTCAGCCTGTGGTTCCGTGTAGCTTTTTGGGAATGACAGCTGTATTGAGCTATAATTGACACCTTTTCCCACCATCGCCACGGCCAGTTCGCTGGTTTTCAGTGTATTCACGGAGTTGTGCAACTGTCCCTGCCCATAGTGGTAGAACAGTTTCATCACCCCACAAAGAAACACTTCGGCCCTGGCCGGTCTGGCTCAGTGGATAGAGCTTCAGCCTGTGGACTGAAGGGTCCCAGGTTCGATTCCGGTCAAGGGCACATGCCCGGGTTGCGGGCTCCGTCCCCAGTGGGGGGGGGGGGGAGGGGGTGCAGGAAGAAAAAAGAGAGAAACACTGCCCTTCAGCCATCATCCCCAAACCTCCTCCAGCCCCAGCACCTGGAACCACCGATTACTTTCTGTCTGTGCCGTCCTGCTCACCGTGAGCATTTAGAATGAACGCACACGCTCCACGGCCTTTGTGACGTGCCAGGCTCCTGACAGCTGTCACCTCTGTCACCCACTGCTCCCTCCCTCCCTCACATGGGCTGTCATCTTATCTGGAACAGCCTCCCATTCTCCATCGTCGACCCTCCGCCGGCCCCGCCCCACTCAGTGGCCGAGGAGTCCTTGTGAAAGGTGACTGGTGCTGTCCAGCCCGGGTTTCCTCGCACTGAGAACAAACCCCAGAGTCCTCCTGGGTTCCCTGACGGTCGGTCCGTCTGTCTGTCTGTCTGTCTGTCTGTCTGACTCCGTTTGTGTCAGAGCCTCTGTGCCCCTCACTGTCGGGGTCCTTGTCCCCCTCTACAATTGTCTGTCCCACTTTTCTTGTCTTTGAGTCCCTTGTCCCCCCCTCTGCTTCCCTGTCCCTTTTATTTTAGTTTATTTTTTATTTTTTGTTAATCCTCACCTGAGGATATTTTTCCATTGATTTTTTTTATTATATTTTTATTGATTTCAGAGAGGAAGGGAGAGGGAGCGGGAGAAACATCAGTGATGAGAGGGAATCATTGTTTGGCTGCCTCCTGCACGCCCCCTACTGGGGATCGAGCCTGCAACCCGGGCATGTGCCCTTGACTGGAATCCAACCTGGGACCTTTCAGTCCGCAGCCCCAGGCTCTATCCACTGAGCAAACCAGCTAGGGCCCCACTGATATTCAGAGAGAGTGGAAGGGAGGGGAAGAGACAGAGAAACATCGATGTGAGAGAGATACCTTGATGTATGTGCCCTTGACCAAAATCGAACCCGGGACCCTCCAGCCCACGGCCTCGCTGTCCACTGAGCCAAACCGGCTCGGGCCCTTCTTGTCCCTTTTACTCTGGGTCTCCGGCCCCGCCCTCTGGGCTTCCCTCCCCCACCCCTGTCTCTGCTTTTCTCTCGGTCTCTGCCCTCCTTCAGCCCCCAGACTTGAGCCCTGCCCTCCGTCCCCGGTCCCGGCCGGTAGGTCTCTGACGCCGCCCCTGCCCCTCCGCCACAGGCCCGTTCTTCCGCTACCGCACCTACCTGGACTGGCTGGAGCAGCCGTTCCCGGGCGCCGTGCCCAGCCTGCGGCCCCTGCTGCGCCGCGCCTGGCCGGCCCCGCTCTTTGGGCTGCTCTTCCTGCTGTCCTCGCACCTCTTCCCGCTGGAGGCCGTGCGCGAGGACGCCTTCTACGCGCGCCCGCTGCCCGTCCGCCTCTTCTACATGGTCCCGGTCTTCTTCGCCTTCCGCATGCGCTTCTACGTGGCCTGGATCGCCGCGGAGTGCGGCTGCATTGCCGCCGGCTTCGGGGCCTACCCCGTGGCCGCCAAAGCCCGGGCTGGGGGCGGCCCCACCCTCCCATGCGCACCCCCTAGCAGGTCAGGCGGCGGGAGGGCGGTGACCCCAGACCTGGCAGGCCCCATCACCACGGGCTGGCCCTGCCCCTAGCAGGGAGGATAGCGGGGTATCGGGGCGGGGCCACCACCTGTTGTTGTCACAGTGTCGCCCCTGGACCACCCACAGTTCGCCTTCCCCTGCCCTAGGGAACAGCATTTCTGATACCTATGGATTGTCCCTGGTTGCTAGTGCCTACCACCCCTTGGGATGGCGAGTTGCTCTCTGTCGCTAGGAAAAGAAAGGTAGTAACCTAGCAACCACGTGTGGCCCCTCGGTTGCCATGGCAGTGTCACTCCAATAACCCGATTGTTCCTGGTTGTTCAGGATGCCATCGTTAGGCAGTGATGGGTTGCCCTTTGTTTCTAGGGAAACGGTTCCCTAGGAACCATGGTCCACTCCTTCCAGCCAGAAGGGTTGCTCTTTGATGCTATAAAAATGGCACCAACTTGCCCCTTTGTTGCTAGGAGCCAGCATTTCCCTTCTCCCCCCGCCCCCCAAAGGGATGTTATCACAGCCCGCAGTTCCCCTGTTTCTAAGGAAATGGCATCCCTGACGCGCTGGCCTCTAGCAGAGGGGACACCATTCCTAGCAACCGCAGGTCCCCTTCCTATGTTGCTAAGGAAGCCAGTTCCCCTGGTAACAATGGATTGACATTGTTGCTAACAAGGCTACACCCCCAAATCCTTCACTGCTAGGTAAGTCACACTGCTGGGCTCTCTTGTTGCTAAGGAAGTGTTGCTCCTGTGTTGCTAGGGAAATGGTGCCCCTAGCAACCAGGAAGGACTGCCTCTCTGTTCCTAGCAACCACAGTCATCTCAGCCAGGACTGGGGGAGCAGCCCCTCCTCGGTGTAAATTATGAACTATTCCTTTTTTTTTTTTTAAATATATTTTATTGATTTTTTACAGAGAGGAAGGGAGAGAGATAGAGAGTTAGAAACATCGATGAGAGAGAATCATCGATCAGCTGCCTCCTGCACATCTCCTACTGGGGATATGCCCGCAACCCAGGTACATGCCCTTGACCGGAATCGAACCCGGGACCTCTCAGTCCGCAGGCCGACGCTCTATCCACTGAGCCAAACCGGTTTCGGCTATGAACTATTCCTTGATCGGGTGGGGCCGTGCCCTAGCAGACACGAACTGCCATTCCACTGTGGGGGAGTTGGCACCCCCACGGGAATTTATTCCACTGCCCTTCTAACCATGGGGGACCTCCAGTGGCTGGAGAGGACGTCCCCTAGGAAATGCCAGGTGGGAACCAAAGGCTTTTCTAACCCTGCTTGCCCCCCTCCGAGTGGATGGCCCCCCCTCCCATTATCAGAAGCCACCAGGCATCCAGGTGGGCCAAGGATGCGCCCCCCTGCTGCTGGGGGTGTTGGCACCAGTAACCAGGAACCACCTTATTGCCGGGGGTGACACTTCTTGAACAATCGTAAGAACCAATAGCCAAAGGCCCTTTCCGGAACCTTTTCTAAACATCCTAGATCTTGTTGCTAAAGAATGACCTTTCCCTAGCAAGAGAGACCATCCAGGCCTCGAACATCTCCCTAGCAACCACGGGCCACCTCGTTGTTAAGGATGCTACTTCCCTAGCAACCGCAGTGTCCGACAACTCAGAGGGGACAGCACCTGGAGGCTTCTCTGAGTACACTGGTAGCTCAGGAGTCGCCTTTCCCTGGCATCGGGGACCAGAGAAGGGTCAGGTTGCTAAGGACTCATGGCCTAGCAACCGTAGCCCTTCAAGGCTTTTTCTCAGGGCCCCACTGCCAAGAGAACACGATTGTTGGTGAACTGTGCACCCCACCACCTTCCTCCCCAAAAAGGCTCCCTTTGGGCTACCCTCCCCTGTTGCCCGAGCCACTGTGACAGCCAGGGGGCTGTCACCTGCCCTCCACCCCTCCTTAGCATCGGGGCTGGGACAACAACCGGCATCGGGAGGGGGCCTGGCTGAGTTGCATGTCTGTCCCCCACCCCCACCCTCCACCCCCCAGTCTGGAGGAGGCAGCCGCCCTGGAGTACGACTACGAGACCATCCGCAACATCGACTGCTACGGCACAGACTTCTGCACGCGGGTGCGGGAGGGCATGCGGTACTGGAACATGACGGTGCAGTGGTGGCTGGCGCAGTACATCTACAAGACGGCACCCACTCGCTCCTACGTCCTCAGGTGAGCCTGCCAGCCCCAGACCAGACGGAACTTACGTCTCCCAGCAGCACACAGGGCAGCCTGCCGGTCTCTGGCTGGGCCTCCTCCCCTGAGGGTCAAGGGAGTTGTAGTTTCTTTCTTCCTTTTTTAATATATATTTTGATGATTTCTTACAAAGAGGAAGGGAGAGGGGTAGAAAGTTGGATAGAGAGTTAGAAACATCAATGAGAGAGAAACATTGATCAACTGCCTCCTGCACACCCCCCACTGGGGATATGCCCGCAACCAAGGTACATGCCCTTGACCCAAAACAAACCTGGGACCTTTCATTTCAGTCCGCAGGCCGACACTCTATCCACTGAGCCAAATCAGTTAGGGCTCATCCAATATTTCTTCAGTGGAGACTTTGTGCAATACATTATCTTTCAAACCTTAGGAAGTAGGAACTGTTATCCCTATTTGAAGGATGAGAGTAAGGCTCAGACAGGTTAGGCAACCTCCTGGGTGTCACTCAGCCTTCCTGGAGCCACCAGATGAGGTCGGATACCCAAGGAAGCTTTCTCATGATGAAGCCATTACAAAAAATGGTAGTGGCAGTGTTACAAAAATAACACACACAGGGTTGGCGGCCTGCCACAAGGAAAGCCAAATTCCTGAGGCAGGTGCTGGTGCAGAAGGAAAGAGGTTTATTCGGGTGCCACACAACCGGGGGGAATGGTGGACTCCCATCTCCAAGACAATCTCCCCGTCCTGCTCAAGCCCACAGTTCTGACAGGGAGGGGAGGACTTTTTAAAAATACCCAATTACTTTGCTAGCTTTTGATGTGCCGGGGTTCTGTCCATTCATCTTTCTAGCTTTTGGCGTGCTTGGTGTAAGAGCCTCCCCCTGAGCCATCATGGCCACTGGGGGAGACTCCCCAGAGCTCCCTGAGCATCTGCAGCCACAGTGAGAGTTCTGGAAGTAGACCTACCTGAGTGTATCATCGGATTTACATTATAAAGACCACCCCTGGCCTTGTGTGGGGAATGGAGTGGAGGGGAGAAAGGCAGCAGGAGGCAAAGACAGGAGACAAGTTCGGAGGCCTTTGGGGCTGGCCGAGTGGGAGATGATGATGTGCTGGAATAGAAAACAGAAGCTGAAGAAGTGGGTGGATTTGAGAGCTAGACTCAGGCTTGGCACGGACTGGATGTGGGGCATGGAAAAGAGAGGAAATGAAACACAATGCCGGGGGAGTGGGTGTGGGTCACCGAGGGCAGGGAAAGGCCGTTTCCTGAGAAGGGACACAGCAGGAGGGAGTTTCGGGTGTGGGTGGGTGTTTGGTTCCCAGCGGGGGTTCTTGGAGAGGCAGTCAGTGATGTGGTCCTGGGGCTTCGGGGAAAGGCTGGTGGGAGAAGTGGGCACCGGGGCAGCCTCAGGTAGAGGCGATATTAAAGCTCCGAGGCTGAGTGTGAGGCCAAAGCCAGGGACGCTCCTGTTTAAACCAGGGCTTCTCAACTGGGGCGCTGGTGCTGCCCCCAGGGTGCACGTGCCCATGTGCGGGGAGGTGCTTGTCATAACTGAGAGGTGCTTCTAGTGGGCGGAGTCCAGGGCGCTGCTCAGCGTCACAGGATGCTCACAGGAGGGCCCCACCACACAGAACCCCCAGCCCCCCATGTCAATGGTGCTGAGACTGAGAGAGCCTGGTGTGGACCAGGAACGAGGGGGAGCAAAGACGCAGCCGTGAGCTCCGAGGGCAGGCAAGTGTTCATTCCGGAGGGAGCCCAGGGAGCCAGGCTTTCAAGGAGGAATCCTTTGTGTTGGACGCTCCCAGGGGCTCAGTTCCATGAAGGCAGGTGGGGCCTCTGGGTTGGGCGTGATGGGAAGCAGCAACCTTGCCCGGAGCAGTGAGGAGGGCGGAGGTGAGAGCCCGGTTGGGTGTGTTCAAGAGAAGGAAGGTGTTCTGGCCGGTGTGGCTCACTTGGTGGAGTGTGGTCCGGTACACCCGAAGGTCGCAGCTTCTGTTTGCAGTCGGTGTACATACCCGGGTTGCAGGTTTGATCCCTGGTCAGGGTGCTCATGGGAGGCAACCAATCAATGTTTCTCTCACATCGACGTTTCTCCCTCTCCCTTCCTCTCTCTCTGATACAAAATAATAACCATCAATTAAAGAGAATGGAAGGGAGACCTTGAAGAAGAGCACAGACAAGTCTTTGGAGAGTCAGGGAGGCAGAGGAGGAAGCAGATCGGATGGAGGACAAGTTTGAGATGCTGTCCTGTCCCTCCCCCACCCCCACTCCCACTCCCATGGGGAAAACATCTTTACATTCTGCCAACCCAGAGAATTCTCTCTCCGCCGTCAGTAGGAAAGAAAGAACACAGTTCTGTGGACTGAAGGGTCCTGGGGTTGATTCCGGTCAAGGGCAGGGACCTTGGTTGCAGGCTCCATCCCCACCCCGCCCTGGTCAGGGCATGTGCCGCAGGCAACCAGTGGATGGGTCTCTCCCACATCGATGTTTCTCTCTTTGTCTTCCACTCTCTCTAAACATCAATGGAAAAACACCCTCTGGTGCGGATTAACAAAAAACGAGAGCAGGAAGAGGTCTCTCCTAATGGCAACAGGGAAAATTCTATCTTTTATGGTCCCCACGCCCCCAAGGATGGGTGATCAGCACTGTGTCCCCCATGAGGTGGTTTTTGACACTTCAGGAAGTGTCGGAGGGAAGTGTTGATGCCATGGGCAGGACAGAACACACACACACACCCCACAGGCCACACTCAAGCTAAACGGAAGAGTTCCGAGTCCTCCATAGAAGGGGAATCAGAGCCCAAATATGCGGGCTTTCGAGGGCCCGCATTCAGGGTGCACAAGGAGGGGGGGGGGGTCATAGCTAGAGATGTCAGAGCCATCACAGAGCAGGATTGTAACCCTGGGTCCCCAAAGAGGAAGTGGGTGCTGAGGGGGGTCAACTGGGTTCCTGAAAAGAAAGTAGAGCCTCCTGGGTCTGGGGGAGGAGGGGCTGGGGCCTGACCCCCTCCGTCCCCCTCCCCCGCAGGAGCGCCTGGACCATGCTGCTGAGCGCCTACTGGCACGGCCTGCACCCCGGCTACTACCTGAGCTTCCTGACCATCCCGCTGTGCCTGGCGGCCGAGGTGCGGCTGGAGGCGGCGCTGCGGTGGCGGCTGGGCCCGGGCGGCCAGCAGGCCTGGGACTGGGCGCACTGGTTCCTGAAGATGCGCGCCTACGACTACATGTGCATGGGCTTCGTGCTGCTGTCCCTGGGCGACACCCTCCGGTACTGGGCCTCCGTCTACTTCTGCGTCCACGTCCTGGCGCTGGCGGCGCTGGGCCTCGGGCTGGCCGTGGGGGCGGGCGGCCCCGGCCGGCGGAAGGCGGCGCCCCAGGCCGCCCGCCTCGCCCCCGAGAAGCTGCGGGAGGAGTGAGCTGCCCCGCGCCGCCGCCCGGCCCGGCCGCCAAGCTTCTGCCCGGGATGCCGTGACCCCGGCAGCCGCTCCTCCCCGGGAAGCCCTGGGTTCGGGGCCGGGCCTGGAGAGGATCCCGCTCCGCGCAGCACCCGCCCCGCCCCGCCCAGCTCCCCGGCCCCAGGCCTTGCCCGCCGGGGCCCCAGGGCGCTGCCCAGACAGGACGCCCCGCCCCGCCAGCCTCCCGGTTTCCGGGCTCCCGGACAGCAGGGCCCGCGGCCAGGCCCTCGGGGTGCGGGCACCGCTTCCCCGCGGCTTCCGTTCCACTTCTCTGTCCTCACACCCGCGTCTCGGGCCGGGAGGGAACATCGCCTCCCGCTTCCCAAAGGGGAAACTGAGGCAACGCATGTGCGGTTCTCTCCCAATAAAGCGTTGCGCACTGACTGTGTGGAGTGTCTGGGGGGGGTCCATCCAAGGGGGGGGGCGGGGGCCCCGCGCCGTGCCCGCGGGTTCCGTGGACTCCAGTTCCCAGCGGCGCGCAGGTGGGAGGAAGTGGCGGCCCGGCGGCCCAGGTGCACCTGCCCCGGCCCCGCCTCCCCGGGCGGTGCCCTCCCCGCTGGTCGCCAAGGACGGAAGCAGACGCTCGGGGCCATGGAGGAGAGCCCGGCCTGGGAGCCCGAGGGCTGGGGCCCCTCTGGGAGGTGGCCGGCACCCCGGGGGGCCAGAGCAGGTGGGGGCCAGCTGGGCCCGCGGGTGGGCGGGAGGCCCTGCTGAGGCCGGACGCCTGGGTCCCGAGGGCGGGAGTGGGAGGGGCGTCCATTCCTTTCCCTGGTTTCTGGGCGGAAGGGAATCCGAGGCTGGGAATCCAGGGCCCAGCGGAGGAGTCTGGGGTAGGGGCTGGGCTCAAATATCTGGTGAGTGGGCGAGGCCAAGGTCCCAAATAATCAAAGGGAAAAGGAAGTTGAAGAGTGAACTCCTGGGGCCTGAAGGGTGCGCACTGGGTCTGAGGGAGGAGGACTGCGGGCCTGGACCCCTGGGTCTGAGGGAGGAGGGGCTGGGGGCCTGGACCCCTGGGTCTGAGGGAGGAGGACTGGGGGCAGGACTCCTGGGTCTGAGGGAGGAGGGGCTGGGGGCCTGGACTCCTGGGTCTGAGGGAGGAGGGCTGGGGGCCTGGACCCCTGGATCTGAGGGAGGAGGGGCTGGGGGCCTGGACCCCTGGGTCTGAGGGAGAAGGGGCTGGGGGCCTGGACCCCTGGGTCTGAGGGAGGAGGGCTGGGGGCCTGGGCTCCTGGGTCTGAGGGAGGAGGGCTGGGGACCTGGACTCCTGGGTCTGAGGGAGGAGGGACTGGGGGCCTGGGCCCCTGGGTCTGAGGGAGGAGGGGCTGGTGGTCTGGGCTCCTGCGTCTGAGGGAGGAGGGACTGGGGGCCTGGACCCCTGCGTCTGAGGGAGGAGGACTGGGGGGCCTGGACCCCTGCGTCTGAGGGAGGAGGACTGGGGGCCTGGACCCCTGGGCCTGAGGGAGGAGGGGCTGGGGGTCTGGACTCCTGGGTCTGAGGGAGGAGGGGCTGGGGGTCTGGACCCCTGGGTCTGAGGGAGGAGGGGCTGGGGGCCTGGACTCCTGGGTTCTCCCCTCGCCTGCCTTCTTACCCAGGCCCGACGCTGTCCTCGGTGCTGAATGAACTGCCCAGCGCTGCTACCCTTCGGTACCGAGGCCCCGGGGTGCTGCCGTGGGGCGCGCTGGAGGAGGACGAGGATGAAGAGAGGAACGTCCAGGCCTTCGCAGAAGCCGCCCTGAAGGAGCTGCAGGACCCTGGCCCTTCCCGGGAGCTGCCCTGGCCCATGCAGGCCCGACGGGCACACAGGTGAGCCTGGACTCCATCCCGCCCTGCCTCTCAGAGCTGCCTCTCTGGGGTCCTCTTCCCCGCCTGTGTCTCTGCCTCTCGGCCGCCAGGCTGCCTCTCCCCGTGGCTCAGCACTCACTCCTTTCCTGCCCGGGCGCCCAATCTCACAGGCCTCTCTCCCTCCCAGCCTCTCCCCGCCGCCACTTTCTCTCCGTGTCTGAAATCTGAATGGGGCCCGTGTGGCTACTCAGGTGGCTCTTGAAACTGACCCTTGTTTCTTTCTATAATTCTTTTTTTTAAATATATTTTTATTGATTTCAGAGAGGAAGGGGGAGGGAGGGAGAGAGAGAAACATCAATGATGAGAGAGAATCATGGATCGGCTGCCTCCTGCACGTCCCACACTGAGATCGAGCCCACAGCCCTGGCATGAGCCCTGGCCGGGATTCGAACTAGTTCATAGGTCAAGGCTCAACCACTGAGCTATGTATGCCAGCTGGGCTCGCCGTTTCTATTTTAAAGTTGATTTTTAGAGAGAGGGAGGAAGGGAGAGGGAGAGAGAGAGAGAAACGTCGATGTGAGATGGAGAGATTGATGGAATGCCTCCTGCACACCCCCTCTTGGGGATTAGCCCGAAGACCCGGGCATGTGCCCTGACCAGGAATCAAAACGGCAGCCTTTTGGTGCACGGACGCCGCCCAACCAACTGAGCCACACCGGCCAGGGCATTCTCTGTTCCTTTCTGTGTTTGTTTTGTTTATATGTTTACTTCATGATGACATTTGCCTGCAGGAACCATGATGGACAGACTCAGAGAGTTTCCCTATAGTGAGAGCCCCGGGGAACCCCGCCCATGGGGAGAGGCATTGCAGCCCCTGAAGCACCCCGCGTGCCCCTCCCCTGGCCCCCCTCCCCCTCTCTCTCCAGGAGAATGCCTTTCCCACGCACGCGTGACCTCTCCTGGCGCTTCTGCAGAGCTGGCCGCGGGGTCTCCTTCCTTGAAGGGCAGGGTCCCCCGCTCGCTCTGGGACTGTGTGAATAGGGGCCCGCAGTCTTGGGGTTCTGCCGGCTGCCTGTGCTCAGCGTCACGTGTTTCCTTTTATTGCTGTGGGGTCCCTGTTAGGAGCCCCCGCAGCGCACGGTCGGGGGCGTCTCCGCCTCGGGTGGTTTCCACCGGGGGCAGCCAGGTCCCTTCCTTTTCTGTCTCTGACTGTTTCCTTCCAGGCAGCGCCACGCCAGGGACCAAATGGCTCAGGGGTCCGGGTCCAGGGTGGCCAACTGGGCCCTGCGGCTTCGGAGGTCCAAGGAGAAGATGCGAGAAGCCTTGCACACCCTGGAGCCCTGGGGGTGGACCCTGAAGAGGATCGGGGGTGCGCTGGGGCTGGACTCCTGGGTCAGAGGGAGGAGGGGCTGGGGGCCTGGACTCCTGGGTCTGAGGGAGGAGGGGCTGGGGGCCTGGGCTCCTGGGTCTGAGGGAGGAGGAGGCCGGGGGCCTGGGCTCCTGGGTCAGAGGGAGGAGGGGCTGGGGGGCTGGGCTCCTGGGTCCGAGGGAGGAGGAGCCGGAATCCTGACTCAGGACCCGGGCCTCCTGCCGCCCCCTGCAGGCCAGTTTGGCGCGGGCACCGAGTCCTACTTCTTGCTGCTGCGCTTCCTGCTGTTTCTCAACGTGCTGGCCTCGGTGCTGAAGGTCTGCATGACGCTGCTGCCCACCTGGCTGGACGGCGGCCCCCCGGGCCCCCCGGATCCCCCGGGCCCGGGCCCCTCCTCGCCCTGCGGCTCCTACAACCCCCATCCCCAGGGCCTGGTTTCCTTCCCCTCCCAGCTCTTCAACCTGCTCTCAGGAGCGGTGAGTGCCGGCTCCCCTGGAGACCCAGCTCCCTGATCGCCGCCGACCAGGCCATGGTGACCCCGCTGCGCCCCTCCCTCCGCAGGGCTTTCTGGAATGGTCCCCCCTCTTCTATGGGTTCTACCCGCCCCGCCAGCGCCTGGCCACCACCTACCTGTGCTCCACCTTCGCCATCGGCCTCCTGTCCCTGCTGCTGATCCTGCGCCGGTGAGTGACACCCCCACGCAGACCCCGGGCGGGGGTGGGGGTGGGGGTGGGGGGTGGAGGTGAGGGCAGGGGTGGCGGGGAGGGTGGTAGAGCCCCCGCCCCAGGAATCCCGAGTCTCGTTCTGGGATCCCTCTCTCTCTGTTTGAGTTGAAATCCATGTTTAAAATGCTTCGTAAGTGCTCAGGGCCAGGGATAAAGACGGAAGCTGCCCCCTCCCCCCCCCCCCAGTGGGGTCGGTGCTATTAACAAGGAAGAAAATGAATTACAGCTTCTCTGGACGGGAGAAGTGCTGAATGGAAAACCAGCAGTGGTCGTTTGTTTCACTCATTCATTCATTCATTCCTGCAACAAATACTGAGCAGCTGCTGTGTGCCATGCGCTGTTCTAGGCAGTTGGCAAAACAGACCATAGAACCAACCAACGGCCCTAGCCGGTTCGGCTCAGTGGGTGGAGCGTCAGCCCGGGGACTGAAGGGTCCCGGGTTCAATTCAGGTCAAGGGCACATACCGTGGTTGCAGGCTACCTCCCCGGCCCTGGTCAGGCGGGTGGGGGAGGCAACCAATCCATGTGTCTCTCTCACATCGAGGTTTCTCTCTCTCTCCTCCTCCCCTTCCACACTCCCTAGAAATCATTGGAAAAATATCCTCGGGGGAGGATTAATAAGAACAACAACAAAGTAATAATAAAGTTACTCTTTAAAAAAAAAGAACGCACAAAAAGCAGTGATACATAGAAAACAAATGGGGTGGGATGGTAGAGGAGAGATCCGCTCGTTTGTTGTTTTTCTTAAATAAACGTTATTGATTTTTTACAGAGAGGAAGGGAGAAGGATAGAGAGTTAGAAACATCGATCAGCTGCCTCCTGCACACCCCCTACTGGGGATGTGCCCGCAACCAAAGTGCATGCCCCTGACCGGAATCGAACCTGGGACCCTTCAGTCCGTAGGCCGACGCTCTATCCACTGAGCCAAACCGGTTAGGGCTATTGTTTATTTTTATTTTTTTTTTAAAAATAAAGACCAGGTAGGAAACATTTTCATCTTTTTAAAAAATATATATTTTTATTGACTTCAGAGAGGAAGGGAGGAGAGATAGAAACATCAATGAGGAGAGAGAATCATTGATCAGCTGCCTCTGGCACGCCCCCCACTGGGGTTCCAGCCTGCCACTGGGGCCTGTGCCCTGACCAGGAATCGAACAGTGACCTCCTGGTTCATAGGTCGACGCTCAACCACTGGGCCACACCGGCCGGGCCTCATTGAGTCCCTTTATGTGAATCTCTGACCCTTTGGGGTCTCAGTCCCGTCTGCATCTCCGTCTCCAGGGCTGGGTATCCCTGTGGGTGTCTGACCTCGGACTCTCTCTGGGCCGGTGGCTTCCCCTCTTCCTCCGCCAGGTGGCAGCTCGCCCAATGCCACGGCTGAGGGTGCGCTTTCCCTGTCCCCCGCCCCTGCTCCCACGGCCCTGACCCCGTCCCCGGGCCGCCCCTCTCGCAGCTCGGTGTCCGGGCTGAAGCAGACGCTGCTGGCCGAGTCGGGCGTCCTGACCAGCTACAGCCACCGGGTGTTCTCCGCCTGGGACTTCGGCCTCCGCGGGGAGGTCCACGTGCAGCTGCGCAGACGCCGCATCCGATACGAGCTGCAGGTGCGCTCCGGGGGCGGGGCCTGCACCCGGGGACGGGGGGCGGGGCCTGCAACCCGGGACCCGGGACGGGGGGCGGGGCCTGCAACCCGGGACCCGGGACGGGGGGCGGGGCCTGCAACCCGGGGCCGGGGGCGGGGGGCGGGGCCTGCAACCCGGGACCGGGGGCGGGGGGCGGGGCTTGCAACCCGGGACCGGGGACGGGGGGCGGGGCCTGCAACCCGGGCCCGGGGACAGGGGACGGGGCCTGCAACCCGGGACCAGGGACGGGGGGCGGGGCCTGCAACCCGGGACCGGGGAGGGCGGGGCCTGCAACCCGGGACCGGGGACGGGGGGCGGGGCCTGCAACCCGGGCCCGGGGAGGGCGGGGCCTGCAACCCGGGACCGGGGACGGGGGGCGGGGCCTGCAACCCGGGACCCGGGACGGGGGGCGGGGCCTGGGCCTCCGGAGGGGACTGCAGAGGAGATGCTGGGCGGAGCTTTCTCCTACGGGGGCGGGCCTTGGGGAATGAATGGCATCTGAGGAGGCCGAGGTGCGGCCTGAGGTCAAAGGATAAGGGGACGCGCTCGCCGCAGCCGAGAGGCGGGGCCTGGAGCTGCTGGGCTCAGAGCTGAGGAGGGTGTGGCCTCGGGGGCGGGGCCTGGGTGTGGCTTCTGGTCCTGGGTGTGGCCTCGGGGCGGGGCCAGGAGATCTAAATTGTCCCTGGAGGCGGGCAGGTGCGGTTCAGCGGTTGAGCGTCAACCTATGAAACAGGAGGTCACAGTTCGATTCCCGGTCAGGCCGTGCCGGGGTTGCGGGCGCGATCCCCAGTGTGGGGCGAGCCGGAGGCAGCCGATCAATGATTCTCTCTCATCAATGATGTTTCTCTCTCCCTCTCTCTGAAGTCAATAAAAATACATTTAAAAATAGCCCTGACCAGTTTGGCTCAGTAGAGTGTCGGCCTTTGGACTCAAGGGTCCCGGGTTCGATTCCGGTCAAGGGCACGTACCTTGGTTGCGGGCACATCCCCAGTAGGGAGTGTGCAGGAGGCAGCTGATCCATGTCTCTAACTCTCTATCCCTCTCCCTTCCTCTCTGTAAAAAATAAATAAAATATATTTTAGAAATAAATGAATTGCCCCCTGGAGAGGCTGAGGACCAGGTGACAGCAGTCCTGGGCAGGGTGTTGCTGCCTCCCTCGTAGTGGAGCCAGGGCTGTGGGCGGCGGGCTGGGCCTGGGAGACGGCGCCCAGGGGACTGTCTCCCGGTCCAGGTGGAGCTGGAGGAGGCGCAGGTGCGGCGCCAGGCGGCGGTGCGGACGCTGGGCCAGCAGGCCCGGGTGTGGGCGGTGCGGCTGCTGCTCAACCTGCTGGTGGCGGCGCTCCTGGGGGCGGCCTTCTACGGCGTCTACTGGGCTACGGGGTCCACCCAGGCGCTGAAGGTGTGCAGGGGCCGGGGGAGGGGGGCGGGAGGTCCTGGAACCTACATTTCCAAGGGCGGAGGGGACTGAGGCCTATGACGCCTGGGATCTTAGGGAGGAGGGTGGCGGCTTGGGTTTGGAGCTCAGACCAAGGGGTGCGGAAGGAAGAGGCCGGGGAACCCCCTCCAGCGTGGGGGCTCCTCCGGGACCCCAGCCTCTCCTCGCGGCCCCCTTTCCCTCCCAGGAGTTGCCCCTTGTCAGCCGGACGCGGCTGCTCGAGCTCGGGGTGGACTACCTGCCGTCCATCTTCATCTCCGGGGTCAACCTGGTGCTGCCGCCCGTGTTCAAGCTCATCACCCGGCTGGAGGGCTACACCAGGAGCCGCCAGATCGTCCTAATCCTGCTCAGGTTCCAGCCTGCGGGGGGGGGGGGGGGGGGGCAGGGAGTGAGATCTGGGTTCAACCCGGCTCCTTGTCACTGAGCCTCCTTTTCTTTTCTTTTAAAGTTCTTCTTTTTTATTTATTTTGTAAATATATTTTATTGATTTTTTTTTACAGAGAGGAAGGGAGAGGGATAGAGAGTTAGAAACAACGATGAGAAACATCGATCAGCTGCCTCCTGCACACTCCCCACTGGGGATGTGCCCGCAAACAAGGTACATCCCCTTGACCGGAATCGAACCCAGGACCCTTCAGTCCGCAGGCCAACGCTCTATCCACTGAGCCAAACCGGTTACAGCAAAGGTCTTCTTTTTTTAAAAAAAAAAAAATTTTTTTATTGATTTCAGAGAGGAAGAGGGAGAGAGAGAAATATCAATGATGAGAGAGAATCATCCATCAGCTGCTTCCTGCACGCCCCCCACTAGGGATGGACCCCGCAACCCAGGCATGTGCCCTTGACCAGAATCGAACCCGGGACCCTTCAGTTCGCAGGCCTATGCTCTATCCACTGAGCCACACCGGCCAGGGAGAGCCTCCCTTTCTTCATCTGTGAAATGGGGAGACCAGCGAGTCCTGTCCGCGCAGGAGGGGCCGGCACTTGGCCCGGGCTGACCCCCCTTCTCTCCCCGGCCAGGACCGTGTTTCTCCGCCTGGCTTCCCTGCTGGTCCTGCTCTTCTCTCTCTGGAATCAGATCACGTGCGGGGGCAAGCCCGAGGCCGAAAAGTGCAAAGCCTGTGGCTACAATTACAAAGAACTTCCGGTGAGGAGGACGAGGGGCTGGGACCCCAGGTTTGGGAGGAAGAGGGGCTGGGGTGCTAGAACGCCGTCGCCCGAGGACTGGGGTACGGGTGCCCCCCTAAAACTGAAGGCCCCGGAGGAAGTCTCTCATACGCTTGTTACTTAGGGACCCGGATGCTCAGGCCCCTCGGGCCCCGGATCCTCACCCCTTTCTTCCGCCCTTAGTGCTGGGAGACTCGCCTGGGGCAGGAGATGTACAAACTCCTGCTCTTTGACCTGCTGACTGGCCTGGCCATCATGCTGCTCATCCAGTTCCCGCAGAAGTGAGAGCCCCGCCCCCGCTGTGGCCCCGCCCCTTCTAAAACAGGCCACGCCCCCTTCAGGTCCCGCCTCTGACTGCTCCCGTTCTTTGCTAACTACGAAGACCCCGCCCCTTCCACGTGATAGGTAGTTACTCCCTTTGGCCCCGCCCCCCAGACACACCCCTCCAGGACCTTGACGGCCCCGCCCCTCAGATAGGCTCACTTTTGATTGGTGAGCACAACGGTGGAGGCGGGGAAACCGCTAGCTGACACGCCCCCTGACTCCGCCCCGCCCCGCCCCTCAGGCTGCTCTGTGGTCTGTGTCCCGGGCCGCTGGGTCGGCTGGGGACCCAGGAATTCCAGGTGCCCGACGAGGTGCTGGGGCTCATCTACGCGCAGACAGTGGTCTGGGTGGGGAGTTTTTTCTGCCCTCTACTGCCCCTGCTCAACACGGCCAAGTTCCTGCTGCTCTTCTACCTGAAGAAGGTGAGGGGCGGGTGGAGGGCACCCGCCTGGAGTTGGAAATGGGGGGGGTCAGGGGGAGGGCGCGGAAGCGAGGAGGGATGTGACTGGGTCCTGAGGGAGGAGGATGCTAAGGTCCCAGACTCCTGGATCCTGAGAGAGGAGGGGTCTGTCTGCAGGACTGATTCCTGGATGTGGGAGGAGGAGAGGGTCTAGGGCACCCCAACTTTTAGGTCTGAGGGAAGAGGGGACCCGACTCCTGGATCCTGAGTGAGGAGGGGCCAGGCACCAGGACTCCTGGGTGGGGAAAAACAGACTAGAGAGTTCAGTCGCCGGTGCCTCAGACCTGTTCTTCCCTTGTCAGCTCACCCTCTTCTCCACCTGCTCCCCGGCCTCCCGCACCTTCCGGGCCTCCACGGCGAACTTCTTCTTCCCCATGGTCCTCCTCCTGGGGCTGGCCATCTCCGCCATCCCTGTGCTTTACAGCATCTTCCTGTGAGTGTGGGAGGCTGACCCCGCCGCCCTCACCCGGGGTCCCGACTCTCGGCCATCCTCGAACTCTTCCTGTCTCCGGCGGCAGGATCCCGCCCTCTAAGCTGTGTGGTCCATTCCGGGGGCACGTGTCCATCTGGGACCAGATCCCGGAGTCGATTTCCAGACTCCCTCAGACCATCCAGGACTTCCTCTTCTTCCTGGGCACCCAAGCTTTTGCTGTGCCCCTCCTGCTGATCTCCAGGTGAGGGGCCCAGACTCTTGGTGTTTTCAGTTGGAATGTGTGTGATCGGGGCGCCCCGCTGCCTGCGTCCAGGTGAAGAGGCGGGGCTGGGGGGCGGGGGAGCTAAACTCCTGAACGAGGGAGGAGGGGGTGGAGCCACAAACTCCTGGGTCTGAAGGAAGGGCGGGGACCCACACATTGAAGGTATTCTAAGAGCCGTCAGGGAGTGGCTCTGATTCTTGTCGCCTCCAGCATCCTGATGGCCTATACCCTGGCCCTGGCCAACTCCTATGGAGGCCTCATCTCGGAGCTCAAACGGCAGGTAGAGAAGGTGAGCCAGGCCGGGTCCCTGGGCAGGGGTCCTGGGGAGCGGAGACAAGGCCCTGGGGGAGGGCAGCTGCCTCACCTCCACCTCTCTTCACCCTTTATCTCAGGAGGCGCGGAACAAGGTCTTCCTGGCACAGCGCGCCGTGGCGCTGAGCTCGGACCACGGGGCCCTTTGACCGCCCCAGCTTGGCTCAGACCCAGACCTGCCCCCAAGCCTTTGTAAGCCTCGGCCACGTCATCTGTAAAATGAGAGAATGGAGAGGACCGTCCTTCCTTCCGGCCCTGGGACTCTGAGATTTCCGGGGCCCTGCACCCCTGACTGTCCAGGGAACCCCGTTCTTGTATCAATAAACACAGCCGAGTCCGCTGAGCGCTCTTTGAAACTGGCGAGCGGAAGCAGGGCAAGGCTTCCGCGGCACAAGCCAATCACATGTATTGGGCCTGACGGGCGTGCCAGCCAGTCAGAGGCCGCGTCCGTTTAGCGTCAAAAGTGGAGACACTGTGATTGGCTCAGGGCGTTGACGCGCGGCGGTCGCTAGGCGACAGCACGCGTGATTCGAGGCGTTGGGAGGCGGGGGCGTGTCAGGGAATCCAGGACCAATCCGTGGCTGGGGCAGGTATGCTAGGGCGGGGCATCCTCTCGCCAATCGGAAGTGCTAGGAGGCGGGCCTGCCAGTCTGTGGACGTCACGGCGCCATGAACATCTTGCCCAAGAAGAGCTGGCACGTCCGGAACAAGGACAATGTCGCCCGCGTGCGGCGCGATGAGGCCCAGGCCCGGGAGGAGGAGAAAGAGCGCGAACGGAGGGTGCTGCTCGCTCAGCAAGAGGTAGGCTACGAAAGCGGCCGGGCGGGCCCCTGGGCCAGCGCGCAGGCGCGGTAGGGGCCGGAAGTGGAGGCGGCGCGCAGGCGCAGTGCGTCCCGCGCGGAATTAGACGCCAGCGCGTTGGGAACCGGGGAACCTTCCTCGGTCTCGTTTCCTCGGCTCTTGTTCGCGAGGCCGGAACGCTGCCGGGCACAGAGCAGGAGCGTATGAATCTAGGAACCCCGGAGCAGTTCCGGGAAGCTCGGGCCACTCTTTAGTTTGCTTGTAGTGTGTTTATTGAGCGCCTACTGGATGCCCTCCCGCGCAGAGCGCTCCACTCGCGGC